>NC_072432.2:20458359-20766562 GCF_028878055.3 Symphalangus syndactylus | reverse complement strand
TCAGGATAAGTTCCCCTAAACAGCTGAGTCAGCATGTGTAAGATGACTCCACCTTCTCTGATCAAGCCTCTTGTTTCATTCGCCAGCTCCTCTTACTTTTAGATTCAAGTCCGTCTGCGAACATTTGCTCATCTTTCTTTCTGTCTGTCTGTCTGCATTTCTGTCTCTCTCTCTTTTTTTTTTTTTTTGACAGAGTCTCACTGTGTCCCCCAGGCTGGAGTGCAGTGGTGCAATCTCAGCTCACTGCAACCTCTGCCTCCCAGGTTGAAACGATTCTCCTGCCTCGGCCTCCCTAGTAGCTGGGGTTACAGGTGCATGCTACCACACCTGGCTAATTTTTGTATTTTAGTAGAGATGGGGTTTCACCATGTTGGCCAGGCTGGTCTTGAACTCCTGACCTCAGACAGTCCGCCCACCTAGGCCTCCCAAAGTACTGGGATTACAGGTGGGAGCCACCATGCCTAGTCCTTTTCTTTCTTTAATTTACCCTTTTCAGAACTTATTAATCTTAGCAAATTCTGGGAATTAAGCCCCTCTGGATGGATGACTCAGGCTTTTGCATCTTTAGTTGATGTCATAGCTCCATCTCTTTATGTCCAGCAAACTGGTAGACACCTCCACTTCAGCACTCCAGGTTTACCTCAAACTCTTTTTCCTTCCTTCTGCAGCCCAGCATTCCTGCTTCTCTGTTAACCAGACTCGAAATCTAAGTGTCTGCTTACGTCCCTTCCCTCCCTTAAAATCCGTGCAGTAGGAATCTCATAGACAAACTTATATAGCAAATGTTAGTGCCAGAAGGGTCTTGGGGATCAAGTTGATCTTCCTTGTTCTGGAGATGAGGAAACCCAGGCCAGGTGACCTAAGGTAATTTGGCCCACTGGCCATGCAGACATCGTGGTAGTAGAATAATGGCCCCCAGAATGTTCATATTCTGATCCCTGGAACCTGTATGTGACTTTACGTGGCTAAAGACTTTGGCCAAGTGATTCTGTTAAGGATCTTGAGATGGGAAGATTAGTCTGAATTATCATCCAGCTGGGCCCATTGTAATCAATCACAAGAGGGAAGCAGGAAGGTCAAAGTCAGAGGAGATGTGCTAATAGAAGCAACGGGTCCAAGTCAGGGAGAGACTGAAGATGCTACACAGATAGCTTTGCAGATAGAGAAAGGGGCCAGGAGCCAAGGAATGCAGGTGGCTTCTAGAAGCCAGAAAAGGCAAGGAAGCCAATTTTACCCTAGAGCCTCCAAAAGGAATGCAGGCTTGCTGACATCTTGGCTTTAGCCCAGTGAAACTGATTTTGGACTTCCGACCTCCAGGACTGTAAGATTTTAAGTGTGTGTTGCTTCCAACCACTGAGTTGTTTGATAATTTGTTATGGCAGCAATAGGAAACTAACACAGACCCTAACCCCTAAGAACTGTGAATCGAGATTTGCACACACAAGACGGTGGTGCAGCATGGACTGCTTTTTGGAACCGAGCTACTGAAGTTACATTTGGAAAAACGCATGGAGTTCTTGCATCGATTTACCAAAATTCCACCAAACTGGAACCATGACAAGGATCCTTGGGGACAACCTCAAGGACACCCACCATCACCAGAATAACTGTTTTCCTTCCAGATGAGGAAGGAATAGTGGGCTATGGCTTTTCTGATGTTCAGGTCCATTGAGTGTGCTGTGTTCCTTCCAGAGCTGGGATTCACACCTGTAGGGGGAACATGTAGCCTCTGAAACCCCTGCCAAAAGCCACTTTCAGAAGTCTTGCTGGCTTTTTGACTGTGCTCTAATTTTTGTTGGAACATATCTATTAGTAACCAAATGAAGTAAAAGAAAGCTGGGATGGGATGTCACCTTAGTCCCTTCTGCGTTTATGTAATGAAATGTTAGGGACCGCCCCCCCCACCCTCCACCCACCCGACTTGAATGGCCTCCCAGTTGTCCTCCCCAGGGCTCAGCATGGCCCCTCTGAGATTTCTCCGCCTCTCTCAGGCAAATGCGCCCCACCAGCTCCAGGGCCCAGGGCCATTTGAACAATCCGAGATGCCCCCATGCTGATGAGGGAGGAGCACTGCGGAAACACCTTGCCACTGCATCTGTTGGGGAATAGAGGAAGGGAGGAGTTGCTTGCTCTCCTGCAATTTCCATCTCATTTGGGAGCAAAAGAATCCAGTTCAGTGGGCCCCAGAGAGGGGAGACAGGTGACATTTGGGCAGGGTCTCGAACAGAAGCTGAAGGGGTCACTGATGGCTTGGTGGAGTCATATGGGACTCCATCCAACCTCATGTCTAAGGGAAGGAGAAGTGTGATGAAGTGTCCTGCCATCAGTCTCCTGCCAAGGAACTGAACTGAAAGCTGCAGAGAAGCTTGAACCTTCTCGATTTCTGGGCTTTGGCCAAAAAGTAGATAAATAATGGAGGAAGGGAGTGAATCACTCAATTATTTTAAGGCCAATAACCTTGCCACAGGTTAAGGTAACATCCTTGTCTCTCTCTCATAGCTTAGACATAGTATTCATTCATTTCTTCTGATTTCCACTCCATGTCTACCTTAGCCCTCTTGGGTCCTTGCTAAAGACAGCATTGTCTTCATCTCAGTTTTAATTTGTCCTTTCAACTCAAAACTCTCTTCCATGTCGTCTGTCTTCAAGCACCATTTAATTCACGTTCCTGTTCTGCAGAATAATGCGAAGTATGTCCCTTTTGCCCAAAGCGTGAAGCCTGGATGACTAAGCCTGGCCTTTACGACCTCCACACCTGTCTTTGAATGCCTTTCCCACTGTCTCCTGCTCTTCCCAGTTCAAATCGTCTCCTCTAGAACATTTCCTTTATTCTCCTTTCCATGGTTGCTATACACCCTCACTTCCTTCATCTGTAGCTGACCTCTTTTCTGCTCTTGAAATCAAGTTCCTAAATCTTAGCGTCTGCTGTATGAAGACAGTGTGCTAAATACTTGTTGGACAAAAAGAGGTGGTCTCTCGGGGAGGGGGCATTATATTTTTTGCATAAGCTTGATTATTTTGCAATTCTCACCTTGGAAGGTTTACAATCCTTTTGGAAAATAAGTGGAAAAATAAATGCCTAAAGTGAGAAGGACATCTAGATGGTAGTTTTTATGTAATTAGGCATGAGTCTCTTGATTCAGGTGAAACCCACTATTGTATGACTAAAAACAAGTTCAGCTACTGGTTGTTGGTAATGTTTTTGTTTTTATTTTTGTTTTTGAGACAGAGTCTTGCTCTGTCGCCCAGGCTGGAGTGCAGTGGCGACCTTTCAGCTCACTGCAACCTCTGCCTCCTGGGTTCAAGAGATTCTCCTGCCTCAGCCTCCCTAGTAGCTGGGATTATAGGCATATGCCACCACGCCTGGCTAATTTTTGTGTTTTTAGTAGAGATGGGGTTTCACCCCATCTCGGATTTAGTAGAGACGGGCCAGCCTGGTCTCAAACTCCTGACCTCAGGTGACCCACCCACCTCAGCCTCCCAAAGTGCTGGGATTATAGGTGTGAGCCACCACAGTGGCCAGTAATGTTGACTTCTAGATATTTCAAGGAGTTACGCACAGTGGGACACAGAAGTCTTGTTTCAAGGAGCATAAGCGTGCATTCCATCTCTCAGGGTTCCTAAAAGTTGCAAATTAAGTAGAAGAGGCCCTAGTTGATCAAATATTTAAAGTAGCTACAGCACAGACTGGACAATACTGGTGCTTTAGTGATTTTCATCGTCACTGGGAATTTCTGAATAATAACGATGGAAGAATTAGGTCAAGCTGTTTTATATTCCTTAAACTGGATGGGAAGATAAGATGATCAAATGTGGATTTCATCTGTTCATCCATATTTTGAACTCTTACTTTTATATGAAATATATAAGGACACTCAAATGTGAGAACTAGCAAGATCTTTTGGAATTTGGGGAAGTAGCAATTAGCTTAGGGAAAGATACCTTGGAAGTGAGAATTGAGTTTACCAGAGATTGTTTTATCATTTTGTTTGTCTTGTTTTAATCTGTACTCCCACAGGGATAGAGAGGCATACATTTAATGAGAAAAGTCTCAGCTAGTTCCAAGTCAGATGAACACTTTTATTTTCTTAGATGTACTATCTTGAGCTCAGAATTTGAATAGGAAAATGATTGAATTTGTATTGGGGGAAAGAGTTTTAACGTCATTTTGGCAGAGCTGGATGAAGAGCGCTGAACACTTTTATTAAAGTTGTCCCGAATCCATAAAGTGAGTCCTATCCGTAAGATTTATGATTTTTTTTTTTTGTTTTTTTTTGAGACAGAGTCTTGCTCTGTCACCCAGGCTGGAGTGCAGTGGCATGATCTCGGCTCACTGCAACCTCTGCCTCCTGAGTTCAAGCAATTCTCTTGCCTCACCCTCCCGAGTAGCTAGGACTACAGGTACACACCACCTCACCTGGCTAGTTTTTGTATTTTTTGTAGAGACAGGGTTTTACCATGTTCGCCAGGCTGGTCTCGAACTTCTGACCTCAGGTGATCCGCCCACCTCGGCCTCCCAAAGTACCGGGATTACAGGCATGAGTTGCTATGCACGGCAAGACTTCTGATTTCAAGAACAGCCATTAGTAGCCCAGTCTCAATGAATGACGTTCACTCTCTTCCTCTTTATTCTGACATTATTTGAGTGTGGTTGTGGTGTGGTTTCCTTGCACCACAATTATGGCTTAAATCTCTTCCCTCACAAAAGAGTCAATAAGAAGTGTATTCCAAGGGAGATGTATATTAACAGAGAGAATTAAAGCATGTGTACTTTATATCTTAACATTTTAAGTAACATTTGCCATTATCTTAGTTGTTTAATTATTAATAATTTATCCTTTATAATTAATCATATTTTATTAATGATTAGGTGAGGACATTGATTATAATTTCTTATAAAATAAAAGTAAGATGAGGGCTTGCAAAAGTTAGATCCAAATTTAGATCGAAAAAATAATAACCCTCTGTAGGCAGTAACTATGGCAGTAACAAAGTTGCAGCATAGAATGGGTTAATTTTATTTTAATCCATGGGAAAAAGACTTAGCTCTTTTAGGTGACTGTAACATTAATCCAGTAAAAAGTTGAAAGTGTGGCTTGGCTACCAGAACCGCCAGGGTGATGTTGGACTGCCTTGATGAAGGCGTGGTTTCTAGAAAGCAGATTGGGGCATAATCTTACTGTATCATGAGCTGATCTGACCATACTCAGATGATTGTGGTTGACCCTAGATGCCAGACACATTCAAAGGAGAGTTTGAAATCAGGTCTCCTGGTGTTGTATGCTTTGCTTATCCATGTGATACTGTTACCCGTTCATGATGTTTGCTGGTGTTGGGCTGGACTGGCACTCCTCTGTGCCCACCTATCCCTGTGACAGAAACCACATTGTCCCTGGTCATGACAAGCTCAGCCCTAGAATAGCTAAACTGAGCTAATCAGAAGGAGGAAATCCTAAAGGGGTAGCCTCAAAGTCTTGTTTGTGAAAGATGGTTCAATTCCAGAGAGTATTTGATCGAGAGGGAAAAAAGGGAAACATGTTAGGGAACTGATATTTTCATTGCATTAGTTTTCCATTGCTACCTTAACAAACTGCCACAAATGGAGCAATTTAGCCACCCATTATTGTCTCACCATTTACATGGGTCAGAAGCTTGGGTATAGACAGCATGGTTCAGCCAAGTCTCTGGTTGAGGTCTCACAAGGTCAAAAGCAAAGCATCAGGGCCGGGTGTGGTGGCTCACACCTGCAATCTCAAAACTTTGGGAAGCGAAGGTGGGGACATTGCTTGAGCCCAGGCATTTAAGACTACCCTGTGCAACATAGCAGGACTTCATCTCAACAAATAATAAAAAAAATTAGCCAGGCATGATGGTACACTGTGGTCCCAGCTACTCAAGAGACTGAGGTGGGAGGATCGCTTGAGCCTGGGAGGTTGAAGCTGCAGTGAGCCATGATCACATAACTGCACTCCAACCTGAGCAACAGAACAAGACCTTGTCTCAAAACAAACAAACAAACAAACAAACAAACAAACAATCAGCTGGGCCATGTTCCTTTTTGGAGGCTCTGGAGAAGAATTCATTACCAAACTCAACCAAGTTGTTGTTAGAATTCAGTTCCTTGCCAATTCAGGACCGAGTCCCTCTTGCTTTGTTGTCTTGGCCAGAAGCCTTTCTGACCTCCATGAGGCCACCTGCATTCCTTGTCACCTTGCCCCTTCCATTGCCAAGCCAGCAAGGGTGCATCCAGGCCTCCTGCATGTCCAGTTGCTCTGACTTACCTGTCTGTGATGTCTCTCTGGCTACGGCTGGAGAAAGTTCCCTGCTTTTAGGGGCTCATTCAGGATAATCTCTTTATCTTGAAATCCATAGCCCTAATGACCTCTGCAGTCCCTTTTTAAACACAAGGTATTGACAGGTTCCAGGGATGAGGGCGTGGATGTCTTTGGAGGGCTCATTCCGCCTGCCTAGCTAGAATGTCGAGGATGGATCTTGACCCTCTGTCCAATGGCCAGAGGGTACCGGGAGGCCCATTTCTCTGCCCTTGAGGATGTTGAGAAGGAGCAAAAAGACTGCTGAGGGTGTCCTCTCAGGTTCTGGACAAGTGACTTCCCTGTCCCTTCCCTCCCTGAGACTTTAGAACCCACCATGGACACACATTGCAAGGAAAACAGGCAGCTTCTGCAATCCTGAAAGCTGTATTTAAAGTGGTGCTGTTTTTGTATGTTGACTTTAAGACCCCGGGAGTGAAGTTTGTTTAGATAACTGTGATTTATTAAATTCTTGGAATTGTCAATATTGATTTGTCTGCTCTACTTAATGTTAAATTGATACAATAGAGATAGGCAGTCTCAGCCTCATTCACCTGGACACGTAAAACTAACAATGATGATTAGCAAAATGTGCTGGGTGCTTCTTACATGCCAGACAGTATGCAAAGGAGCTTGACAGATCATCTTATTTAATCTTCACATGAATCGCATGCAGCATAAATATCATTCTCCCTTTATAGAAGAGGACTGTGAGGTGCAAAGAAGTTAAACGACTTTCCCAAAGTTGCACATTAATTGGAAGAGTCTACTGTTATGTTGGAGACAGCCTGGGCTTGACCCCTCAACTGTGCTGCTTTATGACTTAGAGGATTACATTATAATTTCACACAACGTTGATCCTCATAGCATTTTACCAATGTAAATAAGGGGCTTTTCATGGGCCTGGTAATTTTCATGAACAAAGACAAAAACACCCCATGTGTGGTTCCTGTTTGCCCTTGAACCGTGAAAAGCAACCTTGAGCATCTTTGTTGAGGGAAGCTTGGTACTTGATACTGCATGGGATTCAGATGTGTGGAAGAGATAAGAAGCTCCCACAAATAACTCTCATGAGCTCTTAGGGAGGTCCAATAGAACAGAGTGGGATTTGGGTTTACACCCAGGTAGGATTGAGGGAATCTTCTGGCTTGTGTGTTCAGGGCGCATTAATATTTGGCAAACTGTTTATATAAAAAGAGAAACATGTTTGAACCCAGCAACTGGTGAGTTGGTGAAGGGAAGGATGAGGTTACATGTAAAACATTCAGGTATGATTGGATTCATAAAGCATAATGAGATGCCTTTTTTCTCCTTTTGGCATAGAGTGAGGGCTTTCTTTGCTCTTAAGTGTGAAATATCAGTATTTATTTGGTATTTGAACTTGTAAAAGTTTAATATTTTTCTTTCTTTTAAAAAAAGCTTCTAGACAGGCACAGTGGCTCACGGCTGTAATCCCAACACTTTGGGAGGCCAAGGCAGGAGGATTGCTTGAGCCCAGGAGTTCAAGACCAGCCTGGAAAACATAGGGATACCTCGTCTCTACACAAAATTTAAAAATTAGCTGGGCATGGTGGCAGGCACCTGTGGTCCCAGCTTCTTGGGAGGCTGAGGTGACAATACTGCTCAAGCCCAGGCATTGGAGACTGCAGTGAGCCACGATCATGTCACTGTACTCCAGCCTGGGTGACAGAGCAAGACCTTGTCTCAAAAAATAAAAAGCTTTCTACTTCCTCTTTGCTTATACAAAGACTCAGAAAACTAATTTTAAACCGACAGATAGTATTATGGGACTGTAATAGGTTTTTATTTTTCAGTTTATCTCACGAAAATGTTAGTCATACAAAGAAATGGAAAAAATTTTGCAGTGAATACCCATACACATCCCTTAGGTTCTATAATTAACATTTTATTATACTTGCCTTATTACCTACTCATTTATTCATCCTTCTATCCATCCATTAATCATACTCTGCATTTTAAAGTATGTCTCAGGTATCAGTGCCCTTGCCCCTAAATAAATACTTCAGCATGTATCTCATTAATTAGTGTTCCGTATTTACTTAATGCTTATTTTTCCTCTTAGGGAAATTTACATACCAGGAAATTCACAAATATTAAGTGCTAACCTAGGCATACACATGCGCAGCTCAAAAGCCTATCAAGGTGCCGATTATTTCCATCATTCCAGAAGGGTCCCTCATTCCCTTCCTAGTAAATCCCTGCCTCTACTCTTCAGGGCAACCACTGTTCTGATTATTTTCTACTGCAGATTAGTCTTCTGTCTTTTTTAGAACTTCATATAAATTGACAGTATGTACTCTGGTACTCTGATTTATTTTATTCACCATGGATTTTTTGAGATCCATCCATTTGTTTTTGGTTTGTTTGTTTGTTTATTTATTTATTTATTTATTTTGAGACAGAGTCTCGCTCTGTCACCCAGGGTGGAGTGCAATGGTGTGATCTCGGCTCACTGCAAGCTCCACCTCCCGGGTTCACGCCATTCTCCTGCTTCAGCCTCCCGAGTATCTGGGATTACAGGGATTACAGGCGCCCGCCACCATGCCCGGCTAATATTTTTTGTGTTTTTTAGTAGAGACAGGGTTTCCCCACGCTGGCCAGGCTGGTCTCGAACTCCTGACCTCAGGTGATCCACCCGCCTCAGCTTCCCAAAGTGCTGGGATTACAGGCATGAGCCACCGTGCCCGGCCTTTTTGTGTTTGTTTGTTTTTGTTTTTTGAGACAGCCTCACTCTGTTGCCCAGGCTGGAGGGCAGTGGCGTGATCTCTGCTCACTGCAACCTCTGCCTTCTAGGTTCAAGCGATTCTCCTGCCTCAGCCTCCCGAGTAGTTGGGATTACAGGTAGCCACCACCACACCTGGCCAATTTTTGTATTTTCAGTAGAGACAGGGTTTCACCATGTTTGCCAGGCTGGTCTCCAGGTCCTGACCTCAGGGGATCCACCCTCCTCGGCCCCCCAGAGTGCTGGGATTACATACGTGAGCTACCACGCCAGGCCCAGATTCATCCATTTATCCCGTATCATTCAGTACTGATACCACTGTATCAGTAGTAGTTTGTTTCTTTTTTTTTTTTTTTTTTTTTTTTTGAGATGGAGTCTTGCTCTGTCACCCAGGCTGGAGTGCAGTGGTGCGATCTCGGCTCACTGCAAGCTCCGCCTCCCGGGTTCACGCCATTCTCCTGCCTCAGCCTCTCCGAGTAGCTGGGACTACAGGCGCCCGCCACCACGCCCGGCTAATTTTTTGTATTTTTGGTAGAGGCGGGGTTTCACCGTGGTCTCGATCTCCTGACCTCGTGATCCGCCCGCCTCGGCCTCCCAAAGTGCTGGGATTACAAGCGTGAGCCACCGCGCCCGGCCTTGGTAGTAGTTTGTTTCTTTTTATTGCTATTGAATAACGTTCTTCTGTATTAATATTCCACAGTTTACCCTTTCTTCCATTGCTGGGCGCTCAAGTTATTTCTAGTGTTTGGCTGTTCTATCTGTAGTTGCTGTAAACAGTTTTGACAATTCTTCCATGGACATATTTTTCATTTCTCTCCAGAACATACCTAGGAGTGCCATTGCTAGATCATAGGGTAGGTGACTGTTTCCTTTCATAAGAAACTGCTAGACTTTTTCCCAAATTGGTTGTATCTTTCTATACTCCCCTTGAAAATATATGAGAAATTTTCTCTTGCTTCTCTTTCTCATAAACATAAGGTATTGTTAGTTCTTTAAATTTTAGCCATTTTGAGGGCAGATTTATATATATATTTATGTATGTATTTATATATGAATTGATTTTTTAAATATAGCACATTTCCAGCTATAAATGACTTGACTTTTTTAATGTGGAAGCATTGTTAGAAACCAAAGTTGAGGTTTCACTATGATGTTTATGTTTATTTTCAATAATGTCTTAATCCAAACTTGTGTTTTTCTTTATTCTATTAGCCCATCAAATGATCAAATTATCTCAATGAATATCCTATCTGATTATGTAGAACTGCTTTATCACACACCTACCAGCTAAGCTATGGTGTGGGTAGGTCTGTGTGCATGTGTATTTATATAGGGAGGCATGTGTATACATGCGTGTGTGTGTGTGTGTGTGTGTGTGTGTGTGTGTCTGGGTAAAGAAGGAATAGGAGAGAGAGGAAGTAAAAACGCTTCTGGAGTTTAATATTTGCATGCCACAGGTATAGAGCTGGAGGTGATATGGGACTGTTTTGATGCCTGTTCCCTCTTTATTTATTTATTTTTTGAGACGGAGTCTCACTCTGTCACCCAGGCTGAAGTGCAGTGGCACGATCTTGGCTCACTGCAACCTCCACCTCCTGAATTCAAGCGATTCTCCTGCCTCAGTCTCTCGAGTAGCTGGGACTACAGGTGCACACCACCATGCCCGGCTGATTTTTGTGTTTTTAGTAGAGAGAGGGTTTCACCAAGTTGGCCAGGCTGGTTTCAAATTCTTGACCTCAGGTGATCCACCTGCCTCAGCCTCCCAAAGTGCTGGAATTATAGGCATGAACCACCACACCTGGAAGGAAACCCACATACATTTGCCGTTTGGAAGATGCAACTGTTGATATACAAACAAGAGCCAGGGCTGGCCTTGGTGGCTGATGCCTGTAGTCCCAACACCTTGGGAGGCTGAAGTGGGTGAATCGCTTGAGCCCAGGAGTTCCAGACAAGCCTGGGCAACATAGTGAGACCCCGTCTTTACAAAAAATACAAAAATTAGCTGGGCGTGGTGGCACGCACCTGTACTCAGGAGGCTGAGGCAGGAGAATTGCTTGAGCCTGGAAGGTCTAGGCTGCAGTGAGCCATGATTCTGCCACTGCACTCCAGCCTGGGTGTCAGAGCAAGACCCTGTTGCAAACGAACAAACAAAACTAGCATATCTTAATCCCTAAGCAGCTTCTAGATGTTACTTGAGACACTTCATTAACTCTTTTGAGTCATTAATGTATTGAGTCATTTCTTCAAAGTATTCTCATAACTTTTAAAGGTTAAGTTCTAAGCATATCTATCTATTCCAGAAGTCAGAAAATTTGAATCAGCATTGAGCATATCAGGCGATGGTCTACTGGGAAAACTGAAATGCCTCCAGATTGAAGAAGCTGCCCTACAGGTCTCTCATTTATAAAGTTAGACAGGATAGGATTATTTCCTTATTTCCTCTGCTCGTACCATTCACCTATTGTCTGTTGACAAGTCTTAGTGAAAGTATCATTATTCCAGGAGCAGCACCTGTTGTACAATGAAAGTTCATGATGTCAAAGCAATTCTGAGGCCCACGGTGCTGGGTCAGCGGGAGCTGCAGCCCAGCCTGTTTCTTCTCTTTGTGTGAAGTGCTGTTGGAGAAAGGACTTACAGATCAGACTTGGTGCTTCCCCGGGTCTGGCTCCCCAGGCCTCTTCCTGAGACTTGAAGGGAAACATTGCCAAGTTCATTGCCTTGAAAGCTCCACTGTCCACCACTTTTTTTTTGAGACAGCGTCTCGCTCTGTCACCCAGGCTGGAGTATAGTGGCGTGATCTCGGTGCACTGCAACCTCTGCTTCCCGGGTTCAAGCAATTCTCCTGGCTCAGCCTCCTGAGTAGCTGAGACTACAGGCACGTGCCACCACGCTTGGCTAATTTTTATATTTTTAGTGGAGGCGGGGTTTCACCATGTTGGCCAGGCTGGTCTCAAACTCCCGACCTCAGGTGATCCGCCCACCTCAGCCTCCTTAAGTGCTGGGATTACAGGTGTGAGCCACCATGCCCGGCCTGCCCACCACTTTTTATGCAGAGTTCCAGGAGCTGCTTCAGAGGTGGGGAGGGACCTGGAGTGCAAGCATGGCGAGAGTTTTGGGCCACCAGATGTGACTTGGTTGCACTCTAATCACTGGCTCAGCAGGCACACGCCTAGGCTGTCCATGTCCCAGAAGGGACTTTGGAAGGACAATGCCTGGTGCTGATGACATTCATTTTGAGTTGCCGTGTGATCGTGTTAAAGTAAACTTACTTTGCATTTGGCATTTCAGATGAGTGTGCATGCCCATGGGCTGATTCAATGGAGCTGAGCTGTTTTCAGGGTCCATGTTTGGGATTAGGGCAGAACGGAGTGTGGGAGTCAGGTCCCTCCCTTTGCTTCAGGTTCCTCCCTTTCTTCCCTCTTGTTTTTTCTCTCCTGTGGCCTTTCTTGAGTTTTATTGTGTTTCTGAGCCGCCTGCATTGTAGGAGCTGTACCATGCAGAGAACAGTGGCACCTGGTACTCTTCCCCTGCTGTCTACACTGCTGCCTTTTTCCTGGAGGTATTTTCCCATGCCCTTTGTCCGGCTTCTTTGGACTCTGCATGGAGACAGAATTAGTGGTGTAAATAGCCCTTCTGTTGTTTATCTTCAAATAGAGATTTTATAAAAAGAGACAATGTTTTCTGAACTTAGAACATTTTCTTGCTTCAGTGCTCATGAGATAATGTTGATGAGTGCTCATGAGATAAGTTCATTGGTCTGATTCCTCAGTGTAGAGCCATACGTCTCTTTAGGGTTTCATGTGACAGGAAGTCATATTCTGGGGATTGCCAATCTATCATTATGTCGATATTTATGGTATTATGAAAATCTGTGATTATTCTGAGTTAGGAAAACACAACAGTATTAGAAAAATGTATGTGTGTTATTCCACGTATTGTGATACAAAAAGTCAATATCTGCTTCCAAAGGGCGGCGTCAAACTATTGGTGTTTAATGGCATTTGATGATTCACAGTATTCCCTTCTCATCAGAGGTTGGAGGTGATTGGTTTTTAGATGCCTCCTTTAGAACAGGGTTTTTCACTTCTCACCCTCTTCTCTTTGTTACCTGCCATCTGCTGGACATGTTTTTGAATGTGCAATAAGGCATATGGTTAAGGAATAGAAAAGTTAATGCATGCAACTGGTGTAAGTGGAAGACACAGTGGCTGCAGTCTGGTCAAGTTTGTAGTCCATCTGCCGGAGCACAGAGCGCCCTTTTAAAATGTGACTTTGCTCTCCAGGCCCTGCATCTACCAATTGTCCAAATGTTGCTGGTAGCAAAATTAAGTCTCTCCTCCCCCAGTGACTTCATCTGCACACAGCACATATGCTCAGTGCATAGTTTTATGGATACATTTGCTTCCCTTTACTCTAAACCTAAAGATTACATGGTGAAATTAAACTCCGAGAATGAGCCTTTTAGCCCATTCACCTCTTGGCAAAGCGAACCATTCAAGTGGCTTTTAACACACACTTTGTATTCTCTTTAGAATTGATTCTCGTGCTGTAACTTGCGTTTTTAGTTGGATTTGAAACAGACAAAAGACTTCCATTGTGTGCTTTCCCCACAACTTTTTGAAACAATTTTCTTCACCTACTTGAACCTCATTTGCCTTTATTTAAAACTTAAAATCACTGCCTGTACTGTTAGAATGTTTCTTTCTGTGTCTTGATGGAAATCTGTTAGATACCACATTAAATATTAAACTTAGGCATTCTAAATCAATACATGTTAAAGTGCTTCATAAATGCCAAGTAAACATGAGGGAGGAGCTACTAGCTTTTGGACCCTGGGTATTATTTATGTGCACTCATTAGACAACATTTTATTAATGGGGTGAGGCCCATTCCTGTTTCACGTTCTTATTTCTGAACTTGGACTTCTTAGAGTCCATGAGAGAATGGACTAACAATACTCGAAGTTAGATACTTGTCAACCCTTTCCTTCTGTTTTTAAATTTTTATTTTAATTTAATTAGTTTATTTATTTTGAGTCAGGGTCCTGTTCTCTTGCCCAGGCTGGAGTGCAGTGGTGTGATTTCGGCTCATTGCAACCTCCACCTCCCAGGTTCAAACAATTCTCCTGCCTCAGCCTCCCGAGTAGATGGGACTACAGGTGTGAACCACCACACCCAGCTGATTTTTTTTTTTTGTATTTTTAATAGAGACGGGGTTTCACCATGTTGCCCGGTATAGTCTTGAACTCCTAAGCTCAGGCGATCCACCCACCTTGGCCTCCCAAAGTGCTGGGATTACAGGCATGTGCCACCGCACCTGGCCAATTTTTGTATTTTTTGTGGAGACGAAGTTTTGCCATGTTGTTCAGGCTGGTCTTGAACTCCCAGGCTCAAGGGATCCACCTGCCTTGGCCCTCAAAGTATTGAGATTACAAGCATCAGCCACCCCACCTGGCCTTAAATTTATTTTTAGTTTTTGTGGGAACATAGCTGTTTTGTGGCTGATGAGCCACTCTCCATCCATCCACCCATCCATCCATCCATGCATCCATGCATCCATGCGTGCATCCATCCATCCATCCATCCATCCATCCATCCATCCATCCATCCATTCATGCATCCATCCATCCATGAATCCTTCCATCCTGTCTGTCCGTCCATCCATCCATCCATCCATCCATCCATCCATCCATCCATTCATGCATCCATCCATCCATGCATCCATCCATCCTGTCTGTCCATCCATCCATCCGTCCATCATCCCTACTTTCCTTACCTTTCACCACCAAAATGCTGTCATTATTATAGATTTGCATGGTCGTTTATAGATTTTCAAGTGCTTTCAGATCCATTCTCTATTTTGCTCATCATCATCCTGAGAGGTATTCAGGAGAGATATGATTCCTTTTTTAGACCAAGAAAAGGTGTTCAAAGTCATTTGGCTGATGCAGCGTGGAGGTGTTCATCCCACACATGACCTCTTCCTCTCTCCTCTCAGCTCATCTCTCTCGGGGGCTTACGCACCCACACTCGGGTTCAGTAATGATTCCAGCGCAGGGACTCTTCAGTCCAGGGCCACCCAGTTCCTGGGCTCACAAAGCATAGTTCACATACTCATAATTAAGTGAGCACAGACAGTCATTCTTCTGATCTGAGCAAAGATACAAAGAATTAAGACCCAGTCCTTGCTTTCCAGGGGCTCGAGTTCCTATGGAGGAAGCAAAGATAAATAAAGAAAAAGAGAAAGAGTGAAGCAGTCTAGGTGTGAGAAAAGCATGTCAGGGGACAGAGGAGGCAATGAGAAAGGGGCATTTCAAGGGGGGCTTCCCAGGGAAATGACTTTTGAGCTGGAGTCTGAGGGCTAAGAATTAATCATGTAGAGAAGGGTGGCCAGGCATGGTGGCTCACACCTGTAATCTCAGCACTTTAGGAGGCCGAAGCAGGCAGATCACTCGAGGTCAGAAGTTTGAGACCAGCCTGCTTAACACGGTGAAACCCTGTCTCTATTAAAAATACAAAAATCAGCCGGGCATGGTGGTACACACCTGTAATTCCAGCTACTGGGGAGGCTGAGGCGGGAGTATTGCTCGAACCTGGGAGACAGATGTTGCAGTGAGCCGAGATGGCACCACTGCACTCCAGCCTGGGTGACAGAGGATGTCTCAAAAAAAAAAGAGAATTGGCTGGGCGCAGTGGCTCATGCCTGTAATCCCAGCACTTTGGGAAGCTGAGGCAGGCAGATCATGAGGTCAAGAGATCGAGACCATCCTGGCTAACACAGTGAAACCCCGTCTCTACTAAAAATACAAAAAATTACCTTGGCGTGGTGGCACGCACCTGTAGTCCCAGCTACTGGGGAGGCTGAGGCAGGAGAATCGTATGAACCCAGGAGGCAGGCGGAGGTTGCAGTGAGCTGAGATCACACCACTGCACTCCAGCCTGGGTGACAGGGTGAGATTCCGTCTCAAAATAAATAAATAAATAAAAATAAAAATAAAATTAATCATGTAGAGAAGGAGATGAAGTGCTTTCAAGACTACATGCCATCCATGTGGATTGTAGCTTTTGGATGGGACAAGGGAGTAAAGACATCAGCCACAACCAAGATGCCTAAGTTTATGAAGTATTTGAAAAAGAGCATCCTCTTTTTTTATTTGTTTGTTTGTTGGCAAAATTATCAGCGGGTTGCTGAGCTTTTGCTAGTAAACTCAGGTCTCATACCACGGGGGCATCATGCGTAGGGGTGTTACTCTAATTCTGTGAACCAAGTGCCATGGCTGATCTATCTCCCTCTCACAGATTATTATCATTCTTCTTCACCCATTTATTCTGCTTGGTTGGTTCATCTTCAACCAGATATTCCAACATCAAAGTGCCTGGCTTTTCCAGCATGAATTTTCCTCCAGCCCACCTATTCTGCTAATCTCATGTGATTTGTTTAGAACACCCTTAGTTGTGTTTGTGGCTGGTCTCTTTTACTTTCTTTCCTCGTTCTTGTTGCTGCCTTTTCAGTTTACTAAAGAGTGTCCACATCACAGCAACCAAAAGGGCACAGAAGGTTCCACTGCTTTCAAGAGAATTTCAGCAGGGGCAGAAAGAGATTATAAACATTGTTGAGTGAAGCCATTTATACCCAGATCGGTGCCACATTTACGTTTCCAAGTCCTAAAAGTGTTCAGGATAGGGAAGCTGATGCCGAACATCTTTATGATGGCGTAGGAGTGATTTACTTCCTGGTGGGAAAAGCCCTTTAGTGGTCGTCATGAGGGCTACCCTGGAGGAGCCATCTCAGTGTGGCTAGTGGCCTCTTAGCAATCAAGAATGACTTGGAGGTTCCTTTAATATTCTGGCCTTTACAGGGATTGAAAGGGAAGGAGCAGAGTGTTGTGGGAAGAGCCTGTTTTAAGTGATATTCATCGATTCACTGATTCATGGATATTTATTGAACCCCTCCTACTCGAGTTACATGCATGGCCCTCGCCCTTCCTGAGTTCACAGTTTATTGCATGCAGTTAACTACTCAGTAAGCAAAATTGCTGTTCCAGGTGGACAGATGTGCACTTAGCCTTGTTGTAGAACACCTGTCTGCAGGTGTGTACCTCTAGCCCTGTTCTGTATTTTCTAGGGCGCCTTTCTGTGTAGTTCTAATTACATGCCGTTTTTCTGGATAATGATCTAAGGGACTTCCTAGCTTGCTGTGAAAACACGGGTTTGCTAACAAGTTAACGACTGTTGTGAAAAAAGAAAAAACTCTATAATTGGATATAAATCGAATGTGAAAAATGTTTTCCATTTCCTCTCTCCCGATTCATGTAAATAGTTTAAAGTTGATACAATTTGAGATGATAGCATGAAGCCAGACTACTTTTAAAAATTAGGAGTTATGAATAAAACAAAGGAAAACAGCTCTGTTGCTTTAGAGAAAAGGTCAATAAAATGAAAGTGTGATAAAATGAAATGGAGTACAGTGAAAGTCACTTCCTGCAGCTGCTGCCCGTTCTCCTGATGGGTTTTTGGAATGGGGCAGCAACTCACTCAGCCAGCTTCTCTGGCTGCTCTACTGCGTCACGAAGCATGGAGGGGAATCAGCTGGGGATCTCGTTAAATGCGTATTCAAATTCAGAGTCCCATGTGGCCCCTGAGAGGCTGTACTGTTAACAAGCTCTTCCATGAGGCTGCTGCTGCTGGTTGGTGGACCACACTCGAAGTAGCAGGGCTGCACATCCGGGCTTGATGGTTAGGAACAGAGAGGGGCAGAGCCAGGATGCCGTCATAGACCCTGGTGACTGCAAGGGGTCCTAGTTACACTGCAGTCAGTTCTGCCCACAGGTAAACAAGCCACTCCTCTTCCCTTAGACTTTTAACGTCTCAATTTAAGAAAGCTACCTCAAGGCCAGGCATGGGGGCTCACACCTGTAATCCCAGCACTTTGGGAGGCTGAGGTGGGAGGATCACTTGAGCCCAGGAGTTCAAGACCAGCCTGGGCAGGATGGTGACACCCTGTCTATACATTAAACCAAAAAAAAAGGCCACCTAGAAAATGTCATTCTCGGCCAGGCACAGTGGCTCATGCCTGTAATCCCAGCACTTTGGGAGGCTGAGGCAGGTGGATCACCTCAGGTCAGGAGTTCGAGATGAGCCTGGCCAACATGGTGAAACCCCATCTCTACTAAAAATACAAAAAATTAGCCGGGCATGGTGGCAGGCACTTGTAATCCCAGCTACTCGGGAGGCTGAGCCGGGAGACTCACTTGAACCCAGAAAGTAGTGATTGCAGTGAGCTGAGTTCATGCCATTGCACTCCAGCCTGGGTGACAGAGCGAGACCCTGTCTCAAAAAAAAAAAAAAAAAGAAAGAAAGAAAATGTCATTCTTATTTTATTGAAAACCTAGCTTCAAGAGAGGTGGTGGATTTAGTACGTCAAGCACTGGGGTAGAACGCAAATCACATGGAAGGAATTCTGCAGCTTTTTTTTGAGATGGAGTCTCGCTCTGTTGCCCAGGCTGGAGTGCAGTGGTGCGATGTCGGCTCACTGCAACATCTGCCTCCCGGATTCAACTGATTCTCCTGCCTCAGCCTCCAAGTAGCTGGGACTAGAGGTGCACACCACCACGCCCAGCTAATTTTTGTGTTTTTAGTAGAGACAGGATTTCACCATGTTGGCCAGGATGGTCTCCATCTCTTGACCTTGTCATCCACTCGCCTCGGCCTCCCAAAGTGCTGGCATTACAGGCATGAGCCACTGCACCCGGCCAAATTCTGCTGCTTTTTCTAGGTAAATACTTGGTGACTCCATTCATAACAATAAAAATACTTTATTGCATACTTATTGTATGCATAAGAAACTCTCAGTAGGTCTTACCGATGCTGTTTGTGGACTTTGGGCCTGGCTATCTTTCGTCTGCTTTTAGGTCACCTCCAGTCAGACTGCATCGATTTCCCACCCAATGAAAACTGCTTCAGGGAGCAACAGAAATACTGCTGTTGTCCTAGGTCCAGTTTGCGCTTCATGTTGAACCACCCTTTTATGCTTTTTCTTTTTAAGTGGAGTTCCACTGTTATCAACTATAAAGCTTGCACATTTTTATGAGTTTCTGTTTGTGTGATCTTTTAGTATCGTGCAAATGGCATCTTGAATAAGTCTTTTATGAGTGCTCTTTGGGGCATTTAAAGAAATAATAGTTGACTATTGTTGCTCAGAGCGGCAGAATGCCTGATTTTCCCATTCTTTTAAAAAATTGTTTAACGAATGGCTAGGTCTTCCTGAGATCTCTTTTACTACAGTTGACATAGCAAAAAGCCATGTTTTTTGCACCACGCCCAGATAGCACAGCGGCCGGCTCTGCCAGCTACCCCTCTCTCTCTGTCTTTTGTCCCTCTGTAGAAAGTGGCTCAGGCACTGCCGAAGCGATGGAATTCTCCAGTGGCTTTTTAGTAATTTATCTCCCTGGAGATTCTCGGCTGCTTGCAGAATCTCAGAAGACTCTGGAGGATCACTTAAATGGCTATCCTTGTGAGCACTTGTCTTCCTAGTTCACAGGGCTTTGATTTTTGTTCTGTGTCTTTAAATGAATTAAGTGGAGTTGGGTGTCCTGGACCCATACGTCTTGAAACACTCATTTCCACGCCTTCTGTATTAGAAGAGTCACCCAGCCAGATAAGAGGCTGGACATCAGGAGTGGGCCGTAGTCCAGATGGACCTCGGCTTGTTTCTGCTACAGGGCATCTGGATCTCCTGGATGGAATACCAGGGAAAGGAAGTTGAGAAAAAGGATCTGTGAGTTCTTGCTCAGAGCATTTGAGCTTTCATTCGGGAGCTGTATAATCATTTTCCTGCCTGTGGCTCCATCTTTTCATTTTATACAGATCCTGAGGCCTCTCCCACCATAAGAACATACCTGTGTGCTGGGCATACTGACTCACACCTGTAATCCCAATACTTTAGGAGTCCAGGTGGGAGGATTGCTTAAAGCCAGGAGTTCAAGACCAGCCTGGGCAACACAGGGAGACTCAGTGTCTACAAAAATTAAAAATAATTTAACCAGGCATGGTGATGCGCACCAGTAGTCCCAGCTCCTTGGGAAGCTGAGGCAGGAGAATCACTTGAGCCTAGGAGGTGGAGGCTGCAGTAAGCTGAGATCACTGCACTCCAGCCTAGGTGACAAGACAACCCTGTCTCTAAACAAACAAATAAAAAATACCTGTGAAACAGCCCCACTTTGATGTGAGAGCCCCTCCACCTGTCCCTTCATTCCATTGCCAGAAAAGCTGCTGTCTATACAATCTTTCCCCTTGCTTAAGGGGAACTCATACCTTAGCCCTCTGCTGTCTGTCCCTTCCCTATCACATCACAGTAACCCGTTTCTCCAGATCCAGTGGACGTTTCTGGGTCTGCTCTCCTCGTACACTGGAGCCTCCATCACCCCAGGAGTCGGCCCTGCTGTCCGAGGCAGGGGCCTCTCTAGGCTTTCCTCATGCAGCTGGTCTGTCATTTCTTAGTCTCTTTTGCACCCTTGCTCTCCTCGGCTATCTAGAGCCCAGGAACCCGTATATTTTCTCATGGGCACCCTGCCCTTTGCTTGAGGAAGACGTGGCCTAGGATCCCAGGCCTGACCTCTCTAGAGCATCCTCTCTGCATCAGGGCTTCAGTTCCCAGCCCCCTCCTGGATGGATGCCCAAGGCTATCCCCCGTCCAGACCTCTCCCCTGACCACCGGCCTGTGCAGTGGCTGTTGTCTGGATGTCCTCACTGATGACATACATCCTCACTCCCCCGCCACCCTGCCTTTATACAGGTCACTCCTCTAGGGTCCTTTTGCTTAATGGAGTCATTTTCGTTCTTCCTAAAGCATCAGGTGTTGTCCCCTTTGAGTGTCATCCCCTCTGGTTCTCCCATCCCAGGTCTGTGTGCTTAGCTTTGCTATTTAATCAGAGAATATTTATGGAATGGCACAGTGATCCAAGCCCTGTTCTAGGCGCTGAGGGTCCGGACACTTCCCGCCCCAGATTGCAATTGCTGGTGCACATCTTCATGTCTGTCTCTCCTTAGGGCCAGAACTGCCACTCACTCATTTGGTCCTGCGCAGTGTTTTCTGAAAAAGTCAATGTGATCGTACCAATTTGCTTCCTTCTCTTCTCTCCCTAAGTTCTACTGTGTGTCTTCCCCTCACCTCCCACAGGAGCAAAAAATAGGAAGTGGAACTTCATAGTTACAAGATTAAACAGATCAATTTTCATCATCATTTCTGGCTTCTACAGATAGCTGAAGTTTTGTGCGTGTATGACGCAAGGTGTGAGTTGAATGCTTCCTTTGTTCCGTCGATTTGCCCAGCTGCGTTTCCTTTCTGCTGTGTCCTTTGTTCAGGGCTGAAGAACTCCACTCTGAAAAGTAACTGTGAGACGAATATTCTGCTTATTCTTAGGTGGCCCCTATGCCTATGAATATCAAAGCATTTTGTTGGGAAACAAACATGAGATTTGCAAATGTTTTTATCCTGTAATACTGTCATCCTTTTCCACTGAGACGAAGTAACAAAGTCTGAAACACAGGACAACACAGCTAGACAATTTATTTTGGGGCTGTTATCCCTAGGGTTGCCAGTTATAATACAGGACACCAATTGTATTTGCATTTCAGATAAGCAACAAATAAAATTTTAATATAAAGATATTCCAAATTTTGTATGAGACATATTTACACAAAATTATTTGTTCATCATCTGAAATTTGAATGTACCTGGGCATCCTTTTTTTGTTGTTGGAAGCAGTGTTGCTCTGTCACCTAGGCTGGAGTGCAACGGCGCAGTTTTGGTCACTGCAGGCTTGACCTGGGCTCAAGCAGTCCTCCCACCTTGTCCTCCCAAGTAGCTGGGACTGGGACTACAGGAGTGCGCCACCACGCCTGAATAATTTTGTTTATTTTTTGTAGAGACTAGGTCTTGCTATGTTGCCCAGGCTGGTCTCAAACTCCTGGGCTCAAATATAGCCACCCTTATAAGTGGCAGAAGACAGTTACTGGGATTAACAATTTTTCCCTCTCAATTTTCAATCCTGGTGATGTTTCAGACAGAAAGCCTACTCTTTGGTGGAAGCTCCTGTTTTTGCCAATTTAAATCTCAGCACCTTTAGCAAACTTCTCAACCCTAAACTTTTTAGTAGGATCAGTGAGAAGGCAGTGCTTTTTCATTGCACCTCTTTAAAGATGAAGGTCTGACACTAATTGTCACAAAGTCATACAGTTGCAGAGATGAGATCACAAATGACAACCCAGTCCTCCATCCCTGAGGTTTCTTGCCTGTTATAGAAATGGAAGTTGTCTGACCTTTAAATGTGTTCAGTGTAGTTCAGCAATAATTTATTGAACATTCCATTTGTTAGGCAGAGCAGGAGAAACAGTGCCCACTTTTGAGACTGTCTTAGGAACAAAAACATTCCTTTTGGGGCCCAAGCCTGGGACATTATCATTACCTGAGGAGCATTTTATTTTGTTTTTAGAGATGGATCTCGCTCTCTCGCCCAGGCTGGAGGGCCCAGGTTCAGTTCCCAGCCCCCTCCTGGATGGATGCCCAAGGCTGTCCCCCGTCCAGACCTCTCTCCTGACCGCCGGCCTGTGCAGTGGCTGTTGTCTGGATGTCTTCACTGATGACATATATCCTCACTCCCCCGCCACCCTGCCTTTATACAGGTCACTCCTCTAGGGTGCTTTTGCTTAATGGAGTCATTTTCATTCTTCCTAAACTATCAGGTGTTGTCCCCTTCAGGTGTTGTTCCCTCTGGTTCTCCCATCCCAGGTCTGTGTGCTTAGCTTTGCTATTTAATCAGAAAATATTTATGGAACGGCACAGTGATCCAAGCACTGTTCAGGCGCTGAGGGTCCAGACACTTCCCGCCTGGATTGCAATAGCCAGTGCATGTCTTCATATCTGTCTCTCCTTAGGACCAGAACTGCCACTCACTCATCTGATCCTGCAGTGGTGCAATCATAGCTCACTATAGCCTCGAACTACTGGGCTCAAGCGATCCTCCCACCTCAGCCTCCTGTGTAACTGAAACTACAGGCACATGCTACTGCACTCAGCTAGTTTTTAAATTTTTATTTTTTTTAAGTGATGGGGTCTTGCTGTGTTGTCCAGGCTCTGGGGAGCATTTTAAAGCAACATGATGCCCATGACTCACCCAAGATTCTGAGCACTTGGTCTGGTGGGGCCTGCCCACAGGTAATTATTTCAGGTCTCCTCCAGTGATTGTAGTATTCAGCCAGGGTGGGGACCCACTCAGCTGCAGCCTCTTGCACTGTCTTGAAATGTTCTCCCAGTGCCAATGTGGGGTGTGCATGGTGAGGACAGAACCTTTGCTCACGGGTTAAACACATGGCAGGTTTCACCCTGGGCCATGACTCCAAGGTTGGTCTTCTAGGTACTTTCAGCAGGGTCCCAAATGATCAAAAATCCATGTAGGCACTGACTGCATTGTAAAATCATTGATAAATGTGCCTGGAGAGGGTCTGGCTTGTCATCTAGAGTGCCTCGAATCTGAATTAAAATTCATGTCTATTTTCTGTTTGTCACTAATCTTTTGTGCTGTGCAGTTTGTTGATGTAACTTTGGTGGTGGTAACCTGGGCTAGTGAAAATGATGCATGTGAAACTGAATCAAATTAGGTGTAAGCACTGGCTGACAGAAGCCTGTTGCAGCAACACCCATTTTGTGTTTTTTTGAGACAGAGCCTCTGTTTGTTTGAGACAGAGGCTCACTCTGTCACCCAGGCTGGAGTGCAGCGGTGCAATCTTGGCTCATTTCAACCTCTGCCTCCCAGGTTCAAGCAATCCTTCCTTCTCAGCCTCCCAAGTAGCTGAGACTACAGGCGCGCTACCACGCCCAGCTAATTTTTGTATTTTTAGTAGAGACAGGGTTTCACCATATTGGCCAGGCTGGTCTCGAGCTGCTGACTGCAAGCGATCTGCCTGCCTTGGCTTCCCAAAGTGCTGTGTTTACGGGTGTGAGCCACCACACCCGGCCAGCAACACCTGTTAACAGTTACATAACAACTGGTAGCACTAGGCTGCTAATGAGACCCTCTCCCAGTCAGGGTGTGCCACCCAATTAGGTTAACAAATCCGTCCTGTTGATAAAAGTTGAGAAACACTCTCAGGATGGCTTGGCCCGTAGATTGCTTAGGGTTTGTAGCCCCGATTTCATGATGTCAATCAAAGTAGCATAAAGACCTTCTGCATCCAGGTCCTGGGTTGCTAGTTAAAGATGTGGATTCCCGGGTCCTGCTGCAGAGCTAGTGGATCAGGAGCTCTGGAATCCAGTAATAAACTCTGGGATTCTGATGCTGAGCATCAG
This sequence comes from Symphalangus syndactylus, assembly GCF_028878055.3. Taxonomy (NCBI): domain Eukaryota; kingdom Metazoa; phylum Chordata; class Mammalia; order Primates; family Hylobatidae; genus Symphalangus; species Symphalangus syndactylus. Next base: position 20,742,163 of record NC_072432.2, on the reverse strand, counting down.
ATGGGTTATCTGAGCAACATTCGGGCCATGGCAGACTGCCATCGTAGCCCTGTGTTTGCCCGGGGTCAGATAGGGAAGGAAGCCAACCTTCATGAGCAAATGAACATGCAACCTGCGAGTCTCCCTCTGTCTGGGCAGTGGTGTCCCACCTCTTTGTCTTTTCAGAAGGGTCCCTTTTCCCTCATGATGTGCCAGGGTATATTAAGAGCGTCCTCAGAAGTCCCAGGTTTCCCTGCAGGCTTATCTCCAGCTCTGCATACTCGCTGATAACTTTGGCACAGCTGGTCTTGTTCCTGTGCTGGGATGGTATCACTTTTCCCTCTCTGATACTTTCTTCCTGTTGCTTTGAAGGCAGATTGAATTAATTAATTTGTTTTTACCATCAGCAAAGTCTTCCACGTTAAACTCTTAAATAATTCCATGGATCTGATCAGAAATCTTCATTAATGCGTAGTAGAGCTAAACATACAACAGTGGCTATTGCCAGCAATTGCGAGGAGGAAAAAAACTCTCGAATAACGTTTTAAAGATCTATATTATGAAACCTCTATTTTATACTTTGCTCATTTGGATTTTGTAGTGATTTAGACAGAGTGGCTTCTCAAGTGTACCCTTCAGTCCAGTGAAAATAAGATTTGTTGTACAAATTAGTATAAACCAGCAGTTCCCAAATATGAATTTTTATAAGCTAAGCAGAGGTGTTTTGATAGTAAAAATGGAATTTAGAGGGAGCTGTCCCAATTTGTCCTGGGAAACATTACAGTTTAAAGCTTTTGTCTCCTATACAGGTTTCTAGTCCATGGTGCATGTCACTGCTAGACCGTCCACATAAATTCTATCCAACCCCGAATTGTAAACGTCTTTATGTTTGATGTTAGTGCATGTCTCACTATCACTTGTAGGTGTTCTGCCACTTAAAAAGCTTGAGATGTACTGGCATAGACAAGATTGCAAATTTGAAAGCATTAGACTTTATTCTGGGAGGGCCTTTATGACCATGGAATGTTGATGTCGTCATGCATTAAAGCCCATGCCCTCCCCACCCTCCATCTCACACCCTTGTTGGTGTAGCTCATCATCTAAATTGTCAACTCCTGAGTGACATTCTTTCCTCTGGGCTCACAGAGCACCCTGGATAGCTTCTGCATGTCACCTCTCTCATGTTATTGGGAGGTGCCCTTTGCTGCTCTGCTGTCAGTATCCAAATACACTCACTATCAAGACCTGCAGAATTGTTTACTCCAAACCACTCCTCAGACTGAAAACTCATTTATTGCATGCGTCCAAGTATGCACAAGTCCAGGAGGGAGGTTGTGGAGTGGACTGTGAATCGCCACCATCCTCCTAACAGGGTGCCAGCTCACAGTGCATGAAGGTGTCACACATGGGATCCATGGCTGCGTGGAGGTGGGGATTTAGGATGAAGGAGAGGCACTAATACAGACAGTTGGGCCTTTCGCATAGTGGGTTTAGCGTTTGCAGTTTGAACCCAAGTTTCTACAATGCACAGTACTTTATAAGTTTATTGAGACAGAAATTTCAACATAGTGGGACATGAGACCAGTGTGTGGGCAAAGCCTTGTAGGCAGAGGGAGGCCTGTGACTCTCCTGCATCCCATCAACAGGTCCTTGTCATCCCCAGCCTTGGCGTATCTGCTACGCACATGTACAAGCAACAACAAAATCCCTTCATCCCTCTTCCTAAAAATTAACTGTGGGTATCCATGAGTCCATACACATAGAAATAAATGACTCATCTCCCCATTTACTGATGGGGAACAGAGACAGTCTCCTACACAGAAGAATTCCAAGTAATGTATGTCTCTACTCTGCCCTCAAGAAGGGGAGTGTTATGGTTTGGCTGTGTCCCCACCTACCCAATTCTCATCTTGAATTGTAGCTTCCATAATTCCCACATGTTGTGGGAGGGACCCTGTGGGAGATCATTGAATCATGGGGGCTTTTCCCCCCACGCTGTTCTCGTGATAGTGCATAAGTCTCACAAGATCTGATGCTTTTATAAGGGGAAACCCCTTTTGCTCAGCTCTCGTTCTCTCTTGCCTGCCACCATGTAAGACATGCCTTTTACCTTCTGCTATGATTGTGAGGCCTCCCCAGCCATGTGGAACTGTGAGTCCATTAAGCCTCTTTTTCTTTATAAATCACCCAGTCTCGGGTATGTCTTTGTCAGCAGCGTGAAGGTGAACTAATACAGGGAGCATAAGTCTTCCCCCATTAAGTGTAGGCTTCCCAACAAAGGTGGGAAGGGAAAGGGGTTGGGTGTAGGAGGAGTAACTAAGCCTGATGAACACTGCCCCAGCCAGATGATCAAGGTCAGGAGCAGCAGCAGTGAATACTGTGGATAGTAGGACCCTAGACGATGTCATGAGAGTGGCACTTCACTGCCATGGTCTTCCATTCTGTCGTGATGTCAAATCATAAATAAAACATCAGAAAAATGCCCACATTGAGGGACATCCTACAAACCACCTGATCAGCGCTCTTCAGGACTGTCCGAGAAACTGTCGTAGCCAAGAGGAGCTAAGGCGCTGTGACGACTAAATGTGATGCGGTACTCAGAAAGGACCCTGGAACAGAAAAGTAAAATTGGGGGAAAAAAGCTAAGGAAATCTGAATGAAGTATAGCTCTAGTTAATAATAATACAACCATATTGGTTCACTAATTGCAACACATTCTAATGTAAAATATTAATAACTAGAAACTGGGTGAGAGGTATATAGGAATTCTCAGTATTGTCTCTGCAGTTTTTTTGTAAATCAAAAACTATTCTAAATTTGAAAGTTTATTAAAAAATAAAATATCCGCCAGGTGTGGATATTTTAAAATTGAGTCATTTACGGGCTTAAAAAACTTAACCTTAGCAGCTGCCCTCAAAACTGTAATCCAGGGCTGGGTGTGGTGGCTCATGCCTGTAATCCCAACACTTTGGGAGGCCAAGGCAGGTGGATCACTTGAGGTCAGAAGTTCAAGACCAGCCTGGCCAACATGGCGAAACCCCATCTCTACTAAAAACAAAAAATTAGCTAGGCGTGGTGGCACATGCCTGTGATCCCAGCTACTTGGGAGGCTGAGGCAGGAGAATCACTTGAACCTGGGAGGTGGAGGTTGCAGGGTGCCAAGTTCACGCTACTGCATTCCAGCCTGGGTGAACAAAAAAATCCCGAGAAGAAAGCTAACTGTTGGTGCTGGGGTGGAAATGAAGAGGTTTTAGATGTGTTGCTTGTTAGCTAAAAATACAAGTTTAATAGGATTGAATTTTGGGTCTCTTAATACTATGAGACTATATTCCTCACAAATGTCCTGGGTCTCCTTTTATTTCAGGTAAAATTGATATAAAATACTAGGTCTGTTTCATGAATTTATTTATCAGCATTAAGTGTAATACAGGTAAAAGTTGTCAAAACAGATCGTTAGCCACAACTGCAGAAGCAAAAAAAGGAATGTAAACTAATGACTTTGCTAATTGCTGTTTCCTTTATTAATTGTTATTCATTTTTTAGTTTGATAGGCACATAATGTATATTGCTTATTTTTATACTGTTGGGAAACAGCATACAAATAAGTGACTTTTCTCAACTCTTCCTGGTTTGAATTAGAACAAGATTAAATTCTGCTAGTGTTTTGAGAGACACCAGTGTTAAGATTATAGAACTATTAAATTTCCTCTGTACTAAATTTATGTTTGAATATGTAAAATCCTGGTGAAGACTTTGTTTCTGTAGCTCTAAAACTTTGATCAGATCATCCTTGTCTGGATCAGACCTCAGGTTTCCGAAGTGAAAGGCGTTTAGTTGGGCCATTTGTAGTATGCTTGCTAAGAAGAATGCTTGGCTTTTTAAATAGGAATTTATTTATTTGGAACTGTGATTATTGAGCTATAACAGTCTTGATAAAGGATTTTTTTTTTTTTTTTTTTTTTTTTTTAAGATGGAGTCTCGCTCTGTCACCCAGGCTGGAGTACAGTGGCACGATCTTGGCTCACTGCAGCCTCTGCCTCCCAGATTCAAGTGATTCTCGTGCCTCAGCCTCCCTAGTAGCTGGGACTACAGGCATGCACCACCACGCCCAGCTAACTTTTGTATTTTTTTAGTAGAGTCGGAGTTTTACCGCATTGGCCAGGCTGTTCTCAAATTTCTGATCTCAAGTGATTCGCTCGCCTCTGCCTCCCAAAGTTCTGGGATTGCAGGCGTGAGCCACCGTGCCCCGCCCCTACTGCTTATTAAAGCTCTGGGATTACAGGCGTGAGCCACCGCGCTCGGCCCCTACTGCTTATTAAAGCGCTGGGATTACAGGTGTGAGCCACTGCGCCCGGCCCCTACTGCTTATTAAAGCGCTGGGATTGCAGGAGTGAGCCACCGCACCCGGCCCCTACTGCTTATTAAAGTGCTGGTCTTGCCCCCTATTTCCAACGGCCTTTGATATATTGAAACTAAAGATACTCTATCTTTTCAGTTTAAGCCACCAAAAAGATGAACTATAATTTAGGAATACCAGAACAATTTAAGGTTCTAATATTAAAGTATAGATCAAATACCATTTGCTTATATTTCTTTTTTAGGGATTTATCCTCTAATTGTTCCAACTCCGGCTCTTTCAAACACAGACCTGAATTATTTTGTATAAAGGTGATAGCAACCAGGTTCAGTGGCTCACACATGTAATCCTGACACTTTGGGAGGCCACGGCAGGAGGATTGCTTGTGTCCAGGAGTTCAAGGCCATTCTGGGCAACATAGTGAGACACCACCTCTACCAAAAAAAAAAAAAAAATAGCCACCTGTAGTCCCAGCTACTTGGGAGGCTGAGGTGGGAGGATCACTTGAGCCCAAGAGATCGAGGCTGCAGTAAGTTGTGATCACACCACTGTACTCAGCCGGGCAGCAGAGCAAGAGCCTGTCTCAGAAAAAAAAGAAAAAAAGAAAAAAAAGAAAAAGAAAAGTCATGGTAGACAGTGATCCTGAGTCCTTCAGTTTAAGAACCTATTATCAAAACAGTTGTAGGTGGCCCCATATTCATTTAGTCACTGCACTCATGGTATCCTTGGGGAGGGAAGTCTCTTATGTTAGTTCTGTGAGAAAACATGTTAGTTCTGTTAGCGTACTAATACTTTACATTTAATTGACATTTTATTACCTAAAACCATATTTCCATGGAGCTGAAAATAATAGGTGGCATGTACAGTATTTCCTTGGTACTAAGGAAGCATTTCTGGCCAGACACAACCACATCATAAGTCCACGTGGATTATAAAATATATCCCCATTTCAGAAATATTAATATGAAATAGAAAAGCTACATCTTAAAATTCAAAACGTACATGGGACACAGATTTTTGCAGCCCCGAGAAAATGTTACTGTGTGTGGTTTTGTGCTCTTACAAACACCACAGCCCGGTATGTTGAGAACCACTGATTTTAGAGTATGACCTCAGAGCTTTTTCCATTTCACATGTAGAGGGCAAATATGTTGTATATGATAAAACTGCCCTATTTGGTCCTTTTAAAAAAAAAAAAAAATCTGGGTCTTTTTCAGCCCAGCTATGCCTCGGGAGGAACATGTGCATAATACCACAAGCCCCGTCAACCTGGGGGTGGCAGATGCCACACAGATGGTGGCTTTTCATCCTGGCATGGCTCTAGGTTTCTCTGTCCCTTAACTCTATTTCTGAGGGTACCATGCTCTGAGGAACATCTTTTTCATTATTATTCCTTCTCTCTCAGAATACAACATTGTTGACTTGTGTATAAATCAAACATTTCACAGTTGTCACTCATAAGGACCTCTGACACCAGATGCTGTATTAAGTTCCTGATTATTGGGTTAAAAAAAAAATCTGAGGGCAGTTGCAGGGATTAAAAGAATTCTTCTCAAGGTGAATAATGGAAGCTTAGACAAGTCAGAAACTTGACTCTAGGTAGAAGATAAAATTGAGCCTCATCTTTATTATCAATCTTAAGGATGTATTCCTACTTCTTCTTTCCCTTTTTAATCTGTATTAGAAAAAAAGCAGGGCATCAGTATACACACATTTTTACTCCATTTTCATGGAAACAAAGATAAAGCGTGGTTGTACACACTGTTTGCCTCTGCTGAAAAGTGAACCTAACGCACAAAGAATGTGTTCTGGAGTCTAGCCTGAAATTGAAGAAGGCTGAAAGTCCCCTGTCACTTTTAGGCTGTGAATCAAACAAGTTCAGCATTTTTATTTGTCAGATCTCGACATTATTGCTAAATAGAAGCACACTATTTGTAAAATGTTTCATTGCTGTTTAAAATTTAATAATCTCCCTTGGCCCATGTTTTGTTTTCCTTCTATTTGAAAATCCTGATAAGGCAGTTTCGGATTGTGGTTATTTAATACCAGAAAACCTTTTCTTTTATGCACACTTATTAAACAGATTTTTGAAAGCAGCATTTGTTCATGTAAGTTTATTCAATTATATTTCTTCTTACAAAGTAATGAGAATACTGTTAAAATTAGGTAACTTGTTTGAATGTGCTTGTTGATTTCTTATCACAGTGTTTAAATCTGTTTTTGTGAATTTTTTTGTTTTTTTGTTTGTTTGTTTGTTGTTTGTTTTGTTTTGTTTGAGACAGGGTCTCACTCTGTCACCCAGGCTGGATTGCAGTGGCGTGATCTCTGCTCACTGCAAATTCCACCTCCTGGGCTCAAGCAATCCTCCTGCCTCAGCCTCCCAAGTAGCTGAGACTACATAGGTAAGCACCACCATGCATGGCTGATTTTTGTATATTTCGTAGAGATGGGGTTTCACCCTGTTGCCCAGGCTGGACCCAAGTGATCTGCCCACTTCGGCCTCCCAAAGTGCTAGGATTGCAGGCGTGAGCCACTGCACTGGGCCTTTATGTGTATCTTGAATCGAGATCTTGTAGAATTTCTGTTGCAACTTGGAAGGCACTTTGGGAAGCCACGCTCATGAACTGCACGTTCTGAACTCATACACCCTTCAAGAAACATTTCTGTAGCATAAAGTGTATTCAGCTACTCTCTGCAGTAGCAGGCAGTACATTCCAAACCATTTTGAAGACTCAAGATAGTATAGTAGAAACAGCTTTGAACCTGCCTTAGAAGATCGGGGGTTTCACAGCTCTCATGGGTGTATTGAAATCTCTGAGAGGTGCCACCTCCAGGAAAAGGATCTTTGTTTAACTCAGGGTCTCTCAGATGTGTTTGTACACCCTTTCCCCCTGCTCTAGGAGCTACTGATGTCCTATGAAGGCAGTTTGGGAAACCCATGTTGAGGACTGGAAATCTTTCTTTTGTTTGGCTTCTTTCAATATAGTGTGAATGTTCTGCAAGCACATGTTGAGTTGGGTTAATTTTAGTTAACCATTCCTGCAGATTATAAACAAAAGTAAGGTTAATAACTTTAGCGGTTAACCACCAAATGTTTCATTCATTGAAGTTTTTGTAAATCAGTTACCCTCAGATCTCCTGATTCCCAGAGCAGCGCTGATGCTGGAGTATTTCCCAGCCAGTAAATGGCATGCAAGGAGATGATGGTATCTCCTCTTTCATCTCAGAGCCAAGGTCAAAAACCCAAGGTTAGAGGATGTTTTCTATTTTTCTATTTTGCATTTAAAAGGGGAATGGGGGCTAGAGAAAAGGGTTATGGCAGTTAAATCACTCCTCAAGGGGATATGTAAAGAGAAGTCCTAGTCTTAGGCCAGAACAACGGAGCCATGACATCTGAGCGAGTTCATTTGCATGTCCATGTTTAGGGCTGGGAATACGCTGGAGAGTCAGGCGCTGTGGATCTGGGAGGAGGCACTCCCCAAGGGAAGGGGTTTTGGAGATTTAGGAGGCAACAGTGAAAGCCTGGGCTAGTGATTCTGGAAGGAAGGCTGATATCGAGACCTTGAGCTCTGAGATGACCCCACAAGGAGCAGGTAAACGATGGCCAATATAGGTGGAGGAGCCATTGGAAATAGTTTTGTTTTTTTTTTTTTTTTAGTTTTCTTTTTTTCTTTTTTGAGACACGGTCTCACTCTGTCACCCAGGCTAGAGTGCAGTGGCACAATCACTCCACTGCAACCTCTGCCTCCCAGGCTCAAGCAATCTTCCCATCACAGTCCCCTGAGTAGCTGGGATTGATGACAGGCCTATGCCACCATAGCCAGCTATATTTTTTAGATTTTTTTGTAAAGGTGGGGGTCTCATTATGTTGGCCAGGCTAGTCTTGAACTCCTGGCCTCAAGCAATCCTCCCGACTCAGTCTCCCAAAGTGCTGGGATTACAGGTGTGAGCCACCATGTCCAGCCAGAAAGAGTTGTTTTGTCTGTGTGTTTGTTTTTTGAGATGGAGTCTCACTCTGTCACCCAGGCTGGAGTGCAGCGGCATGATCTCAGCTCACTGTAACCTCCGCCTCCTGGGTTCAGGCAATTCTCCTGTCCTAGCCTCCCAGGTAGCTGGGATTACAGGCGCACACCACCACGCCCAGCTAATTTTTGTATTTTTAGTAGAGACGGGGTTTCACCATCGCCATATTGGTCAAGCTGGTCTCGAACTCCTGACCTCAGGTGATCACCTGCCTCGGCCTCCCAAAGTGCTGGGATTACGGGTGTGAGCCACCGCACCCAGCCCAGAAAGAGTTTTTAAAGCATGAGCAGCCCCAGTTCCCAGGACCGAAGCGCTAGAAGCCCAGGAAGGAAAATGTTGAGTGGACTCTGAAGGGAGCTGAGAATGGGATCTCAGGACTGTAAGGAGAGTAGCTGTGGACTTCCAGGAGGAGGTTTAAAGGGCGAGCCATTCTTCCTGTCTCATGGGGTGGATGGGGTTGGTGATGGCAAAGGTAAGAGTTGCACCATAGGAGATATTTGGTGTGCAGGCTCTCTGGTGGGCTCTGTGTTGAGGATGTCAGAGGGAACGACGTCGCTTTGCTTGAACACCCTTTAATAGATTATGTTCACTCTTCATTATCATAAATACCATTAGATTGCTCGGGGATTCCAAGCTATTCCTTCTTCCCCATTCCCAGACAGATTCAATGAAATACTTTGCTCATAGAATACTCATTTCTCAGTTCAATTCTGGAAGAGGATCTGGATGAGAGAAAAAAGGGAGATCACTGCAGATAATGGGACAGAGCAGTTGCATTGCCTGACACCCACTGTCGTCAGTGCAGTGAGTCTCTGCAACCTGCTTTCTACGAGAAATGCTACATGTATGCATTAATTCATGGCACTCATCATTACAGGTTGGCAAACTCTATCATATGAAGACCTTTTGTTTCTATCATTGCTTCCATGTGTTGATTCGAAAACCAGTGATGGATTTGACAAGAGAAAGCATTGCCAAGCAGCCCCCCAGAACCTGTCCCTTTATGGAAGAATGTAGCCCCCTTAGTGTTGGTGCCCATGCAGCATTGAGAAGTATAGAAAGTCACTGACTTAAAAAAATTAAAGAGAACAATTGGGCATTTCTCAAACAAAGTCCAAGTAAACCAAATGTTCCGTCTTATGTCCTAGAAAGGAAAATACTGGATTGCTGCTTGGTTAATGTTTCTTAAAAGGTGAGCATAAAATACAACTGCTTCAAAATGCAAGTCCTGGCCTGGTGTGGTGGCTCACTCCTGTAATCCTAGCACTCTGGGAGGCAGAAGCAGACAGATTGCCTGAGTTCAGGAGTTCGAGACCAACCTGGGCAACATGTTGCAAAACCCCATCTCTACTAAAAATACAAAAAATTAGCTGGGCATGGTGGTGCACACCTGTAATCCCAGCTACTACCTGGGAGGCTGAGGCACGAGAATTGCCTGAACCTGGGAGGCAGAGGTTGCAGTGAGCCAAGATCGCTCCATTGTACTCCAGCCTGGGTAACAGAGCAAGACTCTGTCTCAGAAACAAAAAAACAAAATGCAAGGCCTAAATTTTTGGTGCTCTAGATAATACCTGAGGTCTTGAATCTTAATTATTTTATATATATATACGTATATATATATATGTATATATATATGTGTATATATATATGTATATATATATGTGTATATATATATGTATATATATATGTATATATATATACACACACACACACACACACATATACACATATATATACATATATACCCACATATATATACGTATGTATACACACATATATATACATATATATACCGACATATATATATATACATACACACACACATATATACACATATATATACCCCCATATATACATATATACCCACATATATATACATATGTATACACACATATATATACATATATATACCGACATATATATATATATATATATATATATATATATACACATACACACACACACACACACATATATATAAAAAACATCGGTCCTGTAATTGGCCTGTGTTTGTCTTTTGGGTGTGGAGTATTCCAGGCACTCCCTAAAATTTGGGCCCTCAGGGATAAGGAGTGGCTGCTGGAACCAGGAGTATGATGAAAGAGTATTTCTAGAGCTAAGTTTTAATGTTCTGATATTGGTGGTTGCATTTTTTAGATTGTCCAGAATGCCTGTTTCTCAATCTTTTGCCCTTGTATAAGGTCTCAGAAACATGCCTTTGGTGTCCAGCACAGGCCTGCTGTGCCCATCTATGTTCATAGGTGGGAGATACTTCCAGAACTGTCCAGGAGAGGCCAGGTAGTATGGTAAAAGGTCCTTTGAACTTCAGTTAGAAGACCGGGATCTTCCAGCTTCTGGCTTCTCTAACTTTTGAGTCCTGTGACTTTGAGGGAAGTATTCAACTTTTGTAGGTCTCAGTTTCTTCGTTTGCAGTTGCCTGGTGATGCCTCCCCTCTACAGGGATGTTGTTAGGTTTCAGGGGAATCATACATGCATGCATGTGTGTGAAAACATGCTGCAGGCCAGGTGCGGTGGCTCACGCCTGTAATCCCAGCACTTTGGGAGGCCAAGGCGGGTGGATCACTTGAGGTCAGGAGTTTGAGACCAGCCTGGCCAACATAGTGAAACCCTGTTTCTACTAAAAATACAAAAATTAGCCAAGCGTGGTGGCATGCGCCTATAATCCCAGCTACTCGGGAGACTGAGGCAGGAGAATTGCTTGAACCCAGGAGGGAGAGGTTGCAGTGAGCTGAGATCACGCCGCTACACTCCAGCCTGGGCAATGCAGTGAGGACTCCATCTCAAAAATAAATAAATAAATAAAAAATTAGCCAGGTGTGGTGGCACATGCCTTTAATCCCAGCTACTCTGGAGGCTGAGGCAGGAGAATTGCTCAAACCTGGGAGGTGGAGGTTATAGTGAGCCAAGATTGTGCCACTGCACTCCAGCCTGGGTGACAGAGTGAGGCTCCTTCTCAAAAAAAAAAAAGAAGAAGAAGAAGAAAATATGCTTCAGAGGCTTCAAAACTGCCCGGGTGTTCAGGAGTGCTTTTTAGGCCATAGTAGAAAAGGTGAATAAGAGGCTGCCTGTGGGTAACATTTACGTTTGTGTCAGAAATAAACTGAACAGCTTTCAATTGGTTGCACAACACTTATTATTAGGGCAATCTTATTAATAAGGACCGAAAGAAGTTCTGTGCTAATCTATGAAATCTGTCTGTCATCTCTCTGCCCTTGACTGTCACATCTGCTTTTTCTCTTTTACTTGCATTTACCTATTCCATGACTCCCAAAGAAATGCATTTGTTTACCTTTGAAAATATGAGAGGATTATGATTTTGACACTGTGGTAAAATAATTCAGACAAAGTCTTGGTCTGTTGCCCAGGCTGGAGTGCAGTGGTGAGATCTTAGCTCACTGCAACCTCTACCTCCTGGGTTCAGGCGATTCTCCTGCTTCATCCCTAGTAGCTGGGATTACAGGCGTGCGCCACCATGCCAGGCTAATTTTTGTATTTTTAGTAGAGACGGGGTTTCCCTATGTTGGCCAGGCTGATCTCGAACTCCTGACTTCAAGTGATCCACCTGCCTCAGCCTCCCAAAGTGCTGGGATTACAGGTGTGAGCCACCACGCCCAGCCCTGACAGGGAAATTGTATACCAGGAAAATGAAACTTATAATGTTCAGTGATTTGCAGTGCCATACTATGCAAGAAAGTGCTTATCTTAAATGTGTTCCACAAAACTCGTCTTTAAGTTTATCAGAAACAACTTAAAAGTGGCTTAAACAGTAAAGGGAGCATTGATTTATGAGACTAAAAAGCCAAAGGTAGTGTGCGGCCCTGAGACGAAGCTTGGCAGGGCTTAGCAGTGTCAATGAAGGTTCCAGTTTCTTTCTGTCTACTTAGTTCTCAAATGGTATCAATTTTATTCTTAGGTGGACTCCCCTTGTGATCTGAAAATGGCTTCCCATAGGTTCCTAGGGCCATATGTATCCCTGTCCCCAGCATTCCCTGTGTTATTTGTTCTTATTGAGAGAGCTCATCCTTTTTTTTTTTTTTTTTCAATGAGACATGCTGCCCTGCTGCCCAGGCTGGAGTGCAGTGGCATGATCATGTTTCACTGCAGCGTCAGCTTCCTGGGCTCGTGGGATCCTCCCACCTCATTCTCCTGAGTAGCTGGGACTCCAGATGTGCACAGGTGTGCCTGGGTAATTTTCACCATGTTACCCAGGCTGGTCTCAAACTCCTAGGCGCTCAAGCAATCCTCCCGCCTTGGCCTCACAAAGTGCTGGGATTGCAAGTGTGTGCCACCAAGCCTGGTGTGGCCCAGCTCATTCTGAATTGAATTTCACCTCTGGAGCCAAATAGAACCGCAAGTGGAAATTGGTGACTAGGCCAGCAGAGGTTTCCCTGCAGTCTTCATCTGTTGCGTCCGACTGGTTGGTCAGCACTCTTTATTTATAAGCTTTCAGTTTTAGTTCAAGTTAGTATACCTCCTTTAAATATACACATGAATATCTACTAAAAATATGCAGTACTTGGCTGTTCATATAGTTCTTTAACATTTTGATTCTCAACCTTCTTCCCGACATCACCACATCTGAGGGCGTCCGCCCACCTGTCACCGTGTCAGCAGCAGTGACCCACTGCCCGGTGGCTTCAGCAGTGCTGTTTATGTGCGGCATGACTGAGAGTGGATTACTTAACCACTGAGCCACAGGTTCTTGGTGTAACTTACCCTCTTTACAGAGTTGTTTTGCATGTTTGCCAGGATGACGTATCTGTCAAAAGAAGCCCAATGAGGGACCCGAGGTTTCTGATGTCCATCCTGATAGTCAGAGGCAGGATGAAGGCTGGCCAAGTCTGGTGGTGCCCTGGGGATACCTGTATTTGCTGGGGCCTAAAACTTGAGGTGAGGATGGTTGCCAGGGCCTGGGCTGTGTGAACATGAGGTTGCCAGATCCCCGAGGCTAGACAATTGGACCCAAAAACAGGTGAGGAAATCAAGGAAGCTGATGAAAGAAGAGTAGTGACATCAACCAAGTAGAAGCAGCCAGATGCCTGCACTACTGCAGCTCAAGAAAACCCGAGCTTAAGCTAATGCTGTTGTGTGAACAGAGCAAGTTACAGAAACAGCATGTTGCCCCCGCAGTTCTCCAGGTATCCGCATCGCTCTATATCAAGGGTTAAACTACAAGGCATCTTGTTCAGAATAGCTCAGTTGCTGATTTAAAACAACAATAGGCCGGGTGCTGTGGCTCACACCTGTAATCCCAGCACTTTGGGAGGCCGAGGTGGGTGGATCACCTGACGTCAGGAGTTCAAGACCAGCCTGCCCAACATGGTGAAACCCTGTCTCTACTAAAAATACAAAAAGTTAGCTAGGCGTGGTGGCGGGCACCTCTGATCCCAGCTACTGGAGAGGCTGAGGCAGGAGAATCTCTTGAACCCAGGAGGTGGAGGTTGCAGTGAGCTGAGATCGCACCATTGCACTCCAGCCTGGGCAACAAGAGTGAAACTCCATCTCGGAAAAAATTTTAAAAAACGGTCATTTAATATTTATTTTTAGAAAGGTTTTTTTGGTTTGTTTTTTGGGTTTTTTTTTGAAGGCTGCAAAAGTACCTGGTGGATTTATACAATGGCAACGTCATTATTTCTGTCTACAGTGTTCTGAGGCAAGTTTTCGGACTGCGAGTTTTAGACTGAGATTACCAGTTAGGTAATGTCTGATTTTTTTTTTCTTAACTTTTATTTTAGGTGCAGGGGATACATGTACAGGTTTGTGACATGGGTAAATTATGTGTCACGGGGGTGGGAGGGTTTAGTGTGCAGTTTTGTCACCCAGGCAATAGGCATAGTACCAAATACATAGTTTTTCCATTCTCTCCTTCCTGCCAACCTGCACCCTCAAGTAGGCCCGTGTGTCTGTTGTTTCCTTCTTTACGTCCGTGTGTTCTCAATGTTTAGCTTACATTTATGAGTGAGAACATGTGGCGTTTGTCATATTCCTTATTGATTTATTTATTTAGAGACAGAGTCTTGTTTTGTCTCCCAGGCTAGACTGCAGTGGTGCAATCATATAGGCACGTGCTAGCACACCCAGCTAATTTCTGTGTTTTTTTGTAGAGACGGGGTTTCACCCTGTTGCCCACACTGGTCTTGAACTACTGGGCTCAAGTGATCTGCCTGCCTTGGCTTCCCAAAGTGCTGAGATAACAGACGTGAGCCACCATGCCCAGTCATATTTGTGACATTCTTATAGAAATAATAATAGTCACTAGCATCTAGTGAGCACTTTGCACATGCCAGGCACAGTTTTCAGCATTGACTGGTTTATTCCCCTAATAATCTATGAGGTGAGTGGCCTAGAGGGGTAGGCAACTTGCTCTTGCTCGAGCTTACACAGCTGATAACGGATAGAGCTGGGATTGGATTTGAACCCAGGTAGTCTGACTCCAGAGCTGTGTTGGCCACCATACTATCCTGCCTCCTAGGGATTAGATCTTGGTTAATATTTTTAAGGGAATGCTTGATCTAAAACTTACAGCTCACATTAATTTTTGATCAGTACTTGAGGGAGGAGAGAGATGGTTGGCCATTTGTGTACATTCATTGCCACATTTTGGTGATGAAAAACCACAACATGTGGCTGTGTCCTCCTGACCAACAAAAACAAGAATTGTAGCCTGGGTGTGGTGGCCCACGCCTGTAATCCCAGCCCTTTAGGAGGCCAGGGTGGGTGGATCACTTGAGGTCAGGAGTTCAAAACCAGCCTGGCAAACATGCCAAAACCCCATCTCTACTAAAAATACAAAAATTAGCTGGGTATGATGGCAGGCACCTGTAATCCCAGCTACCTGGGAGGCTGAGGCAGCAGAATTGCTTGAACCTGGGGGACAGAGGCTGCAGTGAGCCAAGATCATGCCACTGCACTCCAGCCTGGGTAACAGAGTGAGACTCCGTCTTAAAAAACAAACAATAAGAATTGTAAGAAACCTGGCTGGGTGTGGTGGCTCACACCTGTAATCCCAGCACTTTGGGAGGCTGAGGCAGGTGGATCACCTGAGGTCAAGAGTTCGAGACCGCCTGACCAACATGGCAAAACCCCATCTCTACTAAAAATACAGAAATTAGCCAGGAGTAATGGCGCACACCTGTATTCCCAGCTACCTGGGAGGCTGAGACAGGAGAATCGCTTGAACCCAGGAGGTGGAGGTTGCAATAAGTCAGGAGCATGACACTGCACTCCAGCCTAGATGACAGAGTGAGACGCCATCTCAAAACAAAAAGAATTGTGGGAAACTCTTCCTCTCACCAAAGGCAGCCGTTTGAGACTAATTTTTAATTACTTCCTGAGCCTACTTCACCAAACGATCTATGAGTGAAATGATGGGTTACAGGGGAGGCAGAGAACGTAAGTCGGACTCCTCTGGTGACTCTTGAGTTATTAATGGAACATAAAATAGAAGAACCTAAACTTTCCCAACAGATAAATTAGGGAGTAATTAGCTGCAGAGGAAAATGATTATATTTCTTTTGCTGAACAGTTCATGATGGATTTCCTAATCTTGAACCTCCTTGGGGTATTTACAATGCGATTTGATATAGCGATGTTTAATCTGTACTGGGTTGAAGTCAGAATCAGAAATTTTCAGTGGTGGCTTCACCGCTGAAAGAGTAAGAGTCTGAATTGTTTAAAATGAATGCGAGAGGACAGGATGATGGACTTGGCAGAGCCCTTTCTTTTTACTTCGTATGACTCATCTTCACCCAGGTCGGAGTGAAACAGCACTTCCCTACCGCATTCACACTCAGCGTGGCCCGTCATTCACTTCCTGGTCCGATTGGACGTGGAAGCCAAGCACGGCCGTGGGCGAAGATGAGCGTGTAACATGGAGATAAGACAAATGGGATGTCCATGCCAGGATTTAGCCCATATTAAAGTTTGATTCTACTCCACGGGGCCATGGAACGCCGTAAGCTTTCAGGAAGTGAGTTCCAGCATAATGGGAAGCCCCTGACATAAGCTAGAAGTATTTGGGGTCCACAGAAAGGCCTGGAAAAGAAGCAAAGAAAAGATGGAGCTTTTTTGTTTTGTTTTTTTAGAGACGGAGTATCGCTCTCTCGCTCGAGCTGGAGTACGGTGGCTCCATCGTAGCTCACCGCGGACTCAGCTGCCTGGGCTCAAGTGATCCTCCCACCTCAGCCTCCCAAGCAGCTGGGACTACAGACTAGGGCTACCGCACCTGGCTAATCTTTGTATTTTTCGTAGAGACTAGGTTTTGCCTTGTTGCCTAGGCTGATCTCGAGCTTGGTCTTGAACTCCTGGGCTCAAGTGGTCTGCCCACCTCGGCCTGCCAAAGTGCTGGAATTACAGGTGTGAGCCCCGGGCCTGGCCTTCAACTGTCCTTAAAAGTTCTCTGCTTCAGAAAGAACAGCTGGAAATTGTAGAGTGTTTTCTGCATACATTCTGCACCAAAGAGGACGTAGAACTCCCCCAGCTGTCAGGGAGGGAGGAAAGGTGTGGGGAGCTCATCTCATTATTAGCCAGTTTATTCCCGTTAGATATTTATCATTAGACACACGTGATGTGCCTCTAGCTTTTCGCAAGTCTTGTCACTCACTTTGCCTTTTCCATTTTGTTGGGAATCCTCAGCTGCGGAGTGCAAGTGCTGGCTGTAACTAGTCACTGCACATGTTTCTACTCAGTGACTGGAAGTGTAAAAGCCCTTATTTAGTACAAGTTGGTCTGCCTGCGATTTGTTACTGAATCTGTGACTAAGTTGTGGTTCCTATCATGACAACAAAGATATTGATGGTGGAGCTGGTTTGGTTTTTTTGTCCTTTTTTTGTGGCCTCTTTTTTTTCCCCTCACTCTTGAAACTAAGGCTGTTTAATCCACCCTGGTGGTTGAGATGATTTTTAAGATTGCCAGTAGGAAACCTCTAAACATTCATTGGTTAGACGTGTGTAGTGTGAGTGAAGCCACCACTTAAAACCAACAGTAAATCTCAGCCGACTGTGCAGGATGGCCAGCTAGCACACGGGGCTGCAGGTTGGCTGGAGCTGATGCCACAAAAAATACTTTAGTGTAGTCTAGAGGTAGCTGATTGCCTGGAGAAGATGATAAAAATATGGAATATTCACAATACATTATGGGGATAGAATATATTTGGTTACAGTACATAAAGAATGTTTCCTCCTAAGAAAGAATGGGAGGGATCTCCTCAAGCATGTGTCATTTGAGGATGGGGGAAGGAGCTGCATTGCCTGAAGGATCCACCCCAAGCAAGCCCTGCTGAGCGTGGACTTCTCTGCTTGAATCACCCCATCTTCCTTTAGGAAAAGATGGAGAAAGGAAGGAAGTTGGGTCTCAGTTGCACATGCAGCAAGTAGATGTCTTGGTGTTAAATTCTCCATTAATCAGAACCAGGCATTATGAATGTTAATTTCCATCCTAAATTTTACACGTGCTGGGGTGGAGATTAAGGCTCAGATTTACCTTGCTAAGAGCCACTTTGCTTGCCATCTATTTATGCATTTCAGGAATTAGAGCTAAAAGTTGCGTGAATGCAGGGCTGGCAAATGGGCTAACCAGCATCGTTTCCATTTTTGATGCTCCATTTTGGAATGGTTTATGCTCTATGTGGACTTTTTCACTGTTATATTTTTAGTGACACTGAAAGTGGAAGTCTTTCCTGGCAAGTAGGTGCTATGGCTTTTAAACTGCACTGTGTTTAAGGATTTTTTTTTTTATTGTTGAAAGTAGACTAGGCACTGTATGGCACTGCAGTCCTAATACCGTGTTCCTTCCTTCCAACTCTTCTTGCTTCTCACTTACTTTAAGTAAAATCCTAACACAGAGGGTATAAAATACCACGTCCTTTTCACAAAACTGTTCTGATTGTGGAAGTGTATGCATTGGGCTATTTTAGCCTGATGTCATTAAAATGTTTTGAATCCTATAATTAGCACTCTTTTTTCTAATTCTATATGCCCACCAAGTCCATTTCTGATTATAAGTTGGCTTGTTGAATAGATCTGCCTATGGGGGAGAGAACATACTGATCGTATGATGATACCATTGCCATCTTAAAAAGAGGTGTACTTTATTTTGTTTTTTTTATTTTATTTATGTATTTATTTATTTTTGAGACAAGAGTCTTGCTCTTGTCGCCCAGGCTGGAGTGCAATGGCGTGATCTCTGCTCACTGCAACCTCTGCCTCCTGGGTTCAAGCAATTCTCCTGTATCAGCCTCCCAAGTAACTGAGATTACAGATGCGTGCCACTACACCAAGCTAATTTTTGTATTTTTAGTAGAGGTGGGGGTTTCACCATGTTGGCCAGGCTGGTCTCGAACTCCTGACCTAGTGATCCACCTGCCTCAACCTCCCAAAGTGCTGGGATTACAGGCATGAGCCACCACACCCGGCCCTGTAATTTAAGTTTTAATTTTTTTTTTTTTTTGAGACAGAGTCTTGCTCTGTTGCCCAGGCTGGAGTGCAGTGGCATGATCTCAGCCCACCACAACCTCCCCTTCCCAAATTCAAGCAATTCTCATGCCTCAGCCTCCCTAGTAGCTGGGATTACAGGCGTGCACCACCACGCCTGTCTAATTTTTGTATATTTAGTAGAGACAGGGTTTTGCCATGTTGGCCAGGCTCTTCTCAAACTCGTGGCCTCAAGGGATCCACCCACCTGGGCCTCCCAAAGTGCTGGGATTACAGGCATGAGTCACTGCCCCCAGCCAAAAAATAGGTGTATTTTTTATTGCAAATGAAGACTTCGGTCATTTGTTTGCATCGATCAGTCTCTGATGCCTGATGAAGATAAGTCCATTCTGGGGGCAAGATCTCCATCAGGGCTAAGGACCAGACCCCAAACACTGAGGTGAATTTACCAAAATGACCCCACTCTGGAGGGCTACTTGGTGGACAGCTTCCTTGCTATGTCTGGAAGAACCCTGTCTTCCTTCAGGCTGTCGGCTTGAAACATGAATAGTTACTATTAAATGGGTTTGGGAACAATGACTGATAGTACCAGCTGGAGATCAGTGCAGCTGAATGCGTGCAGTGTCCTTTTGGGGGTACCTTAGAGAAAATGGGCCCTAACTCCACCTAGCTCCAGCTACAGTTCAGGTGAGGGAAATGCAAACCCTTAAGACAATTCCATTAAATCTGCAGACTATTTTATGTAACATGGATGGAGCAGGATGGAAAATAATTAAAATAAATTCCTCTTTTAAAAATACACTTAACATAAATAAGACTAGTTCGAGTGTTGGAAAGCATTCTGGAAAAGAAAACCTGGTCGTGAACCAAGGAGAAATCCCTTGGCAGCCGACGGCCCCTCCAGCTGTATTCAGTTATTGAACAGCTGTCAAAGAAAGCAGCGCATTATTTGTCCATTTAGAACAATTTCAGAAAGCTGTTTTCAACCCCCAGTGGTATTTTTTCTGTAGCCTTCTAATCTCTGCAAAGGGTTTAAAAGATATAATAACCCATGCTTGTATCAGGCCTGAGGTTACCACCAGAGCGTGGAGATACAGTGAGCAAGTTCATGTGAAAGGAATTAGAACCATTAGAATTTTATTTCCTGCAGAATTTAGCACCATGGCACATAATCATATGTGGCTGTCTCGGCTCAAAGTCAGCAACAGTATCTACTATTTGTTTCTCAACTACATGACAAATAACATAAGATAAAAACCAGTACCGTGTGTGTTCCTTGCGTAACTAAAGAGTTGGAAACCACTATCAGGTGAATTTCTATCTTAAGCATTTTATCTTACAGAGCGGCTGAGACTGGCTAGTTTTATGAGCTTGTAATGATATGAAATACAGGCAACACAGTCTTTCCTTTTGACTTAATGCTCAAACCATTTTGGTTTGGAAGCCTCAGCTTTCTTTTCTGTTTTCATTAAAGCATTCAGGCTTCTGACCAGGAATGCCAGTATTTGCATATATCAAAATTCTAGGCTTAGAAAAACTCAAAATGTTTGTCTTTTGGTTTTTCTTTGTGGTTGGTGTTTGCCAAAAAAGTTTTTATTTTATTGAAAGTGTTACCAAATTGGAAACCCACTATTTGACTGTGAAACCAGGGCGTAGTTTTAGTTGTAAAAAAAAAGCTTTTTGGCCGGGCGCGGTGGCTCACGCTTGTAATCCCAGCACTTTGGGAGGCCGAGGCGGGCGGATCACGAGGTCAGGAGATCAAGACCACGGTGAAACCCCATCTCTACTAAAAATACAAAAAATTAGCCGGGCCTGGTGGCAGGCGCCTGTAGTCCCAGCTACTGGGAGAGGCTGAGGCAGGAGAATGGCGTGAACCCGGGAGGCGGAGCTTGCAGTGAGCCGAGATTGTGCCACTGCACTCCAGCCTGGGCGACAGAGCGAGACTCCATCTCAAAAAAAAAAAAAGCTTTTACAAAATCTGTTTGGTGGCTTCTGAGACATGAAGTGTTTTGACACTGTGGGCTTCTCATTGTTAAGTGTTAAGTATTTCAGAGAGATATCCTTCTAGGAATGGGAGAGGGCAGACAGCCCACATGAGAACACAGCTTGTTTCTCAAGACCCCTGAACACAAATGGGGGTTCACTTTCAGGAAATCAAGGCCCAAGGTCTACTGGACTTTCCAGTTAACTTGCGCTTCCCTAAGCAGAAATTCTCCTGCAGGGAATTCATGTGCACCATCTTCTCTCTTATTTAAAGCTTCTAATATTTGTGCTTTGAATATTCCAAAAAACATATGCCGTATTATCTCGACTATCTTTCCCAAGTAGCAAACTTGAACATACAAGGATATTCTTCTAAGTGGCTCTCTTCAATCAGGCCCCAAATGACCAGATGTCAAATAAGCCAACGTACACGTGATCCTGGCTTTGAATGCCAAGGTCAACACAGAATTCACCCATGTTACATCCCCATTAAACTCCCTTCAGTTACAGTACCCAGGCAGAATTTGTGTTAGACAGAGTGAAAGTTGTCTGGACTGCTTAAAACCTTTCATACTTTTCATTGATAATTTTTCAGTCTTTCTACTGCATAATGTTAGTACAATTGTTAAGTTAGAATTAGATGAAAATTATTATGTGCAAACTTACTGTGTGGTCTAAAATGGCCAATCTCACTTCTCAAAAGAAGACATGCACATGGCTAACAAACATGAAAAAAATGCTTATCATTAGAGAAATGCAGATCGAAACCACAATGAGATACCATCTCATATCAGTCAGAATGGCTATTATTAAAAAGTCAGAAAATAACATGCTAGTGAGGTTGTGGAGAAAAAGGAACACTTATACACTGCTGGTGGGAATGTAAATTAGTTCAGCCACTATTGGAAAGCAATTTGGAAATTTCAGTTTGGAGATTTCTCAAAGAACTTAAAACAGAACTGCCATCCGACCTGGCAATCCCATTACATTTATACCTAAAGGAATATAAATCATTCTGCCATAAAGACACGTGTAGGCATATGTTCATCGCAGCACTATTCACAATAGCAAAAATGTGAAATCAACCTAGATGCCCATCAAACAGTGGACTGGAAGAAGACAGTGTGGTACATATATGCCATGGAATACTATGCACCTGTTAAAAAGAATGAAATCATGTGCTTTGCAGCAACATGGATCAACTGGAGGCCATTATCCTAAGTGAATTAATGCAGGAACAGGAAACTGAATACCACATGTTCTCACTTGTAAGTGAGAGCTAAACCCTGAGTATACATGGACACAAAGAAGGGAACAGACACCGGGGCCTACTTGAGAGTGGAGGGTGGGAGGAGGGTGAGGATAGAAATACTACCTCTCGGGGACTGTGCTTATTGCCTGGGTGACAAAATAACCTGTACATTAAATTCCCAGGACATGCAATTTACTCATGTTACATGCAATGTATTCATGTCACAAGCCCCTGAAGCTGAAGTAACAATTGGCAAGAAATAAAAATTTAAAAAGTCAATCTAATTTTTGAATATTTTATATTATAGATAAGTTTTTTACCTGATGTTCTCATTAAAAGAGTTACAGATGAAGAAGAGTTTTACAAAACCTTTTATATGTGTTCTGTCCCTTCCTTGAGTTCTTGGATGAAGGGATTATGTCTGTTTTTGTTGGTTCCTTCACCTCCACCCAACTTTTGAGAAGGTCTGGGTTCAAAATCCCTGGACAGACCAGGCACGGTGGCTCATGCCTGTAATCCCAGCACTTTGGGAGGCCAAGGTGGGCAGACCACCTGAAGTCAGGAGTTCGAGACCAGCCTGGCCAACATGGTGAAACCCCATCTCTACAAAATAGGCAAAAATTAGCTGTCTGTGGTTGTGCATGCCTGTAATTCTAGCTACTCAGGAGGCTGAGACATGAGAATCACTTGAACCTGGGATGTGAAGGTTGCAGTGAGCCAAGATTGCGCCACTGCACTCCAGCCTGGACAATAGGGCGAGACTCCATGTCAAAAAATAAAAATAAAAAAAATCCCTGGACTCTTTTTCTTTTATCCCTCACCCCCATCCCATCCTTCCCTCTGAGTCCCCAAAGTCCATTGTATCTTTCTTATGCCTTTGTGTCCTCATAGCTTAGCTCCCACCTGGACACTTAGTAATTGGGGGAGGGGAAGGAGACGTATCATTTTTCTTCTCTGGTGAATGTGGAGTTTTCTGCTGGAATGAACCACTGATGGAAAAAGAGGTAGACATCCCATGACTCAGTTGAAAGACCGTCACCTCCACAGGCATGCTGTAGAAATGGACATATGTGCCGTGTTTCCTTTCCACCCTGTGGGGTCAGCCTGTATCCCTCCAGACATGTCACCTGCAACTCAATATTCCTGGTCATTCTCTGAGCACATTGATGGCCTCCTGTAGACCGAAGTATGGAAGGCAGTGGATGTCACACTGGTGACTTTGTGGTCTTCTTGATGTTCTTCTCCTCCTTTGGTCCCCTCTATAGTGTTTATAAACCCTCTTGGAACTATGAGCAGGCCTGAGTTTCCCTCTTGTGACTCTAAGGATCAGGATGTCACACCTTTGCCAGTAACAGCATGGAAATGCCTCATCTTCTGCTGTAGTGAGAGGCACAGGTGTGATCCCAAAATAGTGAGGGTCTCCCCATCTCCAGTATCCAGGCTAGGGTGCTGTGCTCCGTTGACAGCCCCACGTCTAGACTCCTATAAGGTCTTAAAGGGAGGGAATGAGAATTAAAATATTAAACACACTTGAAAGGGAGGAAATAGAATTAAACACACTCTAACAGAGGAAGCATGAGATTACACACACCTCCGACTCTTAAAAACAACTGACCTACGTACTGATGGGAACCAGCTCCGGCATTTGGTAGGGGATTTGGCCCAAGATTCCTGTCACCTGGGATCCAAAAGGGAGCATCTTAGAGGACACAGACTACTTGGAGGAAGGCAAATGCATTTCTCTGCAAGAAGCCGAAGTTGATTGCCTTTTTCTGTTTAGACTTACTGCACGCAGATAAGTAACCAGCTTCATGACCCCTTCCCAGTGCAGCAGTGGGACTGATCACTGAGCTCATTAGCTGTTCCCTTCTGGGAAGAACCAAGCAGAACTTCAGCTCCACCCGGGAGGATTCCTGAATCTCTTTCTCTGGATTCACTGGCTCTGGGAATTGAGGAAGAATCTCTGGCTCCTGAAGAATTTCTGGCTCCTGCTATTCTTCCTAACACCGTATCTCATCACGCCCCTCTCCTGCTGGTCACATTTGAGCTCTCTTTATTGCCAAGACCACGTGGCTCTAGAATTTTGTGATTGCATACCTCTAGTGATAAAATTGAGCGTGAGGCCAGGTGCTGTGGGTCACCCCTGTAATCCTAGCACTTTGGGAAGTCAGGTGGGAGGATCACTTGAGCCCAAGAGTTCAAGACCAACCTGGGCAACATAGTGAGACCCTATCTCTGCAAAAGAATGTTTTAAAAATTAGCCAGGTGTGGTAGCACATGCCTGTAATCCCAGCTACTCAGGAGGCTGAGGCAGGAGAATTGGTTGAGCCCAGGAGATGGAGGCTGCAGTAAGCCATGGTCGTGCCACTGCACTCCAGCCTGGGTGACAGAGCAAGACCCTGTCTCAAAAAGTAAATGAATGCCTGAATAAATAACAATAAATAAAATTGAGCATGGACCCTAGTGGGTATATATTTATGAATTACATGATGCCAGATGTGTCTGTATAAAATATCAGTGCAGGCTGGGCACCGTGGCTCACGCCTGTAATCCCAGCATTTTGGGAGGCTGAGGCGGGCGGATCACAAGGTCAGGAGTTTGAGACCAGCCTGGTCAATATGGTGAAACCGTGTTTCTACTAAAAATATAAAAATTAGCCGGGCGTGGTGGTGCATGCCTGTAATCCCAGCTAGTAGGGAGGCTGAGGCAAGAGAATCGCTTGAACCTGGGAGGTGGAGGTCGCAGAAGCTGAGATCGTACCACTGCACTCCAGTCTGGGTGACAGAGCAAGTCTTCATCTTGAATAAATAAAATAAAATATCAGCACAACCAGACTTCATTTTTAGATAGCAGCGTTTATAAGTAGTTTTATGCTTCGTGTTAGTGACCCCTGGCCTGCAGGATAAACCCAGCCCTTATCTGTGGCCTTCAAGTTTCTAAAGGTGAATGCGACCCCTGCCTCTCTCCAGTCATGACTTCCTGGCCCTGCCTTTCCTCAGTGTCTGCACATCCCGCTCCCAACATACGCCTTTCTTTCTGCATCTCTTTCCTTTGTCTGGCGGCCCCTCCCTGCGTCCTGTTTCCATGACTAGGAAAGGCCTATTTTTTTTCCTACACAACTGTTGCCACCTTGCGATTTTTTTTTTTTCTCCCAGAGGAGATCTATCTGGGAAGCTGTCCTACTAGACAGAGCAGGGGCAGCTCCAGCGCTGGTGAACTCTTCAGTCCTCGCATCACCCAGACCCACTGTGGGGCTGCAGATGGGCAGAACTGTCTTCTCTTTTACATTGTGCTGGAGAACACGTGAGTCTGTCTGTGGAATAAATCTTTTAAAGTAAAACTGCTTGTCAAAGCGCATATGCGTTGGAGACTTTGGTGATGGTTGTTGCCAGATATCCCCACGGAGGGGCCATTCACACTTGTATTCCTACCAGGAGTGAACGCTGAATGCCTGTTTTGCCATAGTTATGCCAACATGGTATATTATCCAATGTTTGGATTTCTGCCAGTCAGGTAAGAACCTGGCATCTCACCTTTAAGATAAGAAACAGCTGCTTTCTGGGATTCCAACTGGGCTTTCCTGCTTATTGAAAGGCAAGCACAAAAGTTATTGGATGGAGGTGTCCTGTCCATTCTGTCATCACTGAGTCAGCATCTTGGAAGGTCTGGAGCCTGCAGACTGGAATGGTCTCTTAGAACCAGGGTAGCCAGACACATGGACTCACCCCAAGGAATGCTCTGCTCCTACGAACAGGGTCCCATGAAGCCCGTCACCTGACAGTTGTTGACTTTACCATGCGGGACGCCCCAGAACAAACACACGCAGCGTGAATGGCCCGGTGAGGGAAGGAGGCTACGCGCTCCCCTCCTGGGGCACCACCCCTGGTGCATCTTAAGCATTCCAGAGGCAGCCTGACCCTCTAAACAGAAAATACAGCTGCTCAGCAAACCCAGAAATCCCAGTCGTTCAAATAAGATAAACCATCGTGCACAAGGGTGCTTGTTGTAAACTTAGAGTAATGAAAACCTGGAAACAACCTGTGAGTTCAAAGTAGGGAATAATTATATGACCTATCTGTAAGATGAAAGGGTAAGTTATCTGTAAGGTGAGGTTTAGTGACAAGGGAAAATAATTACTTGCTAAAGTAAAGTTAAAACTGTAAAAATGTACATGTAACATAACCTTCCTGCTATGTAAAGAAAAATTGCAAAAAAAAAACACACCTGGGGGAAATATACTAAGATGTTAGGTTTAGTGGCTTCTGGGAGCTGGGGTTGTGTATGTGGGATTATATTTTTCTTTCTGTTTCTTTGTATTTTTTCTATATTTTCTACCTTATATTGATAGCCAGGGGGCGAGGGCAAAGGGAAAGAGGTAAAAATCATACACCTCTCCAGCCCTCCTTGTCTCCAATAAAAAGGACATCAGAGCTTCTTAAGGCCTGAGCTTGGGACTAGGGAGTTGGGGGGACACCAAGTGAGTCCCAGGGAGGTAAGGCGATGGCTTGCTAGCATGATCAAGGTCTCTGTGATCTTGTTTAGTGAGAATATAGTAAATTCTTTGGGTTGAAGAGATTTGCTGAGACCTTTGTGAACAAATATTTGCCCAGATGCAAGTGCTAAGTCTGTTAGAGTAAGGGGATAATGTGGTATTAAAAGGTGATTTCTCCAGGGTGCTGTCACAGGCACCCTCTGCAGTAGAGACATTGTCATTGAGAAGGAAGCTCAGCCATTTCTCATAATAATAATGGTGATAACAAAGCGTACACCGTGAAAGGCTAGCCACGGGCCTGCACAGATGTGAATGTTCCAGACACATCAAACCACACAACTAACACTCAAAGTACAGTGTTTTCGATATTAATACTTGACCCATTTTGCAGATGGGAGAAACCAAGACAAAGGAAGATGAGATAACTTGCGCCCATCACAGCCGGGACATGACAGAGCAGCTTGGCTCCAGAGTGGAACCACTCTGCCTTTCCATATTAGATGGATCCAAGGACAGGCGGAAATGTCGTCTGTCTGTCTTCATTGTGGTAGGGATCACACAGGTGTATACGTGTGTCCAACTTCATTAAACTGTACACTTCATTAAAATGGATGGACTTTATTATATCTAAATTATACCTCAATGAGTTTGGTTTTAAAAAATAATAAAAAGGCCTGAGGGTGACCTCTTCCCAAATTCCAAACTAGAGTCTGAGATTGTACCATTCTGATATGAGGAAAGGCTAGGCTCAGCTGAAACTGAGCCACCCATCCCGGAGGAACTAGAGAGACAGGGCCCAGACAGCGCCGAGCAGCTTCCTCCCTGCGGCCGCAGGCCAGGCTGGGGTAGCAGGGGTGCTGGCTTGGGAGTTGCTCCTGGGCTCATGAGAGGTGACAGGAATGTAGCAGCAGATACTCCGTGACCTCCCACCTGGGCATGCCAGGAACGTGTGCCATTTCGGGGTTGGCATCTTTGGAGTTGGGATGAAATGCCTTGATCTGCCCCAGCAAAGAAGAAGAGTACTGGGGCCCTTGAACTCTTTCCCTGGAAATAATGGGATGCAGAAAACTGCAGCATCCCATTATTTGTTCCTGTCATGCAGGGAAATGCAGAGCCCAGGCCAAAATGGAAATCAGGTCTGCTTGCTTCAATGAGAACACCTCGGTCCCAATTTTAGGTCAAGCCAGGGGTATTGGACAGTTGGCCAGATGGACCCAATAACCCATGTTCCTTATACAATGGGCTTGATTCACACCCTAGGCAAATGACAGTCTTCCCTGTAAGGCCAGCCTCAGAAAGACATAGATAAAACAGCCAAGTTAAAATCTGCAAGTGCCTGGGGTCTACTGTGTTTGAGAATTGGATATTTGGTCAGTCTGCTTAAATAAGAGCTCTAAAACATGCCACATGGAGATTTCTTTTTTTTTTTCTTTTTTGCTAGGAATGTTAAGATCTCAGTGGCAATGGTGACGTGCATTCAGCCCTTTATTATAATAACACACGACGTGCCTCCTGTTTTGAAATCCTTTCCCAGTTGTAGGGTGACGGCTTATCCTACCAGATACCGCATGACCAGACGCTTGGCGTGTCACGCTTCACATTATGGGGTTCTGGCAGTGGAAACTGATGGGGGGAGGCACAGTGTCAACAGGAAATATCTGCCAGCGACACAGAAAAGGCTTCAGGAAAGATAACAGGAAGAGAGGCCAGATCCCGTCGTTGCCTTGCACTATGCAGATCGAGGAAGTGGGGAGTGATTCCGCCTTGTACAGAGCGTGTGGATTCACACGAAGTTCTCTTCTGTCCTGGCAGGAAACAGATCAGCCCTCTCTTGGGGAAGGTGGAGGCTTGCTTTTCTCTGATCACACACTCTTGCAACTCTTAAAGCAGTTTCCATTAAACATATTTTATTTCTTCCAAATTAAGGATGACAATGTGAACCGTGAATGGCATTATTCACCCTGGGGAGCTGTTTTCCTTCACCCTCGGGATGTTTATGTATGCACCTTCATTTTCCTTGGCGTTTGGGTGTGATTTCTTATGAAAGACTTGGAAATCTGCAAAAACTCACGAGTTACAAACCTACCAGCGCTCAGAACTCTCCTGCATTTTCTAAGTGGTCAGTTCCTTTATTGTAAGAAAGTTGACTTGTTACAGTATCTCTTTAAAGGCAGTCCATGGTTTATGTATTTTCATCTTTAATTTCTTTCTAGGCTGGTTCTTTAGGAGGAAGATTAAGTGTTAATCTTGGACCCTTGGTGCCAGAGTTAAGACAACGAGGACAGAGAAGTTCCAAGAGGGAAAATTTTAGGTCAAGGAAAGAAAGGATTTTCTAGTATCCAGAGCCATACAGGCATGGAATGGGCTGGCTGCCCAGGGCTGGGAAGTGAGTGGCAAACCCTGAAAGCATTTCAGCCACCAGTGCTGGAGTTTTTCCTCCTGAGGCTGCTGGGTCCTGGAACAGGAGGTTTACTGCTGCAAAGCAGTAGGTCAGAGTAGGAATTCCCGGTGTATTTCCATGGAGGCGGAACCATGCTCCCATCCATTGCCATGGGACTCTACGTGTCTCTGGAGCTGGTTTCTGGGCCAGTGCTTTGTTCCTGGCACACAGGGAGATGCAGAGCCCAGGCCAGAATGGAAATCAGGGGTGTGCTTGCTTCATCAAGAACATCTTGCTCAAAAGTAGAGAATAAAAAAGTGCAAGGCCGGGTGCGGTGGCTCACCCCTGTAATCCCAGCACTTTGGGAGGCCAAGGCGGGTGGATCAGCTGAGGTCAGGAGTTCAAGGCCAGCCTGGCCAACATGGTAAAACCCATCTCTACTAAAAATACAAAAATTAACCGAGCGTGGTGGTGGGCGCCTGTAATCCCAGCTACTCGGGAGGCTGAGGCAGGAGAATCGCTTAAACCTGGGAGGCGGAGTTTGCAGTGAGCCAAGATTGCACCACTGCACTCCAGCCTGGGCAACAAGAGCCAAATATCGTCTCAAAAAAAAAAAAAAAAAAAAAAAAAAAAACAATGCTGAACTCAGTCCAGTAGTTGACTTACATTCCAGTGACAAATTTTTAAAAAGAGTAACAAACACTTCAGTTTGCAGCCGGGCACCTCTGTGAGCCACAATCTGAGCTGCACAGCCCTGGGGGTATGGAGGGACAGGAGAGGGTCCCTGACAAGGTGGAGCCCCCCGAGACCCGTGCATACCCCCAGTGTTGCCCCACTGGCTCTAACCAGAGCAAGCTCTAGTTTTACTTAGTGTCAGCATAGCATTTTATCTTTAAAGGGTTCAGAGGCTTAACAAATATTCGAAAGCTCCCCACCATAGCAGCAGACTCCTTTTGGAGTTCAGCAGCGAGTAAGCAACAGGGCTTTAGACTTAGAGTGACATTCGGAGTGAGCATCTCTCCATTCCTAACCTTGCTGCTTTGTTTAGAACTTGAAGCATATTTTCTTTCCTATTCTTCCTTCAAGCTCACTTTGATAAGCAGGGGGCTTTTGATCCTCTCTTGCGACGACCCGATCTGGTCAGATTCAAAAGGCCGTGCCTGGAACTTGAATGGGAGGCAGCTTTGGTATAATAGGAAGTGCACGAGATTTAGAAGATGCACGCTTGAATCTCAGCTCTGCTGGGTGGCAGCTGTGTGCCCTGGGCAGGTCACTCACCTTCTCCGAGTCTGTTTCCTTGTCTTTAAAAATGGGGCTAATCTCACATACCTCACTGTAACAGTAAATAATCACATAGTGTACGTGAGCAACATTCGCATGTAGGATGAGGCCTTCGGTTTCACGGGCACCTTGGACTAGCACTGTCTAGGCATCATTTTTCTTGGAGCTGTTATCAAAGCCGTATTGACTGTGAATGAGAGAAAATACCCTGTCACATGCACAGAAAAGGCTAGGCAGAGGAGAATTCTCCTTTCTCTCCTGGACCTTGGATGCTTCCGTTCTTCCAGGGGGAAAACATGATGCCGCCTTCTTTATCTGGAGAGCAACCACCTCCTACTCTATGCCTCCCAGGTGGGGTGGGGCGGCTTAGTAGGGGGCTGTGGGGCAGGAAGAAACCAGGGACTGCATTTCATACTAAGCCACCCAGAAGAATGCTTTAGAGCTTATTTAAGGGGAATCCCAGGATATATGGAGATGAAGCTAAATTTGTTTCTCATTTATAATGCCAGGAGAGCGATCCGATCTGTTTGAAGGAGGAAACAAAAGCATTTACCCAGGGAAGGCGAAGGTTACTTCCTGCAGAGTGGAGCCTTCCAATGCCATTCCCTACTTTTGCAGCAAGTGGGTCAAAAATAACTGCAAGGGAATATAGGCTTAATTTTTTTCTCCTATCTTCTTCCTCCCCTCTAATTCATTGAAATGTCAAATGCAAAAATAGACAATCCTGCAACAAATACATTGAGAATATACCCATGCTGCAGAAAGCATGTGCTTATAAAGATACAGAAGCCTGCCCAGTCTCTGCAAACAGAAATGCTTAGACCCTGAGTGTAAAATAAGTGGCCTGTTGTTTCTTTTTAAAGGCAACAACTGTAAATATGTATTGTTTGAGGAATGGGGGCAGCGGCCTGTGGGTGGGCCTATAACTGCATGAAGAGCAGGGATAAGGCTCAGAATAGAGGTATGCCCCAGCATCCCATCCTTCCAGCAGCCCTAGGTCCCCTGTATCTCATGCTGGCCTAGACCCAGCCCCTCCTGGAGGGCTTTCTCTTCCCAGTCCTGCTCCAAGACCCACGTG
Organism: Symphalangus syndactylus; assembly: GCF_028878055.3. NCBI lineage: Eukaryota > Metazoa > Chordata > Mammalia > Primates > Hylobatidae > Symphalangus > Symphalangus syndactylus. The sequence goes on along the minus strand of NC_072432.2, from coordinate 20,710,887 downwards.
CTTGGGGTCCATCCTGCCACAGACCTGCCTTCCAGGTACAGAGAGATGGAAAGGGAAAGAAGAGACCCTCTGGAGGCTTCAGGCTTAAACCCAATGGGTCTTTTTTTTTTTTTTTAAGACAGAGTCTCGCTCTGTCGTGCACTGCAACTTCCGCCTTCCTGGTTCAAGTGGTTCTCCTGCCTCAGCCCCCGAGTAGCTCAGACTACAGGCATGCGCCACCACACCTGGCTAATTTTTTTGTATTTGTAGTAGAGATGGGGTTTCACCATGTTGGCCAGGCTGGTCTCAAACTCCTGACCTCAAGTGATCCTCCTGCCTCGGCCTCGCAAAGTGCTGAGATTACAGGCGTGAGCTACCACGCCCATCCCCAATGGGTCTTTATACTAGAAGGAGTTTTCGTTTTAAAGATGGGTCAGTTGGAGAGAACATTTGGTATTGGGTTGTAGAACAGGTTAGGCTGTGGGAGAGGGGCCAGGCTGGTCACGGTACTCTGCACTCAAGGCAGTGGATCACAAGACCAGACCAGTTTGCATCTCAGCTCTGCCATTTGTAGGGCATGTTTAACCTTCTTAGGTCACCCTTTCCCTTCCAACAACCCAAGGGTATTACCCGCTCTAACCTGTGTCACGACATTACTATTAAGATCAAATAAGGAAACGGTGTGATGATTTATTGGAAACTAGATTATGCCATACATATATAAGATGTTGTTTGGGGATTTTAAAAAATTTTTCGTTCCTCTTACCCACCAAATTCCTGCTCACCAAACACATTCCCCCAGTCTGCACCCGCCCCCGCCCCGACACAGGCATCGCAACAGAAACTGGAAACTGGACATTCTTTTATTTATTTGGTTTTTGAAGGCCAGAAAGAAAATTTGACTATCACGTATCATTGGATACTTAAGCCCAACTTTTTTAGTTTTAGGCTAGTGCGTCCTACACCAAAAGACAATTGTTGCTGAGCAACAAATACCAGAGACCTGCAAACGTTAGAGATTAGAGATTAGAAATTAAACATATCTTTTGTGTTCTTTCCTCCTAACTGAACATTTACCCAATCACTAAGCAAAAATAATTTAATGATCACTGAAAGTTTGCTGTGTTTGAATATTAGCAGTACAGATAAATATTACCTGTGATTTTAATTCATTTGTTTTTCACATTGGAGAAAAGAAGACATAAAAAATGCAGATTTCCTGCAAGTCCTGAGGAAAGTCATTAGAAGTTAGATGGGATTAGTTTCTTCCCCTCCAAATACTTTGTTTTCTTTGTAGATTCAAGTTCACATGCTATTGAGTATTTCATTTTAAATGTGGGCGATTGTCAGCCAAGACCTTGAATGCTGTGGTTTGCTTTACATAGCTTTTAAATCATGAGTTGTGAGCCAATGTTCAGCTCATTGGTTATTTCAGTAAATATGTGCATTAGAAAAATAAGATCAACTTGCCCAGGCACAGTGGCTTATGCTTGTAATCCCAACACTGAGACGCCAACGTGGGAGGATTGCATGAGACCAAGAGTTCAAGACCAGCCTGGGCAACATAGTGAGACCCCCATCTCTATAAAAAGTAAAAATAACAACCAGACATGGTGGTGTGTGCCTATAGTCCCAGCTACTCGGGAGGCTGAGGTGGGAGAATCACTTGAGCCTGGGAAGCCGAGGCTGCGTGAGCCACGATCGTGCCCCTGCACTCCAGCCTGGGCAACAGAACAAGGCCCTGTCTCAAAAATAGTAGTAAGTTAAATTTGGTTTCTGCTTGTTCCTAATTTGTATTACGTTTAAGTTCATATTTATGTTATGTACATCCATTAATTTATTGCTTACAGATTACATAGTAAGAAATGAGCAAGAAAGCTGAATATTCAAAATACAAAGTAGGACCAGGTTTGCAATAAGGAATAGGTGTTCATGCTAAGATTATATTTGTTTTTTTTAAGTTGTAAAAATAACAATTTATGGAAGTACTGATTAAAATAGGCTTTGTCAGCCGGGTGCAGTGGCTCATGTCTGTAATCCCAGCACACTGGGAGGCTGAGGCGGGCGGATCACTTGAGGTCAGGAGTTCGAGACCAGCCTGGCCAACATGGTGAAACCCCATCTCTACTAAAAATGCAAAAATTAGTTGGGTGTGATGTCTGCTCCTTGATTACTGCTTGTGATGACCTTAATGTGGCTTTGCAACCCTTCAGGTTTAAAAAGGAACTAAAATGATCAGTGCTGTAAAAAACAAAATACCCACTAATGCTTGGAGTGGAAAACCCTCAGATTCTGCTTCTTGGAAGGCTGGACCCATGTGGCACATTCTAGAATGACATGGATTTTTTTTTGTTTTTTGGGTTTTTGTTTTGTTTTGTTTTGTTTTTTTCGAGACAGAGTTTCACCCTTGTTGCCCAGGCTGGAGTGCAGTGGCACAATCTGCACTCGGGAGGCTGAGGCAGGAGAATTGTTTGAACCCGGGAGGCGGGGGTTTCAGTGAGCCAAAATCGTGCCACTGCACTCCAGCCTGGGCAACAGAGCAAGACTCCGTCTCAAAAAATAATAGAAATAAAATAGAGTTTGTCAAGATAAGATATCCGAGCTGTTCGGTACCTTTAAAAACTTACTGCTTTTGAAAACTCAATGTTAGCAGACGTTTGTCTATTTACAAGATTTCCTTTTATAACCTCCCCCAGCCTTTATTAATTTTCACAATGAGGTAGCAATTTTGCTTTTGCTTTCTGTCATGACAGTATATGCCCTTCCTAAGTAAATCCTATGTACTCTGATTGTATACTTGCAAGTAGAGTATAATGTGTTGCAGTTGGATTGTGTGCCTGACAACCACTGATTTTGAAAGACAAATGTTAATCTGGACAGCATGAGAATGACAACATTGTTTAACATTTCCTAGTGAAAGTAAAATTTTTCTGGGCCTGGTAGCTCATGCCTGTAATCCCAACACTTTGGGAGGCCAAGGTGGATTACTTGAGGCCAGCAGGTTAAGACCAGCATGGGCAACATAGCTAGACCTCATCTCTACAAAAAAATTAAAAAATAAAAAATGAGCCCAGTATGGTGGCATGTGCCTTTGGTCCCAGTTACTTGGGAGGCTGAGGTAGGAGGATCGCTTGAGCCCAAGGATTCGGGTCTGCAGTGAGCTGTAGCCACTGCACTGCAGCCTGGGCAACAGAACAAAATCCTGTCTCAAAAAAATAAAAAAGGTTTTAATTCCCCCACATTGCCTCTGTGCTCTGAATAAGACTTATTGGTTGGTTGATTAGAAAGGAAGCATCACAGTATTGGAAGAATATACCCACGGTTTTGTGGTGGTAGAATTGTTTTGAGATCTTCTTCAAGTCGCTGTTTTTTTTGGAAATGGAGTTTCACTCTTGTTGCCCAGGCTGGAGTGCAGTGGTGCGATCTCAGCTCGCTGCAACGTCTGCCTCCCGAGTACAAGCGATTCTCCTGCCTCAGCCTCCTGAGTAGTTGGGATTACAGGAGCCTGCCACCACACCTGGCTAATTTTTTGTATTTTTAGTAGAGACGGTGTTTCACCATGTTGGCCAGGCTGGTCTCGAACTCCTGACCTCAGGTGATCCACCTGCCTCAACCTTCCAAAATGCAGGGATTACAGGCGTGAGCTACCGCGCCTGGCCTCAAGTCGCTTTCTACTTTAAGATGAAATCTTCACTATTTGATCCTGTGTATGGCCTGTTAGCTGAGCCTGTTAGAATCTCATCTGTGTCGTGTCAGGGTTGCAGTTTCAGCCCCCATATGGCCTGTGTATATGACATGCATTTGCACCCTGCAAAGCAAATGGGAATTTGCAGGGTTTGTGCAGATTCCACCTTTCTGAAAAACAAGTCAAGGTGTGTGCCCTCTTGCGGGTGGGCTGATGGTGTCGTCCTCATGCTCCTGGGTCAGCATGTGGAAGCAGGAAATAAGGTCGCCCAACAGAGAGCCTTTCAACAGTACCCTGGATCTAAGTGGATATCCGCACCTGTGAACTGCAGTGACCGAAAGCCCTGGAGAGGGTTCCGTGTCTCTGGAATCACTGAGTGTTTTTGAAGGGCATGTGGCATGATGGAAAGCCGTGCTCTAGGAAGCTTGGTCTGGCAGGAGTGTTAGTCATGATGGGTGCCAGTTGGACTTAGTTCCGGTGAGAAGGTGGATAAGACCTAACTGAGCAGAAGAAAAAGAATCCGGATGGAACTGCTGTTTCTCCGGGTGCAGATAGATGTGGCTTTCAGCCACTGCCCTCATTTCTATTTTTCGGGGGTCATCCTTGAGATTCTTCACCTTAAATCTGATGATCTTGACAGTCTATTAAAAAAGAATGGCTATGCCGGGCGCAGTGGCTCACGCCTGTAACCCCAGCACTTTGGGAGGCCAAGGCAGGTAGATGGTTTGAGCTCAGGAGTTCGAGACCAGCCTGGCCAACATAGTGAAACCCCATCTCTACTAAAAATACAAAAAATCAGCCAGGCGTGGTGGGGCATGCCTGTAGTCCCAGCTACTTGGGAGACTGAGGCAGGAGAATCGCTTGTACCCAGAAGGCAGAAGTGGCAGTGAGCCAAGATCGTGCCACTGCACTACAGCCTGGGCAACAGGGCAAGACTCTGTCTCAAAAAAAAAAAAAAAAAAAAAAGGCTAATCCTAAAAGGGTTAAATAAATTACATTGATATTGATGACAATGATACAAGCGTTTTTCCTCTGCACAATTTAAATATTTTAATGTGACTTTTTCAAAGAAGAACCCCAAACACTACCTGTCATAGCCTCAGTGAAACACTGGAATTGAAATCTGTAACTTAAAATCTTCTCAATCATATTATTCAGATAAATGCACATTTGAATATGAAGATAGGGGCTTGCCCCAGTAAGAAACATACAGTCAAGTTGCACACGAGACCCATGCCCATGATACATTTATCACGTTATCCATGGATCATGCTCTATTTGTGCGATTCCTTTGCATAATCATGTCCATGCTGTCAGACCCCGTTCTGCTGATATTTTGAGAGCAGTTCCACTAAGAGCTCTGTCCAGGCCACTCTCCTCGCCTATGTTGAGAGAGGATCTGAAGTTTGACGTTAGTCTTCATCCTGTGTCTGTCCCCATGTTAATGCACAGGCACATAGGCACCAGCAAGGCTTTCTCTGATTTTAGGGCTGGACTTCCACCATGGGTTCACCCCACAGTGTCCTTCTGTGGCAATCCAATTTGCATATTGGATGTACAATTAATCACTTCCCTGCTCAAAAATCTTCAGTGATTTTTTGCTGTCCGAAGTCTGAAATTTTTCATTCACTCTCCTGATCTTTTTTTTTTTTTTAGCCAGATCTCACTCTGTCACCCAGGCTGGAGTACAGTGGTGTGATCACTTCTCACTACAGCCTCAAACTCCTGGCCTCAAGCCATTTTCCCACCTCAGCCTCCTAAGTAACTGGGACTGCAGGCATGCGCACCACACCAGGCTAAGCTTTTAATTTTATGTAAAGACGGGTCTCACCCAGGCCGGTCTTGAGCTCCTGGCCTCAAGCAATCCTCCCACCTCAGCCTCCTGAGTTACTGGGATTATAGACATGAGCCACGGCACCCAGGCCTCCATTCAGTTCTTTTATAGACATTATAGAGTCGGGAAGGTGACGTGAGAGGTTCATCAGGTCTAATACTGAGTCTTTTATTGTGCTCACCTAACCAGACATTTCCTCTCTCTAGATAAATATTTTCTGTGATCTAGAATTTACTGTTTATTCATGCAGCCTAAACTTCTACAAAGATCTTCCTTGCAGCAAGTATAAATAAAACTGGTTCTGCACCAGTACTTTGTTCATGGCATATCTTCACTGGGAAAACCTCGAGTCATCTACTATTTTAAATTATAAGTTTTATTATTATTCAGGTGTGGTGAGGCCAACAGACCAGTAGAGGATGGGCAGCTATGGAGAAGATAGTTACTTGGCCGGGTGCTGTGGCTCACGCCTGTAATCCCAGCACTTTGGGAGGCTGAGGCAGGCAGATTACTTGAGGTCAGGAGTTTGAGACCAGCGTGACCAACATGGGAAACCCCATCTCTGCTAAATACAAAAATTAGCTGGGCATGGTGGCGCATGCCTGTAATCCCAGCTACTTGGGAGGCTGAGGCAGGACAATTGCTTGAACCTGGAAGGCAGAGGTTGCAGTGAGCCAAGATTGCGCTACTGCACTCTAGCCTGGGCAACAGAGCGAGACTCTGAAGAGAGAAAAAGAGAGAGAGCGAGAGGGAGGGAGGGAGGGAGGGAGGGAGGGAAGTTAAAGAAAAGAAAAGTTGCTCACAGTTCCCAAGAGGAGGGCTACACCATACCAGGCAGGGCCACACAGAGAAACACCAGGGCCAACCAAGAGGCCGAGGGAGCAGGAGATAAATGTGGGCAGGACCCTTTATTGAGGTTTTCTCAGGAAGGAATGGACAAGGCAGGGTATGCGGCCGCAGCAGGTTTAGGGTTGGCTAATTTGACTAATTTTGATGGGTTCTGGGGCAGAGGAGCTCACCCCAGTTGACTGGTATCTGGCCCTGGTGTCATCAGGGAAGGGAAAGGTGGCCTGGAATGTAAGAGCCCCTAGGGGATGTGGCTGGGGAGTGGGCTCTGGATTGACAGGCTGCAGGTGAAAGTCATGTTCACGGAGCAGTAGTTTACCATCTCCAAGAATTAGTGCTGGGAGGGGCAGTCCCTACATGCCCAGCAAAGCTCCAAGATGCCAAAGCATCAAAATTAGTGAACACAAAGACACAGTTAATACACCTACTCACCGTGACGGTCCCATCTCAGTTATGAGTAGCTATATAACCTTGAATGAAAACCTCAAGTTCCTCATCTGCAGAATGAAGGGTTGAGGATTATAGCACATCCAAAAGCCCATTGTTTCATTCTTTGGGGAGGAAGCCTCTGACACTTTCTGCAACTTTTTCTCCATTGCCAGTCTCTTTGGGTTTGTTCCATTGGGAAGATGCACCATCAGCCCTGGGGAATCGTCCTGTCCCTGCATGCCTGTGGCACGAACGACACTTTCTCCATGTGGCTCCCGCACAAGGAGGGCAGGTCAGCAATGGGCCATCCTAGGACTTGACTTAATCTCTTTCATACGTGGACTTTTCTGCCCACGCTTGTATTCCTAACTCCTTTAACTGATGGGTGTTCTTGGGCATGTCATCATTCATCCTGAAACTCTCCTATCTTCAGTTCTTGGTCTGAGCCAAGTGATTATTTGGTACAGTATATACTTCTGTGACCCATTTGGCAGGTGACATTTAAGAACACCAATGTGAAGGATAATTTAAAATAGCATCAACTTGCAAGCATAAGACAAAATATGGTAGAGCCTCTGTGCTGCCACTTGGAAAAACCACTTTCCATTGTCTGTTGTAGCATTATGAATTGAGATGGCAGTGAAGGGGTGGCTGGAACTGTTATTTCTCCCAGCGAGAGAGGGAAATCAAGCCCCCTGTATTGACATTGCTGCCAGGACATGAGCTATAAAGGTTAAAAGATGAAAGTTTGCCCCATTTGACACGAACTAAGAACCATTCTAGAAACTTAAACTGTGTGGAAAATACTGTATGCTGATGTTCACTGTGGAAAAAAATCACCAGGAACAGTGCTGTGCTGTTCAGAATAGTTCGATTTTATCCCCCCATAGATGAAGCAGGAAATTTCCATCGTGTGTGGTTTTAAAGTTCTTAGAAAACTCCTATAAATTATAAAAATAATTATAAAAACTACTATAAATTATAAAAATATTTCATAAATTTCATAAATATTGAAGTAAATCAGGACTTTTTTTTTTTTTTTTTTGAGATGGAGCTTTGCTTTTGTCACCCAGGCTGGAGTGCAGTAGCACGATCTTGGCTCACTGCAACCTCCGCCTCCTGGATTCAAGCAATTCTCTTGCCCTAGCCTCCGAAGTAGCTGGGATTACAGGTACCCGCCACCAAGCCTGGCTAATTTTTGTATTTTTAGTAGAGACAGAGTTTCACCATATTGGCCAGGCTGGTCTCAAACTCCTAACCTCAGGTAATCCGCCTGTCTCGGCCTCCCAAAGTGCTGGGATTATAGGTGTAAGCCACCGCACCCGGCCTTAATCAAGACATTTTAAGGTTTCATGACTTGTAGGCATCAGCATAGTTTACCATGCTGTCCCATTAATACAGAATTTATTCAGTCAAATGTAGAAAGCAGAAATAGTATTTCACTAAACACATGCACATTTTTGAATGTTAAATGAGTGGCAACTGGCAACCTAATTAGCATATCACTGTAATTCTGCTCCTCGGGTTACTGCTTGTGATGACCTAAATGTGGCTTTGCAACCCTTCAGGTTTAAAAGGGAACTAAGATGATCAGTGCTATAAAAATAAACAAAACACTCACTAATGCTTGGAGTGGAAAACCCTCAGATTCTGCTTCTTGGAAGGCTGGACCCATGTGGCACATTCTAGACTGACATGGTTTATTTTTGTTTTTTTTTTTTTTGGTTTTGGGTTTTTTTGTTTTGTTTTGTTTTTTTGAGATGGAGTTTCGCTCTTGTTGCCCAGGCTGCAGTGCAGTGGCGCAATTTCGGCGCACTGAGACCTCCGCCTTCTGTGTTCAAGCAATTCTGCTGCCTCAACATCCCAAGTAGATGGGATGACAGGTGCCTGCCACCACACCCGGCTAATTGTTTTGTATTTTTAGTAGAGACGGGTTTCACCGTGTTGACCAGGCTGGTCTCAAACCCCTGAGCTCAGGTGATCCACCCATGTTGGCCTCCCAAAGTACAGGGATTATAGGCATGAGCCACCACTCCTGGCCAAGAACAACATGTTAAACTAATGGAGCAGAGTGACTGGCAGGTGGGGGTCTAAGTGTGGTGTAAAGAGCAGGAATAATTAGAATTTACTAAGGGAAAAGGGCAATCTTGGCCATCCCCAGCAGAGGGTGATTTAAGAATTTGAAAACCACTTCATTAAACCAAAAGACATTACCCAAAAATTGGGACTGTCTTATCTCTTTTTTTCTCTGACTCCCCTATTTCTTCTCTAGGACCCTAGTCCACTCCTTTCCTGCCTAAATGTCTTCATAATGCCTATAGTTCTTGGGTTCTTTAGTGACCCAAGAACTATGAAAAAGGTCTAAGATTCTGCCGAGCTTGGAAGCTAATGAGCCAGCCTGGCACGGTTTGATAGAAGTTAGTGGAGACATGATCCTTCCCGGTCAGAGATAAGGGATGTTTATTACTCAGAGCAGCAGTAGTAGCCAGAGTGTCAGCATTCTTGCTCCAGTTCCCTGAACACCATTTCCCACAGGGGCAATGCAGAGAGGGCCATAGGATACCTGCAAATGCAACGGCTTACTTTATAGGAGAGAAACCCTGAGCTTCAGGGACCCATATCTTTTCCGAGAGGCACCGAGCATGCCTGCTCTTTGCCCTAGATGGAGACACCTCTCTGTCTTGCGTAGCTATCCACTAAAGAAACATCCTTGAAGGGGGCCGGGCGAGGTGGCTCACGCCTGTAATCCCAGCACTTTGGGAGTCCGAGGCGGGTGGATTACCTGAGGTCAGGAGTTCAAGACCAGGCTGGCCAACGTGGTGAAACCCTGTCTCTACTAAAAATACAAAAAAAAAAAAAAAAAAAAAATAGCTGGGTGTGTGGGCATGTTGGTGTGTGCCTGTAATCCCAGCTACTCAAGAGGCTGGGACAGGAAAATTGCTTTAACCCAGAAAACAGAGGTTGTAGCGAGCCGAGATCGCGTCACTGCCCTCCAGTCTGGGCGACAGAGCTAGACTCCATCTCAAAAACAGAAACATCCTTGAAGAGATAGCTCAGAACAGAGAGCACAGTCAGTATCTTGCCCACAATATGTGCAGAAGTACTTAAGAGACCGACGGAGAATTGTCTTGCCAATGGCTTCTGCTGTTCCTCCAGCTCTCTATGTCCTTGGGAATTTTCCACAGTGGGTATGAGAGAGAGAAAAAGGAATCTTCCAAGAACCATAGCCAGGCATGGTCAGCTCCTTCCGTGAACTTTCCCAGGAGATCTTTTGTAAACTTTCTGTAGACCCTTCGTGATCCTCATTCAAGAGTCAAATGTTGGGAAACAGTCAGCTAATTATAAAAATGGCTAACAGTGATTAAGCTCTCACTGTGCACAGCTGCAGTGTGTGGGAAGCACTGTACCCCTCTGATCTCACTAGAGCTCCATGAGATTATTATGGGCAGGGCCATTACCCCATTTCTTACAGATGAGAAGGCTCTGCTTAAGAGCAGTAAGCCAGAAGGGGCAGAGATGACTATCAACTATAGGTTGTCAGTCCAAAGCCCGGCACGCTGAATAGCATACTTTTTCTGTTCTTTTTTTGGGGGTGGGGGGTGGTTCTTAATGAGAAGCTTTTAGGGGGAAAGGGTGCTTTGGAGATTTTGTTTCACCAAATAAAGTTAGTGGAATGCTTGCGAGTGGGGAAAGATCAGGAATACTTTTGTTGCTAGCAGACACCTTACAAAGTCACCACCAGGCAGTCCACCTACCAATCTTACAGTGTTTTCAAGACAGTTGGTATCCATATTTTCTGGACACAGAAATGACAGGTCAAGGAGGCTGTGAACTTGGTCAAGACCACGTGACTGGTTAAGTGAGGAGCCTGGAAACCAGCCCCAGATCATGCGGTCGTGAATGTGCATTCTGTGCCCAGTCCCCAGGAGGAATATTTGTAACGTAAATGCTAAAGTGCCCTAACATATTTCAGCTTCATCTGAAACAGAAGAGAAAACTTTAATAATAGCTTCACTGTAGCTTGTTTAATATCTTTCTTGGAAAAGATAAGCCCATATGTATATGATTTAAGCACCGCACTGTCTTAACTTCAGCTGCTCCAGGGACCTTTATCTTGTTTTGTAATACTTCAAGTGTCAGAGAGCTTCACACACCTAGGCCATTCATAGTTTTCCAGCAAGCCCCTTCAGCTTGCTTTTTTGCCCTTTTTTGTTTGTTTGTTTGAGATGGAGTCTCACTCTATCACCCAGGCTAGCTCGGTTCACTGCAAGCTCCGCCTCCCGGGTTCACACCATTCTCCTGCCTCAGCCTCCCAAGTAGCTGGGACTACAGGCACCCGCCACCACGCCCGGCTAATTTTTTGTATTTTTAGTAGAGACAGGGTTTCATCGTGTTAGCCGGGATGGTCTAACTCTCCTGACCTCATGATCCACCCACCTCGGCATCTCAGAGTGCTGGGATTAGAGGCATGAGCCACCGCACCTGGCCCATTTTTTTTTTAATTCTAAAATAATTAATGAGTCAGTTTCTTCACTACTGGCTCCCACGTAGCACTTTCTAACTGGTCTCTTCCCAGAGAGAGTAATGACTTGCTAAAAATCATCATCATCATCATCATCATCTTAAAGCTGCTTTTTCAAAACAAGTGTGTAATTTTGCTCTTGTCCCAGCCCTAAGCCCTAGACAGAAAGAAAAAACAAAACTGTAAATGCATGTCTATAGATAAAGACAGATCTGGAAACACCCAAGACACACCGAATCTTTCCCCCACCAGGTTAGGTTGCCTTGGCAACCGTTCCACTGGTGCCTTCCAACAGATCTTTGAAGCTTGGCTAAGGTGTGTACATTAATTTCATAGACATGCTTAATACTGCTCATTAACTTAGCAGTTCCCAGATTCTTCCAGATTCTCATAAGGGGACTTTGTGCCTTCATGAAAAATTTAAAACACCAACAAAACTGGCCTGGCACGGTGGTTCACACCTGTAATCCCAGCACTTTGGAAGGCTGAAGCAGGCGGATCACCTGAGGTCAGGAGTTTGAGACAAGCCTGGCCAACGTGGCAAAACCCCGTCTCCTAAAAAATACAAAAATTCACCAGGCGTGGTGGTGCGTGCCTGTAATCCCAGCTACCCAGGAGGCTGAGGCAGGAGCATCACTTGAACCTGGGAGGTAGAGGTTGCAGAGAGCTAAGATCATCCCACTGCATTCCAGCCTGGGTGATAGAGTGAGACTCTGTCCCAAAACAAATAAGTAAATAAAATACCAACAAAACAGAAGCATGTTGGGGTGGCTTGTTGTGGGGATATCTTTAGAAACCCTTGTGGGTCCTCTGGTCACCACAGTGTTGCATCACCGTCATTTTCTTGTTCAGTAGAGCAGGGTATTGTATGAAGCTCAGTAAACGCATTTTCCACATTTCCATTTCCATGGTATAGTCACTAGATACTTAACCGTATCTGAGAAAAGTGAAGATGTTAGCTTTATGGATATACATTGCTTTTTATGGAAAAGTTCCTAAAAGGTGGAACTACGGCTTTTGCTTTTGTTTTTTGGAGCCATATGTAGCATTGTTTTGGTGCTACAATTCTTACTTCTTTTGAACAGTTATTCTTTTATTTTAAATTGGTTTGAATATTTTGGAGAAGTTTCCCAAGATAAGTACAGTAATCCTATTTTCATATAGACCTTTAAAGCTGCATCTAAGTATTTCTGATACTACATCAAGAAGACTGGGTAATTCATGGCCAGGCGTGGTGACTACGCCTGTAATCCCAGCACTCTGGGAGACCGAGGGAGGCAGATCACCTGAGGTCAGGTGTTTGAGACCAGCCTGGCCAACACGGTGAAACCGCATCTCTACTAAAAATACAAAATTAGCCGGGCGTGGTGGCGGGCACCTGGAATACCTGCTACTGGGGAGGCTGAGACAGGAGAATTGCTTGAACCTGGGAGGCGAAGGTTGCAGGTTGCAGAGGGCCAAGATTGTGCCATTGAACTCCAGCTTGGGTGGCAAGAGTGAAACTCCGTCTCAAAAAAGAAAAAGAAAAAAAAAAAAGAAGAAGATTGGGAGTTTTGCTGTCAAATGTATATCTCATGAGATAACTTTTTTAGATGAGATTGTAGGAACATTCTGTTAATTTTGCTTGTGAACAGTAATTTTGCTTTTGAACACTAGGTTGTATGGGTAAGTTGTACAGTTGGAGCAGGTAAGTCCAGCAACAATTTTCAAATTATTCTGGTATATTTACCTAAATAACCCTTGATTAGTTGCAAGAACATAGCTATTTTATAGTTGCTCTTCTAGCATTATATGCATATGAAACCAGCCCTAGAAAACCTTATTTTGTACCAGGTCCAGCAATAGAGAGTGAACTTCTGCTGTTTAACTTATTAGGGTAACAGGATTCTTAGCCACAAAGCTGTGGGAGATTGTTGGTATTTGAGTATTACATTTTCAATTTCCATTACAGAGTGTTTAAATTGAGGGAAAGGTGTCCCATCACTTGAATAAAGTAGAAAATCAGTGTATGTCTATATGTATCTAACATGATCTCTTTAACTGCTGAACTTCTGTGAATGTTTGTTACTGTATATTTCACCATTCTTGGCAACATGGTGCTGTTGGTTGTTAAGTGTTGTTAATGGGATGATCATCAATTTGATCCTCATACAAATTTCTTATGGGAAGCAGCAGAAATCCACTGATTGTTTGTCCAGAGATATCCTGGTAGCACTGCCAAGACAGAAGTTTATGCATTAGAGGGATAGAGAGATGCAGGGATTGGGGTGAGAAAGAGTACGTTATGCGCAAGTTCTGTCAAGACTGTGATGGCAGCCAGGTGCAGTGGTTCATGCCTGTAATTCCAGCATTTTGGGAATCCGAGGTGGGTGAACCACTTGAGGTCAGGAGTTCGAGACCAGCCTGGGCAGCATGGCAAAACCCCGTCTCTACTAAAAATACAAAAATTAACCAGGCGTGGTGGTGGGCTCCTGTAATCCCAGCTACGCAGGAGGCTGAGGTAGGGAGAATTTCTTGAACCTGGGAGGCGGAGGTTGCAGTGAGCCAAGGTCGTGTCTCTGCACTCCAGCCTGGGTGACACAACAAGACTCCATCTCAAAAAAAAAGAAAAAGAAAAAAAGCTCTAAATACATGCCCTTCAGAGGATGGGCAGCCGGTAGGAGCCACCAGTGTAAATAGCACTCTACTGTGGTCTCTTCTCATCCTATTTCAAACTGAAGCTATAGCTGTCAAGTCTACCACATGGCTGCCTTGTCATGAGGTTTAGCATAAGCATCAGTTGCCCGAGATGATAGAACACAGAAAGGCACACAGTGGTACCCTAAATTCCAGCACACTTATCTCTTCCATGCGTCTCCAATGAGGTCATTCAAATGGATGTCTAGAGACTGTAAACCTCCACTGAAATCTAAGGAACATGTTTCAAAAAAAGAACCCCACATAGGTGGGGATTCTGTATCAGACACTGGGGCCGCAGATCCATAGAGAGGTTCAGGGCACCTCTTGGTACAATCAAGAGTGAAAGGTGCCCACGTGGAGAGGGGACCCAGGAAGCTAGGGGGGTTTCTAGTGCCCAGCGTATTCGTCTCTCTGAAGTATGCCTGCACAGTCCTTTTTCTTCTGGGTGACAGAAGTCTTGGTCTTCACAGAAGGACATCAAACTGAATGTTGTTTTCAGAATTAAACACACACAAGGATTGCCAAATGCTTTAGTGCAGCTAGAAATTGCATATAAGGGAGTCCTGGGATGTACAAGTTGTAACAGATCCTTATTGAGATGCATTAGAGATTAATAAAGTATATCATATATTATGAGATACATATGAAATAATCTGTTATATGTTACATAACATATAGATTATACTTTAAAATATATAAATATAATTTGCTTGGATGACATGATTGGCTAAATTTTGGGCAGAAAATAAAATAGAACAATACAAGGTGCATGTGCACTATGTGAGTCTGCAAAAATTTACACGAAAACTCCAGTGTAACAGAGTGCATCCTAATTTCATCAGATTACACAGTAAAACCTCTTATGTTTCTAAAAGAAATATAAATAGAAAGCCACCCCTTCACGCATTAGGCATCCTGGAACATGCTTTATAAAGACATGGAAATTGAATGCACATGCTGATATTGTAAAATTCTAACACCAAGTAACATGGGGCAAAACCTCGTAGAGCAAAGGTCATGTAACATTTTTACGATAACCTCTTATTTGGAAAATATTTTTAAGTGATCAAGCAATTTTCTGGTGTTTTATTTAAGAGATGAAAAGCCGTTGTAACCCCCCTAAATTGGGGTTAAATGTAGCTAATCATGGTGCTAAGAAGAGTGATTCCTTTTCAGCTGGCCTCCCTGGCCCAGGCAGCCACAGACTGCTGGGCTACTTGGGGTGAGAGCATTTGCGTGGCCTGGCTTGGTGGGAATGCGCCTTTCTTCTACCCAGACCCAGTGGCCAACCCATAAAATGCTGGGTTCCCCACTACTAGGGTGGGTTGCTGTGGAAACCGACAGCTCTAAAAACCAAAAGGAAAGAAAAAATGAAAATCCCAGAACAAAGGCCAATTTGAGGAAATAGAAAAGGGAATGAAAAGCGGTTAGAGGAAGCCAAAAACTTCACGGAAACAGACAAATGAAACAAATTTAAAAAATGGAGCCCACAAACTTTACTTTCCCTTTTAAGACAGAGCCAGAGTTTGTTAGAATAAATGTGAGAAATGAGAAGGGCAGACTGTGCAGAAAGCAGGTGGAAGTTGTACTCCCAGCTCTGGTGCCAGAGAAACCACAAAAGATTTTATGTTTTGGAATAGTACATGTTTTGGAGTTTGGAGGCAAAGTTATAAACTAAATGCATCCTATCATTTATAGAAAAATAACGAAAGGTATGCATTATTTGACAAAGTGGGGATTAAAAACAAGGCATGCTGGCCGGGCGTGGTGGCTCACGCCTATAATCCTAGCACTTTGGGAGGCGGGTGGATCACCTGAGGTCAGGAGTTCAAGACCAGTCTGGCCAACATGGTGAAACCCCCGTCTCTACTAAAAATAAAAAAATAAAAATAAATAAAAGATAAATTAGCTGGGCATGGTGGCAGGTGCCTGTAATCCCAGTTACTTAGGAGGCTGAGGCAAAAGAATTGCTTGAACCCTGAAGGTGGAGGCTGCAGTGAGCCAAGATTGCACCACTGCACTCCAGCCTGGGCAACAAGAGCAAAACTCCGTCTCAAAAAACAAAACAAAACAAAAACAAAAAACAGGCCGGGCGCGGTGGCTCACGCCTGTAATCCCAGCACTTTGGGAGGCCGAGGCGGGCGGATCACGAGGTCGGGAGATTGAGACCATCCTGGCTAACACAGTGAAACCCCGACTCTACTAAAAATATAAAAAATTAGCCGGGCGAGGTGGCGGGTGCCTGTAGTCCCAGCTACGCGGGAGGCTGAGGCAGGAGAATGGCGTGAACCCCGGGGGGCAGAGCTTGCAGTGAGTCAAGATCGCCACTGCACTCCAGCCTGGGCAACAGAGCGAGACTCCGTCTCAAAAAAAAAAAAAAAAAAAAAACCAAAAAGCAAGGCATGCCTTCACATGGTCTCTCAGTGTTTGCCGGCAGTTTTGTCAAACACCGACAGGGAGATTCTTCTATGTGCCTGTAAATTATGCACCCTAATTCCTTCCTCTTGTTCACTCTTAACTCGCTACTTAGAGGCGCCTCCTCCCAAGCCAACAATTGGAAACAGCCTTGTTGCATTTAGTTCTAAATCTGTGGCAGTTAGAAAGGAAATGACTAAAAGATAATGCTGGACTAAAAGATGATGTTTAGTTTTCTACCCACAAAGCAGATGCTCTTTGTACTACTTAAAATGGACCAGTTTGTGCCCACAGAGCCACACTCTTCATGTTTGCCAAGAGCAGAGGAGCTCCGAATCGTGGTAGGGGAAGAATTCCTGAGGGCTCGTTTCTTCCTCCTTGGCTCTGCAATTGGCTGATAAAAATTGGAGAATATGCTAGAGGCGATGGCTGAATTCCTGATGGTGAAATAAATTCATGGATGAGAGTGTGTAGCGAGAAGAGGTGTGAGCACACACTCCCGGGGTCCACCACCTTGGGCAGGCAGGCAGAACTGGAGCCCATGGTGGGTACTGAGAAGGAAGGTGCATGGTGGAAGGAGAGCCATGAGGTGCAGTTTCAAAGAGATGGTCCCCAGCTAGATAGAATCATGCCAGGATAGCACAGAACCCGAGCAGGGCAAGCAGCACTGCCCATCTAGCTGGTTTAATGAGAAAAGACATTTATTACAGCTTTTGGGTAGTGCACAGAACTTGTGGGAGGAGGAGGCTCACAGCCAGAACAGTGTCTGAGCCGTGTGGTGTGACTCTTCCGGGAGCACCCCTACTGCCCCCAACCAGATGCCTCCTCTCTGGTCCCTTTGGCCAGAAAAAGGCCCTGCTTCTTCATGCTGCTGACTTCCACGTCGAATTCTGCCAACCAGAATGAGCAGAGCCACAGCTTAGCAGAACCACAGCCCATTTTTCCTCCTTCTTAGCTACAGGGGAGGCTGGGAAAATGAGCATCTGGAATTCCTCAAAGGGAGGAAGACTATTTCAGAAGATGCCACAAAGACTTATCTGCCCATGGTACCCACCCTTCCAGCACCAGCTTCAATTTCATCTCTTCCAAGAAGCATTCCTCCCTGACCTCCCTAAACCACAATCAGGGCCAGGTTGCATGCAGTGAGTACCCAGATAGCCAAGACCCTTTCATAGTGTCGGTATTCACACAATACCCTTCCTTAAATCTTTTGATGATCCCCCCACCTCTATGAATGCATTCAGATCGTGTTTGTGTCTTTGATTCTGTTTTTGCATGGAAACTCCAGATCAGATTAACCTCATCTTTGCTATATATATATTATTTTTACAGATTCCTAGCCAGTTTCATTCTTCTTGCTTTCTGGCACACGTGTTGGTCTTTCCTCCCCACAAAACTGTACACTCCTTACAAACAGGAGCCATGTCTTTTTTTCTCCTTCTTCTTCAATCTCCCTGCAGTACCTTGTATCATGCTAAGCATATAGTAGCTGGTCAATAAATATTTTCTGATTATTTACAGTTAGTTATCTGGATTGATTAATACTTTTCAAATGGATCTCTGTAGTATCTATTTTTAAAGTAGTTATAAGAAATAAATGGAACAACAACAAAACACCAGGAATACTTAAGCCATGGATCAGAAGATACCCAGAAATGCCTACTCGTTTTAGAGATTAATTCAGCGTCTACATTAGGTAACTACTGTGTGCCAGACACTATTCTATATGCTTAGGATGCGTGAATGAAGAAGAAAACAGAAACACAAAATAACTGTCTCAAAGTTTCCATCTGGTAGAGTTTAATGTTTAATAAACATATGAGTTATGAGCATGTTATAATCGATCAACGTCACGCATAAAAAGCAAAAACAGAGCAGGAGAATATCAGAAATTTGGGGTGGGGTTGGGATCGACATTTTAGATAGAATAGTAAGAATTACTTTAAATGTTTTTAGGCAATCAAAAAAATTGAATATGTGCTGGGTATTAGATGATATAAGGAGATTATTACTTTAGTTAGGCATGATAATTGTGTTTTGGTGGTAGTTTAAAAAAAAATCCGTATCTGTTTTAAGTGGGAATATTTATGATGGTTGGTGCAGTGGCTCACCGCTGTAATCCCAGCATGTTGGGAGGACGAGACGGGCGGATTGCTCAAGTCCAGGAGTTCAAGACCATCCTGGGCAATGTGGCAAAACCCACATCTCTACTAAAAATACAAAAAATTAGCCTGGTGTGGTGGTGGCGTGGCCCTGTAATCCCACCTACTTGGGAGGCTGAGGTGGGAGGATCACTTGAGCCCGGGTTGGGGAAGTTACAGTGAGCCAAGATCGTGCCACTGCGCTCCAGCCTGGGCAACAGAGCCAGATCCTGTCTCAAAAAACAACAAAAAATTTACAAGGAAATAATATAACCTAATGTGATATCTGGAATTTGCTTCAAAATGTTCCAGCAA
Organism: Symphalangus syndactylus; assembly: GCF_028878055.3. NCBI lineage: Eukaryota > Metazoa > Chordata > Mammalia > Primates > Hylobatidae > Symphalangus > Symphalangus syndactylus. Next base: position 20,692,042 of record NC_072432.2, on the reverse strand, counting down.
AAAAGTGGGAATGGAGGGAGAAATGCATGAAGGAAAGACTTGTAGAAAGATGACACTATTTGAAACTTCCTATCAGGACAGGTTTGGGATGAGGGTCCTTGTACTGTTCTTTCTACTTTTGTGTTTCTGTGTTCTGAATGTTTGTTTTCCCCTCAAGTTCACATATGGAAATCTTAACCCCCAAGGTGGAAGGTACTAGGAGGTGGGGTCTTTTGGGAGGACATCAGGTCATGAGGGGGGAGCCCTTGTGGATGGGATTAGCATGCTTGAGAGACCCCAGAGAGCCCCCTCATCCCTTCCACCACGTGAGGATGCAGTGAAAAGGTGAGCCCTCACCAGATACCTAATCTGCCCTAACCTTGGACTAACCAGCTACCTGAACTTGAGAAATACATTCCTGTTGTTTATCAGCTTCCCAGTTTATGGGATTTTGTTATAGCAGGCTAAACAGACTAAAATATATGCGTTCTAGAATTTCCATATTGAAAATTTTTAAAAAAGAGTAATCAGTGATAGGATAGCCTCATTGAGGAGGTGGTACTGAAGCAAAGACAGGGAGGTGTGGCTCTCAGCTGCATGGATGGGCGTCTAGGGGAGACTGTGCCAGGCCAGGGCACAATCGGAGCAGAGCATGTTCATCGTACCTGGCCTCCCTGCAAGTCCCTGAATGGGGAAAGTTTAGCAAGTGAGGGCGGGAGGTGATACAGCTGGGGAGGAGGGGTGGGAAGAGATCACACAGGGCCTTTTAAGCCACTGAAGGACTTGAGTGAAGGCCTGATCCACAAGGGCTGCGAAGACACCACTTCAGAGTCACACTCAGATAGATTTTCCTTGGGAGTTCATTGAGCCATTTGGATGCCATGGATTTCTTGGCTCAGATTCGGAGATCAGAATTGTCCAGAGGAACTTTCTGCAATGACAGAAATCTCCAGTCTGCACTCTCTGACGCAGGAACCGCTAGCCAGTTGTGGCTGTTGAGCACTTAACGATGAGCCTAGTGTTACCAAGGAGCTCGATTTTTAAATTAATTTAATTTTAATTAATTTAAACAAATGTATATGCTCACATGTGGCTGATGACCCCTATATCAGGTAGTGTTGTGTTAAGAGATGGTTAGTTTCACCCCAGCATTCATTTTGCAAACTTTTATTGACCACCTGCTGTCTCTAGGTACCAGCTAGGCCTTACGGTTATAAATTGAATTTTCTAAAAGTGAGCCCCTATTCTTGAGGGGCTCATGGGCCACCCCAGACACTAAAATGGTGGTATGGCTGGACGCGGTGGCTCACACCTATAATCCCATCACTTTGGGAGGTTGAGGCAGGAGGATAGCCTGAGCCCAGGAGTCTGAGACCAGCCTGGGCAACAGGGCAAAACTCCGTCTCTACAAAAATGCAAAAATTAGCTGGATGTGGTGATGCATGCCTGTGGTCCCAGCTACTTGGGATGCTGAGGTGAGAGGATTGCTTGAGCCTGGGAGGTCAAGCCTGTAGTAAGCTATGACTCTAAACAAAACAAAACAGCGGTACATGGGTGGCCCAGACCCGTCATCTTCAGGCACGAGGGCCCCTGCACCAAGCTCTCTCCATGGGGGTTTTAATTCAGTTGTAAACAACCTGGTCGTTCTCATCTCAGGACACCTCTTTGCCTGGCTGGTCCCTGTGTCTCCTCTAGGCCTAAGCTAAAATGACGCCTCCTCAAGAAGGCCTCCCCTGACCACCTAGTTGAAAATAGGTTCCCTGTTCTGCCTTGTGTCACCCAGTTTTCCTTGGGGCACTTCTTCCAGTTCAGAATGACACTTCGGTACGTATTTAATCTCTAAAGCTAAAGCTCCTGAAGGTCAGGGGTCTGCTCTCCGTTGTACACCCCCACAGTTGGCCCAAGGTGAAACAGACAGAAATGGAAATGGACAAGAAACAGAGACCATGTGTCTGGAGAGCTTCAGGGAAATGCAGGGTTGCTGAGTCTGGCTGGAGCACTTTCTTGAATCTACCTTACTACGGCCTTTTAAAGGAAAAAGGAATTAGCAACATGGAAGGGAAGTGTAGAAAAACATTGCCTTCAAAGGCAAGGAGCTGTGGCAGGAAGGCCCAGGAAGGAGGAGCCGAGGGCAGGGCGTGGGGTCAGGTGGGGTGGCTGGTGCAGGACGGGAAGCTGCTGGGATGGATCCTGTCCCTTGAGTGTGGCAGCTTTTTTTTTTTTTTCAGTCTGTCACCCAGGCTGGAGTGCAATGGCACAGTCTCAGTTCACTGCAACCTCTGCCTCCTGGGTTCAAGCAATTCTCCCGCCTCAGCCTCCCGAGTAGCTGGGACTACAGGCGTGTGCTACCACACCCATCTAAGTTTTGTATTTTTAGTAGAGACAAGGTTTCACTATGTTGGCCACACTGGTCTCAAACTCCTGACCTCGTTACCCACCTGCCTCGGCCTCCCAAAGTACTGGGATTACAGGCGTGAGCCACATGGCCTTCCTTTTTCTCTAAAGGGCCAAAAGTACTGAGTTTAGGCTTTGCTGCCCTTATGGTCTCCGTGGCAACTTCTAAAGTCTGCTGTTGTAATGCAAAACCAGCCCATGCAAATGATGGGGCGTGGCTGTGTTCCAATAAAACTTTATAGACACTGAAATTTAAATTCCAAATAATTTTCATGGACTATATACAAAAGCAGGCAGCAGGCCACATTTGGCCTGAGGGCGGGCCGAAGTTGCTGCACCTGGTACAGGTGACAGTGGGGGTGCATCAAAGGGTTTGAAGGAGACGGGGAGAGGTCAGCTGAGTGTATTGGGTAGCTCCCTCTGGCCTCAGTGGGACCTCAGGGCTCAGGTTTGAAGAGTGACTGTTTTTGTAAAGTGGCTGAGCAGCAGTGTGGGTGATGGATGGTGAAGGCCTGGAAATAGGGCAGTGTTCACAAGGGTAGGAAAGAAAGGCCTGCTTTGAGATGCAGAGTTTGCAGTCAAAATGAGCAGACCTTGGTGATGGATGTGCGGGGTACGGAGTGAGAAAAGGATGTCCCAGTCTGGGTTTAGTGCAGTCTTCAGGTGACCAGCTCAGCGGGGTCCTCAGCACTCACTGAGCAGCAAAGAGTGCATCTTAGGGCATATTTAGGTCTAGGACCATTTATGGGGTCTTCCTATAAATGAGAGTCATGTAGTAAGTAATGCCTCGCCTACTCAGATGACAGCTGCCCTGGTTGTCATTTAGTTAGGGATAGTTTTGTTTGCTGTTGAATAGAGAGTCCCATTCTCAGTGTTATTCTATAACAATGATGCCCCTGTGGGCTGTAAGAATTACTGAATCAGGCCGGGCGTGATGGCTCACACCTGTAATCCCAGCACTTTGGGAGGCCGAGGCAGACAGATCACCTGAGGTCAGGAGTTTGAGACCAGCCTGACCAACATGGAGAAACCCTGTCTCTACTAAAAATACAAAAATAGCCGGGCATGGTGGCGCAAGCCTGTAATCCCAGCTACTTGGGAGGCTGAGGCAGGAGAATTGCTTGAACCCGGGAAGTGGAGGTTGCAGTGAGCCAAGACTGTGCCATTGCACTCCAGCCTGGGCAACAAGAGTGAGACTCTGTCTCAAAAAAAAAGAATTACCGAATCATACTGACATTTTGTTCTCTCTGATCATACCAAGTGAAGAACTAAACAATCTCTTTTAACGTATATAATTGTAGAACTTAAACTATGCTTTCCATATTAGAAGAAATTTAAGTAGTAGAATCTAGGGCGTTGATTAGGTGGAACTCCCCCTTTCTCTGTTTATTCATAAAACCTTTTTTTCCCTCAAATCTCAGCAGTTTTTGCCTTCTCAGCAAACAGTGAAGACCTTGTAATCCCAATTGTTAGTAAATGTTGCATTTCCATAAAATTGCATAAATCATCATTGCAGGATTTCTGCTATGTGGTTACTAATGCACCATGAGTTAATTTATGTTATAATTTAGTATACTACTTAGGTAAAGACTACACACTGGGTTCAGTGTATACTGCTCAGGTGATGGGTACACCAAAATCTCACAAATCACCACTAAAGAACTTACTCATGTAACCAAATACCACCTGCTCCCCAAAAACCTATTAAAAAAAAAAAAAGGACTACCATTTTATCCAGCAATCCCACTACTGGTATCTACCGAGAACAAAAAAAGTTATTATGTGAAAAAGATGCTTGCACATGCATGTTTATAGCAGCACAATTTGCAATTGCAAAAAATATGGAACCAGCCCAAATGCCCGTCAGTCAATGAGTGGATAAAGAAAATGTGGTATATATATACTATGGCATACTAATCAGCCATGAAAGGAGTGAAATCATTACATTTGCAGCAACCTGGATGGAATTGGAGACCATTATTCTAAGTGAAGTAACTCAGGAATGGAAAACCACACATCGTATGTTCTCACTCATGAGTGGGAGCTAAGCTATGAGGATGCAAAGGCCTAAGAATGATACAGTGGATTTGGGGACTCAGGGAAAAGGGTGGGAGAGGATGAGGGATAAAAGACTACACATTGGGTACAGTGTACACTACTTGGGTGATGGGCGCACCAGAATCTCAGAAATCACCACTGAAGAACTTACTCATGTAACCAAACACCACCTGTTCCCCTAAAACCTATGGAAATAAATAAAAATTTAAAATTTAAAAAAGGAATAGTATACTATTTGGGGACACAAAGGACCAAGTTAAATAAGAAAATCTGTGTGTGGGGACTGGGCACGGTGGCTCATGCCTGTAATCCCAGCACTTTGGGAGGCTGAGGCATGCGGATCACGAGGTCAGGAGATCGAGACCATCCTGGCTAACACGGTGAAACTCCGTCTCTACTAAAAAATACAAAAAATTAGCCGGGTGTGGTGGTGGGCACCTGTAGTCCCAGCTACTCGGGAGGCTGAGACAGGAGAATGGCGTGAGACAGGGAGGCAGAGCTTGTGGTGAGCTGAGATTGCGCCACTGCACTCTAGCCTGGGCAACAGAGTGAGACTCCATCTCAAAAAATAAAAATAAAAAAATAAATAAAAGAAAATGTGTGTGTGTGTGTGTGTCATGCACATCCTAATTGGATTGAAGTGAATTGACTAAATGTATTCTGTAATAATTATCCTTCATTTTCATGATGCTGATTTATCCCTTTTTGGATGTTAGTTTTCTCCTATAGTATGAAGTTTCCAAGGTTGGTTTCTGTAGCATTTATTTGTTCTTTGTAAAATGTTTTAAGAAATTTATTTGGTACACACCCATAGCTCAAAGGTCCTCAAAGGCGGGTGGATGATTTAGCTAGGTCTAGGATTCTTTAACTCTTGTCTATGGTTATCTACTCAAGAAATGTATTAAATCAACATGTGGAAAAAAATGGGTGAAAAATGATTGACTAACTGAAATTTGCAGTATTGAAAAGACTGCTTTAGTATCATGAGACAGCTAGTTGGCAAGTTACCAAGGTGGAGATTCTCAAACAAAAAGAAGTTCTTCTCAATATGGTTGCCCCAGTGTAGGATAGAACTCTTTATATAAAGGTATTAATACTCAGGCCAGGCGTGATGGCTCATGCCTGTAATCCCAGCACTTTGGGAGCCGGAGGCAGGTGGATCACCTGACATCAGGAGTTCAGGAGCAGCCTGGCCAACATGGTGAAACCCTGTCTCTACTAAAAGTACAAAAAATTAGTGGGGCATGGTGGTGGGCACCTGTAATCCCAGCTACTCGGGAGGCTGAGGCAGGAAAATTGCATGAACCCAGGAGGCAGAGGTTACAGTGAGCCGAGATCACACCATTGCACTCTAGCGTGGGTGACAAGAATGAAACTCCATCTAAACAAACAAACAAAGGCATTAATATTCTCTGAGAGGGTTGTCTCACGTGTCCCTTTAGTTTTATATATTTCTTCTTCTTTCTAACTCCCCTCTCTGAGCCCCAAATCTGGTATCCCCAAACACCATGTTGGAATGTTTACAAGCATCATGATTGGAATGACACAATTGCAGTAGCTTACTCCGCCAGGCATTACACTACATGTTTCTACCTATATGTTGAGCTATGCGTGTTTATTATTCCCAGTTAGCAAATGGGGAAACTGAGCCCTAGAGAAGATAAATAAACTGCCCAAGGCTACATGGCTAGCACATGGTGGAGCTGAGATTCAAACCTCCATTGAGAATTGCAGAAGTCCAGGGTGTGTGCCACTGGGCAATACCTGCAAGGCTGACCCAGCCCTCCTTCCACATCCTCGCTCTCAGGCTGCTCTGTACCCAGCCAGCCTGCAGCCGGCTCATTGATGGGCACTCCACTGAGCTCCACTCTGGAAGGTGCTATGAACACGAGTCTCCTTGGCCACCTCCTCATTTTTTGCTAGTCCTTTCCCCACCTTCCTATCCCAAGTCTTTCAGATCAGAGGCAGCTCAAAAAGCATGGCATGTGGTGCTTGCAAGTGACCAGGTGGGCATACATCACACCAGCTGCTCGCTTCCTACCTAAGTAAATAGGGTTTATGGGAGCAGGATGCACTTCTGAGTTGCTCCCCCACATAGTTCTGGAATCAGCACCCTTGACGTGATCGTTCTGCCGGAGTCTGGTCTACCACCATCTCAGTCCTGGGTTATCACAGAGTCCTCTTAATCGGATGCTTATTCTCCAGCCTTGCCTCTTCCTCAGCCCATTCTTTATGTTATTCTATAACATAAATTTGATCTCCACTCCCCTCTTAAAACCTTTGTGACTTCCCATTGCCTTTAGAATAAAGAATAATCCTTTTAGGGAGCTCATAAAGCCATGTGTGATCTGGCCTTACTTGCCTCTCCAGCCTCCTACGCCTCTCACGCTCTCCATCCAGCTTTCAGAACCTGCCATTGTTTCTCCAGGAAACATGGCGTCTTCCTGCCTCTGAGCCTCCACACATGCTGTTCTCCCTCAGCCGTGGTGCTTTCCTGTTTACTCACGCATCCTCCCCTTCGCTGTAGCTGTGTAGTTACAATTCTAGGCACAGAGTAAAAGTTCAATAACTATCCCTTGCCTGAGTAAATGTAAATTAGCCTTTCTATTTTAATTTTTTAGCAATTTATAACATTCTATTTGTTTCCCAGATTCAGGATCTGTTTTTGCCAATATTCCTAACTTGACTTCATCTACCTATATGTCTCAACATATAGACAGAAACATTTAGTGTAATGCCTGGCGGAGTAAGCACCTACACAAGCTACTGCAATTGTGTCATTGCAATCATGATGCTTTTTTTTTATTATTATTATTCTTTTTCTAACCTTCTCTTGTTCTGCTCTTTGGGTCCTCCCTTTTAACAGTAGTTTTCACTTCTTTTCAGTCTAGTGTTTGTGATTACCAGTGCGCGATCCTGGGTTACTTCTGCCGCATTTCCCAGGACTAGAGAAGGATACAGCTGCAAATACCACGGCCCACTGTGCCCTTACTGTGGTAGCCCGAACACCATTGAAAGAGTATTGTTGTCCGGGCACGGTGGGGCACACCTGTAACCTCAGCACTCTGGGAGCCTGAGGTGGGCAGATCGCTTGAGCCTCAGGAGTTTGAAACCAGTCTGTGCAACATGTCAAAACCCCATCTCTGCAAAAATTAGCCCAGTGTGGTGGCACACACCTATAGTCCCAGCTACTCAGGAGGCTGAGGCGGGAGAATCAGTTGAGTCCAGGAGGTCGAGGCTGCAGTAAGCCGTCATCATGCTTCTGTACTCCAGCCTGTGCAACAGAGTGAGACTGTTTCAAAACACACACAGACACACAGACACACAGACACACACGAAGTATTGCATTGGTTGCCCAGTGTTTTAAGGTATAGAATTTTTCTCGTGATCATTTGTTGATGTGAGCAGGAAGGAGTAAAGAGGAAAGCAGTTTGGGACAGGCTGTGGTTTTGAAGAAAATGGGAAATCGTGTGAAGTAAAAAGTAGAACTCTAAGGAGAAAATGTCCCTGGTAAAAACTGCATATTTTGAGTGTCGACCTTGATGTCCTTACAGAGCCCTCCTTCCACTTCCCATCACAGTCATACCAGAGTTGCTGTGAATGTTTCCCATTGACAGTAGCTGTTCTTTGTGCTTTCTCTACCTCCAGAGGTGACGCTAAAGGTGCACATCAGCGACGCCAGCACCCACCAGCCCGTAGCGGACGCGTTGATCGAGATCTTCACCAACCAGGCCTCCATCGCCTCTGGCACCTCGGGGACCGATGGCGTTGCCTTTATCAAGTTCCAATATAAGCTGGGCAGTCAGTTGATCGTCACTGCCTCGAAGCATGCCTACGTGCCAAACTCTGCCCCGTGGAAGCCAATCCGGTTACCTGGTAAGGCATTCCTCATCTTTCTGTAACACAGAGGGCATTGGCTGGTGGGAGGATCGCGTAAGGCCAGGAGTCTGAAACCAGCCTGGGCAACATAGTGAGACTGCATCTCTACAAAAAATTTTAAAATTAGTCAGGCATCGTAGTGTGCACCTGTTGTCCCAGCTACTCAAGAGGCTGAGGTGGGAGGATTGCTTGATTCTGGGAGTTCAAGACTGCAGTGAGCCATGATCACACCACTACACTCCAGCCTGGGCAACAGAAAAAGACTCTGCTTCAAGAATAAAATGAAATAAAATAAATAAAAACATACAGATTCCAGAACTCCACCATTCCATATGGGGAGGGGAAGAATTTGCATTTTAACGAGCAAACACCTCTCCCCCTCCACCAGATACTGTGAATAAAAGTATTTAGCAAAGCTTGGCCAGGCGCGGTGGCTCACGCCTGTAATCCCAGCACTTTGGGAGGCTAAGGCCGGCGGATCACGAGGTCAGGAGATCGAGACCATCCTGGCTAACATGGTGAAACCCCGTCTCTACTAAAAATACAAAAAATCAGCCGGGCCTGGTGGCGGGCGCCTGTAGTCCCAGCTACTCGGTAGGCTGAGGTAGGAGAATGGCGTGAACCCGGCAGGCAGAGCTTGCAGTGAGCCGTGATCGCGCCACTGCACTCCAGCCTGGGCGACAGAGCAAGACTCCGTCTCAAAAAAAAAAAAAAAAAAGTATTTAGCAAAGCTTGAGGCCACTGCTTTTTGATCTATGGAAAGTGGATTTGATACAGATACAATGGAGATCATCTAGGAAAGTTCATAAGAAAAGGGGGTAAACCTGAGAGATATTAAGCAGGTCTTGGAGAATGGACAAGAGAGAGGGAAGGAAAAGGATGAAATAGAAGGAATGTGAGTTGGACCTCGGGTTTTCAGCTGGTGACAGAGCAGGTGGTCCCAGCAGGGGCAAGCTATGGAGTTGGGGAACTGGCCACACCACGTTTTCCTAAAGTTGATTGCACTGATGGCGTGAATTAAAGAAGTCTCCTCCCTCACTCCCTCCCTCCCTCCCTCTGTGACTCCCTCTCCCCAAGCTCCAGGCTTAGACAAAGATGGACGGAGCTTGGGGAAATGGGAGGAGAGGAACGGGTGTCAGGGTCATTGATTATAAGCTAAGTTTAGGGTATATTTAGTTGAAATTGCCACTGGGACACCAAGTGAGCATATTCGGCCTTTAGTTTGAAATGAACTTGGGGTTCAAGAGAGAGATCTGGGCGAGAGGTTTAGTTTGGCTTATCAGCAGTGTTAAGTATGATCTCCAGCAGAGAGTGGAGGACAGTGGGCCTGAGACAGGACCCCAGGAGGGCCCGCACAACGGGACAGGTGGCCTTTACTAGGTTATATCCAAGGGAACATTGGAGTCGAGTCTGCAGTGAGCTGAGATGGTACCACTGCACTCCAGCCTGGGTGACAGAGGAAGACCCTGTCTCAAAAAATAAAAAAATAAATTAAAATAAACACTTGACACTTCCATCGTCCATGCTGAGAAGTCACTGGAAATCACCGAGGGACGTTTAGGCTGTCTCTGCCTGTTTCGGGAGAACAGCTCCACAAAGCCCATCAGTCCATTCTCATTGTTCGCAGTAGTTATGGTCCACAGCCACCTCAAACATGGAGTGAACAAATACTGAACCGCTGCTACCCTAGGGAAATGCAGGGCTGAGTTCCTGCAAGCCTCTGGTCACAACATTTTTATGAACCAATCAATAGTACATGCCTTTGTTTTATGTTGTCTTTGTTTAAAGAAATCTTATTTGATATATAGATTGTTGATTCGTTAATATTGAACTCACAGCCCATAGCTCCATAACTCATGCCCGAACAAAGCTGATCGAACACACGTGTTTTCTCCACAAGGCACAATCATAACCTCCTCCTGCTTAGGAACATTAGACAGCACTACACTAGGGGTCATTTGGAACGGTGGAATCACGCCTGTAATCCCAGTGACTTCTGGAGGCTGAGGCGAGAGGAGCTGGAACCCAGGATGTGGAGACTGCAGTGAGCTGGGATGGAGCCACTGCACTCCAGCCGGGATGACACAGCAAGACTCCGTCTCTAAAAATAAATAAGTAAATAGCAAAATCACCAAGAGAATGCTTAAAAACATGAAAAGCTTGGCCCTGAATACATCTGGGGGTTACAAATAAGCTTTAGCAAGTAGGGAGGTTTACAAATACAGAGTTGGTGAATAATGAGCAGCTACTGCACTTTGATCACATTCATTTTGACTCTGTTAACGTGGTCATTTGAGAAAAACCATTCCCATCATATCTGTTTTTTTATTTTTTTATTTTTCGAAACAGAGTTTCATTCTGTCACCGAGGCTAGAGTGCAGTCACGTGATCTTGGCTCACTGCAATCTCCACCTCCCAGGTTGAAGCAATTCTCCTGCCTCAGCCTCCCGAGTAGCTGGGATTACAGGAGCACACTACCACGCCTGGTTAATTTTGTATTTTTAGTGGAGATGGGGTTTTGCCATGTTGGCCAGGCTGGTCTTGAACCCCTGACCTCAGGTGATCCACTTGCCTCAGCCTCCCAAAGTGCTGGGATTACAGGTATGAGCCACTGTGCCCGGCTGGTATCTGTACTATTACAAATGAGTCAAGTCATAGGAATAATGAAGTTTAATTGAGTTTTGGACAAGGCATGAAGACACCTGGGTCCCAGGCCTGCCCACCCCTGGCTGGCCCCACACATATCGGCCCATCAACACTTTCTGAGCTTGTGTTTGTTTCTGAAATCAAGTTAATTAGTCTAAATAATTTCTAAGAATCTTCCCATGTCTTTGATTATTTTTCTGTGCTTGCCTTTTCAATATAATAAAGATACTCTGTATTAGTCCACTATAAAGAAATAGCTGAGACTGGGAAATTTATAAAGAAAAGAGGTGTAACTGGCCCGCAGTTCTGGAGGAGACACAGGAGGCATGACATCTTCTGCTTCTGGGGAGGCTTCAGGAAGCTTCCAATCATGGCAGAAGGCAAAGGGGGAGTGAGACATTTCACATGGCCAGAGCAAGAGGAAGAGAGAGAGGGTAGAGGTGCTACACACCTTTAAGCAACCAGATCTCGTGAGAACTCACTCACAATCACAAGAATAGCACCAGGAGATGGTGCTAAACCATTCATGAGAAACTGCCCCCATGATCCAATCGCCTCCCATCAGGCCCTACCTCCAACACTGGGGGTTACAATTCGACATGAGATTTGGGCAGGGACGCAGATCCAAACCATGTTATACTCTTAACTAGAACTTAACAGGAAACATCTCCAAAATTTAGACAAAAAAATTTGGCCTATTGTGAAAAGCAGAGTCAATTTGCTTTTGTGCATATTTTTGGAGGTGAAGACTAACACATCTGGTATTTCAGATAACTGGGCAAGGAAGTGAGAAGAGCTGGGAGCCTCTTCTAAAATATGTTGAAAATTTGAAACTAAAAAATGCTTTCTTTCCCACACGTGTGCAGCACACTGCTTGTGTGTGCGTGAGCATTCTTACGAACCCCGGAAATGGATTTCATTTTTCATCCTTAACAATAGTTCCTGGAGGATGTGTTGAGGATTTTTTCACTTTCAAGGAAGGGAAGAGAGGGAGGAACCCAGCATAAGGAAAACACCTCCACCTATGGCAGGCAGGTAAGAATAAACTTAGCCATAGGAGATGCAATCCATCCACTAAAGGCTGTCATTCTACAGCTTAATTATTGCTGTCTCTGCAGCCATCGCCCTGGCCCAGGTCCTTAGCGATGGTCCAGGACTGTGGCAGTAGCCTCCAGTCCGGTTGTTCTACCCCACAGACCACCCCCCAATATGACTGAGCATTTGAGTATGAAAATATATATGTGCAGTTCATGTATTAAAATATGTACCTGCCAAAAATTCTTCAGTGGCCTCAAGATGAAGTAAACGTGACACAGAGCCTCCTCCCCTGGCCACCGGTCCCTTCCATATCTCGTGGTCGGCCGCCCTGGGCAACGTGTCATTCTGTGAAGGAGTCTGGCATTTCTACCCTGTCTTCGTTTGTCTGCATTGTTCTCTTGGCAAATTTGTTGGTTTTTTCCTTCTTTTTGAGATGAAGTCTCACTCTGTCACCCAGGCTGGAGTGCAGTGGTGCTATCTCAGCTCACTACACCCTCCACCTCCCAGGTTCGAGCAATTCTCCTGCCTCAGCATCCCAAGTAGCTGGGATTACAGATGCATGCCACCACACCCAGCTAATTTGTGGTTTTGTTTTTGTTTTGTTTTGTTTTGTTTTGTAGCCCGGGTTTTGAGGTGTGCTGCTTCCTACCAGCAGCATCTGCAAGGACAATCGTGCCCTTTCCTCCTCGCCAGGAGGTGCCCTGTGCCTTAGGTGAAAGGATCGCTGATAATAGTTTACCTATGAAGTGGTCATGTGAGATTTACCCAAGTTGGGATTCCTCCCAACAGTGACTAATAGCGGAATATTTCCTCACCCCCAAAACCCCATACCCATTAGCACCGACTTTCCCACACCTCCCAGCCCCTGGCAACCACCTATCTACCCTCTGTCTCTCTAGATTTGCCTATTCTGCACATCCCATAGAACTGGAATCTTGGAATACGTGGCCTTTTGTGTCTGGCGTCTTTCGCTCAGCCTGATGTTTTCAAGATTCATCCATGTTGTAGCACGTGTCAGTACCACCTTCCCTTTCATGAGTGAATAATATTCCCTCATATAGACAATACCACACTTTATCCATTCATCAGCCGATAGACATTTATGTGTGTTGTCTCCGCTTTTTGGCTGTTACGGATAATGCTGCTGCAAACATTGATGTGTGAGTTTCTGTATGAACGTAGGTTTTCGGTTCTCTTGGGTTTATATGTAGGAGTGAAATTGCTGCATCCTGGGGTCACTCTGTGTTTAATATTCGAGGAACTCCCAGGCTGTTTCTGCAGCACCAGGCTGCTATTCTTGTCTTTCTCCCGGTACCCTGGTACCTGGCCCATGCTGCTTGTCATACAGCTACTTGTTTCAAGTCTAGTACCCTTGCAATGCATAACTCTTGAAGGCACAGGCTGCTTCTAACACTGATCTGTTCCACCCAGGATGTAGATCTGAGCCTCGTATATGATGACAGCCAAATAAATTGACTGTGTGGAGGATGAGTGAAAAGAGGTCACATCCACGGCCAACTCACTGGTGCCCTATGGCACTAAGAGCCAGCACTGCTTAACCAGGCACAGTGGCTCACGCCTGTAATCCCAGCACTTTGGGAGGCCCAGGAGGGCAGATCACTTGAGGCCAGGAGTTTGAGACCAGCCTGGCCAACATGACGAAACCCCATCACTACTAAAAATACACAATTAGCCAGGCATGGTGATGCACACCTGTAATTCCAGCTACTCGGGAGGCTGAGGCAGGAGAATAGCTTGAACGTGGGAGGCAGAGGCTGCAGTGCTGCAGTGAGCCAAGATTGCGCCACTGAACTCCAGTCTGGGTGGCAAGAGCGAAACTCCATCTCAAAAAAAAAAAAAAAAAAAAAAAGAGCCAGCACTGTGAAGTGACTGATCTTCTTAGCACTTATCTTCTAGATCCTGCTGTTTTCCCAGAACGTCATTTACCTCTCTAGGCCAACTTTTCCATGTCTCATAGTGGTTGAGAACTCCAGAGTTCAAATCCTAGCCCTGGCATTTATTAGCTGTGGGATACTGGGTGAGTTACTTCCTCATCTATAAACCTGTTTCCTTACCTGTGAAATGGGCATGTTAATAATGCCTACTTCAGGTGCCAGGCATGTTGGCTGATGCTTGTAATCCTAGCGCTTTGGGAGGCCAAGGCAGATGGATCACTTGAGGTCAGGAGTTTGAAACCAGCCTGGCCAACATGATGAAACCCTGTCTCTGCTAAAAATATTTTTTTAAAATTAGCTGGGCATACTGGCAGGTGCCTGTAATCCCAGCTACTTGGGAGGCTGAGGCAGGAGAATCACTGGAACCTGGGAGGCGGAGGTTGCAGTGAGCCAAGACCACGCCATTGCACTCCAGCCTGGGCAACAAGAGTGAAACTCCGTCTCAAAAATAATAATAATAATGCCTAAGTCACAGAGCTGTTTTGAAGCTTAAATAAATTACTAAAATTAAAGCACTTAGAATAATGTTTGGCCTGTTAGTAAAGGTTCAGTAATGTGAGTGATGATTATTATTCTATAATGCACTTATTTGTTTTTCTCTTAAATTCCTATGTTTTACCCAGAAATTTGTGGGGTTTCTACAATTTTTTAGAAATCCAGGTACTTAAGCAAGAGTTTTAAAATAGCATAACTTGGCTAGGTGCGGTGGCTCTAGCCTATAATCCGAGGACTTTGGAAGGCAAAGGTGGGAAGGATTGCTTGAGCCCAGGAGTTTGAGACTAACCTGGCAACATAGGGAGACCCCGTCTCTAAAAAAATTTTGAAAATTAGCTGGGTGCAGTGGTGTACACCCATGGTCCCGGCTATTTGAGAGACTAAGGCAGCAGGGATACTTGAGCCTGGGAGGTCAAGGCTGCAGCGAGCTCTAACCGTGCCACTGCACTCCAGCCTGAGTGACAGAGTGAGACCCTGTCTCAAAAAAATACACATGAAAAGCACAATTTCTATCATGTTATTAGTTCCCAGGATTGGGGGAATATTCTTTTACCATGAGGTACACATTAACCTAGACACGTTTTTAAAGCCATTCTTAATGTTAACATATAACATTATATATTCTACATTCATGTAGTGTATACATGATAACTTCATAGACTCCTAACGTGAAGAGGCTTAGTTACTTTACTGAAAACTTCTGGCTGGGCACAGTGACTCACGCCTATAATCCCAACACTTTGGGAGGCCAAGGCAGGTGGATCATGAGGTCAGGATTTCGAGACCAGCTTCGCCAACACAGTGAAACCCTGTCTCTACTAAAAATACAAAAATTAGCTGGGCATGGTGGCAGGTGCCTGTAATCTCAGCTACTCGGGACACTGAGGCAGGAGAATCGCTTGAACCCGGGAGGCGGAGGTTAGAGTGAGCTGAGATTGCGCCACTGCTCTCCAGCGTGGGTGACAGAGCGAGACTCCGTCTCAGAAAAAAGAAAAAAAAAAAAAAAGAAAACTTCTAACAAATGAAAAAAGTTGACCATTGTAGGGCAAGTAATTGTTATATGAGATATGGCAATACACTTGTAGCATTTTGAAGGTCTTTTGCTAATCTAACTAAAAATTAATCGTATTAATTGATTTGAAATCAGAAAATACAAAAACTACAGAGTATCCCAAAAATTAGAGTAGGCACTTAAATGTAAATATCAAAATCCCCTTCTACCCATTTCTTTTTCCTGCAGTATTTTCTTCTCTGAGCCTTGGCCTGCTTCCAGAACGCTCTGCCACTCTAATGGTATATGAAGATGTTGTCCAAATAGTATCAGGATTCCAAGGTATGTTTAATTTTTTTTTCAGTTTTTATTGTTATTTTTGATGGATGCAATATTGTATATATTTATGGTGTACAATCTGATGTGATGTATGTATACAAGGCGGATTGATTAAATCAAGCACATTAGCCCATCTATCACCTCACTTACCTAACATTTTTATAGTGAGACATTTGAAATTTACTCTTTTGATTATTTTGGTATGTTTAATAATTAAAAAGAGAAACAACAGTCAGTTTTGGGCCACCTACTAAAATCTTATGGCTCATGCCTGTAATCCCAGCACTTTGGGAAGCCGAGGTGGGTTGATCATTTGAGGTCAGGGATTGGAGACCAGCCTGGCCAACATGATGAAACTGATGAAACCCCATCTCTACTAAAAATACAAAAAAAAAAAAAAAAAAAAAATTAGCCAGACATGGTGGCACATGCCTGTAATCCTAGCTACTTGGGAGGATGAGGCAGGAGAATCGCTTAAACCTGGGAGGTGGAGGTTACAGTAATCCAAGATTGTGCCAGTGCACTCCAGCCTGGGCGACAGAGTGAGACTTCATCTCAAAAAAAAAAAAAAGAAGAAGAAAACATCTTGTATGGAATCCACTTATTATTTTTTTTCATTATACTTTAAGTTCTAAGGTACATGTGCACCACGTGCAGGTTTGTTACATCTGTATACATGTGTCATGTTGGTGTGGTGCACCCATTAACTTGTCATTTACATTAGGTATATCTCTTAATGCTATCCCTCCCCACTCCTCCCACCCCATGACAGGCCCCAGTGTGTAATGTTCCCCACCCTGTGTCCAAGTGTTCTCATTGTTCAATTCCCACCTATGAGTGAGAACATGCGGTGTTTGGTTTTCTGTCCTTGTGATAGTTTGCTCAGAATGATGGTCTCCAGCTTCATCCATGTCCCTACAAAGGACATGAACTCATCCTTTTTTATGGCTGCATAGTATTCCATGGTGTATATGTGCCACATTTTCTTAATCCAGTCTATCATTGATCGACATTTGGGTTGGTTCCAAGTCTTACTGTGAATAGTGCTGCAGTAAACATTTGTGTGCATGTGTCTTTATACCAGTATGATTTATAATTCTTTGGGTATATACCCAGTAAGGGGATGGCTGGATCAAATGGTATTTCTAGTTCCAGATCCTTGAGGAATCGCCACACTGTCTTCCACAATGGTTGAACTAGTTTACAGTCCCACCAACAGTGGAGAAGTGTTCCTCTTTCTCCACATCCTCTCCAACACCTGTTGTTTCCTGACTTTTTTATGATTGCCATTCTAACTGGTGTGAGATGGTATCTCATTGTGGTTTTGATTTGCATTTCTCTGATGGCCAGTGATGATGAGCATTTTTTCATGTGTCTGTTGGCTGCATAAATGTCTTCTTTTGAGAAGTGTCTATTCATATCCTTTGCCCACTTTTTGATGGGTTTATTTGATTTTTTTCTTGTAAATTTAAGTTCTTTGTAGATTCTGGATATTAGTAGCCCTTTGTCAGATGGGTAGATTGTAAAAATTTTCTCCATTCTATAGGTTGCCTGTTCACTGTGATGGTAGTTTCTTTTGCTGTGCAGAAGCTCTTTAGTTTAATTAGATCCCATTTGTCAATTTTGGCTTTTGTTGCCATTGCTTTGGGTGTTTTAGTCATTAAGTCCTTGCCCATGCCTATGTCCTGAATGGTATTGCCTAGGTTTTCTTCTAGGGTTTTTACAGTTTTAGGTCTAACAGTCTTGAATCCACCTTGAATTAATTTTTGTATAAGGTGTAAGGAAGGGTCCCGTTTCAGCTTTCTACATATGGCTAGCCAGTTTTCCCAGCACCATTTATTAAATAGGGAATCCTTTCCCCATTTCTTGTTTTTGCCAGGTTTGTCAAAGATCAGATGGTTGTAGATGTGTGGTATTATTTCTGAGGGCTCTGTTCTGTTCCATCAGTCTATATGTCTGTTTTAGTACCAGTACCATGCTGTTTTGGTTACTGTAGCCTTGTAGTATAGTTTGAAGTCAGGTGGCATGATGCCTCCAGCTTTGTTCTTTTGGCTTAGGATTGTCTTGGCAATGCGGACTCTTTTTTGGTTCCATATGAACTTTAAAGTAGTTTTTCCAATTCTGTGAAGAAAGTCATTGGTAGCTTGATGGGGATGGCATTGAATCTATAAATTACCTTGGGCAGTATGGCCATTTTCGCGATATTGATTTTTCCTATCCATGAGCATGGAATGTTCTTCCATTTGTTTGTGTCCTCTTTTATTTCGTTGAGCAGTAGTTTGTAGTTCTCCCTGAAGAGGTCCTTCACATCCCTTGTAATTTGGATTCCTAAGTATTTTATTCTCTTTGTAGCAATTGTGAATGAGAGTTCACTCATGTTTGGCTGTCTGTCTGTTATTGATGTATAGGAATGCTTGTGGTTTTTGCACATTAATTTTGTATCCTGAGACTTTACTGAAGTTGCTTATCACCTTAAGGAGATTTTGGGCTGAGATGGTGGGGTTTTCTAAATACACAATCATGTCATCTGCAAACGGGGCAATTTGACTTCCTCTTTTCCTAATCGAATACCCTTTATTTCTTTCTCCTGCCTGATTGCCCTGGCCAGAACTTCCAATACTATGTTGAATAGGAGTGGTGAGAGAGGGCATCCCTGTCTTGTGCCAGTTTTCAAAGGGAATGCTTCCAGTTTTTGCCCGTTCAGTATGATATTGGCTGTGGGTTTGTCATAAATAGCTCTTATTATTTTGAGATACATCCCATCAATACCTAGTTTATTGAGAGTTTTTAGCATGAAGGGCTGTTGAATTTTGTCAAAGGCCTTTTCTGCATCTATTGAGATAATCATGTGGTTTTTGTCTTTGGTTCCGTTTTTATGATGGATTGCGTTTATTGATTTGCATATGTTGAACCAGCCTTGCATCCCAGGGATGAAGTCCACGTGATCATGGTGGATAAGCTTTTTGATGTGCTGCTGGATTCGGTTTGCCAGTGTTTTATTGAGGACTTTTGTGTCGATGTTCATCAGGGATATTGGTCTAAAATTCTCTTTTTTTGTTATGTCTCTGCCAGGCTTTGGTATCAGGATGATGCTGGCCTCATAAAATGAGTTAGGGAGGATTCCCTCTTCTTCTATTGATTGGAATAGTTTCAGAAGGAATGGTACCAGCTCCTCTTTGTAGCTCTGGTAGAATTCGGCTGTGAATCCGTCTGGTCCTGGACTTTTTTTGGTTGGTAGGCTATTAATTATTGCCTCAATCTCAGAGCCTGTTATTTGTCTATTCAGGGATTCAACCTCTTCCTAGTTTAGTCTTGAGAGGGTGTACGGGTCCAGGAATTTATCCATTTCTTCTAGATTTTCTAGTGTATTTGCGTATAGGTGTTTATAGTATTCTCTGATGGTAGTTTGTATTTCTGTGGGATCGGTGGTATCTCTTTTATCATTTTTTATTGCGTCTATTTGATTCTTCTCTCTGTTCTTCTTTATTAATCTTGCTAGCGGTCTATCAATTTTGTTGATCTTTTCAGAAAACCAGCTCCTGGATGCATTGATGTTTTGAAGGGTTTTTTGTGTCTCTATCTCCTTCAGTTCTGCTCTGATCTGAGTTATTTCTTGCCTTCTGCTAGCTTTTGAATGTGTTTGCTCTTGCTTCTCTAGTTCTTTTAATTGTGATGCTAGGTGTCCATTTTTAGATCTTTCCTGCTTTCTCTCGTGGGCATTTAGTGCTATAAATTTCCCTCTACACATTGCTTTAAATGTGTCCCAGAGTTTCTGATATGTTGTGTCTTTGTTCTCACTGGTTTCAAAGAACATCTTTATTTCTGCCTTCATTTCATTGTGTATCCAGTAGTCATTCAGGAGCAGGTTGTTCAGTTTCCATGTAGTTGAGCAGTTTTGAGTGCGTTTCTTAATCCCGAGTTCTAGTCTGATTGCACTGTGGTCTGAGAGACAGTTTGTTTTAATTTCTGTTCTTTTACATTTGCTGAGGAGTGTTTTACTCCCAACTATGTGGTCAATTTTGGAATAAGTGCAATGTGTTGCTGAGAAGAATGTATATTCTGTTGATTTGGGGTGGAGAGTTCTGTAGATGTCTGTTAGGTCCACTTTGTGCAGAGCTGAGTTCAAGTCCTGGATATCCTTGTTAACTTTCTGTCTCATTGATCTGTCTAATGTTGACAGTGGGGTGTTAAACTCTCCCATTATTATTGTGTGGGGGGTCTAAGTCTCTTTGTAGGTCTCTAAGGACTTGCTTTATGAATCTGGGTGCTCTTGTATTGGGTGCATATATATTTAGGACAGTTAGCTCTTCTGTTGTATCAATCCCTTTACCATTATGTAATGGCCCTCTTTGTGTCTTTTGATCTTTGTTGGTTTAAAGTCTGTTTTATCAGAAACTAGGATCACAACCCCTGCTTTTTTTTTGTTTTCCATTTGCTTGGTAGATCTTCTTCCATTCCTTTATTTTGAGCCCCCACGTGTGTCTCTGCACATGAGATGGGTCTCCTGAATACAGCACACTAATGGGTCTTGACTCTATCCAATTTGCCGGTCTGTATCTTTTAATTGGAGTGTTTAGCCCATTTACATTTAAGGTTAATATTGTTATGTGTGAATTTGATCCTGTCATTATGATGTTAGCTGGTTATTTTGCTCGTTAGTTGATGCAGTTTCTTCCTAGTATTGATGGTCTTTACAATTTGTCATGTTTTTGCAGTGGCTGGTACTGACTGTTCCTTTCCATGTTTAGTGCTTCCTTCAGGAGCTCTTGTAAGGCAGGCCTGGTGGTGACAAAATCTCTCAGCATTTGCTTGTCTGTAAAGGATTTTATTTCTCCTTCACGTATGAAGCTTAGTTTGGCTGGATGTGAAATTCTGGGTTGAAAATTCTTTTCTTTAAGAATGTTGAATATTGGCCCCTACTCTTTTCTGGCTTGTAGAGTTTCTGCCAAGAGATCTGCTGTTAGTCTGATGGGCTTCCCTTTGTGGGTAACCCGACCTTTCTCTCTGGCTGCCCTTAACATTTGTTCCTTCATTTCAACTTTGGTGAATCTGACAATTATGTGTCTTGGAGTTGCTCTTCTCAAGGAGTATCTTTGTGGCATTCTGTATTTCCTGAATTTGAATGTTGGCCTGCCTTGCTAGGTTGGGGAAGTTCTCCTGGATAACATCCTGAAGAGTGTTTTCCAACTTGGTTCCATTCTCCCCGTCACTTTCAGGTACACCAATCAGACGTAGATTTGATCTTTTCACATAGTCCCATATTTCTTGGAGGCTTTGTTCATTTCTTTTTACTCTTTTTTCTCTAAACTTCTCTTCTCACTTCATTTCATTCATTTGATCTTCAATCACTGATACCCTTTCTTCTACTTGATCAAATTGGCTACTGAAGCTTGTGCATGCATCACATAGTTCTTGTGCCATGGTTTTCAGCTCCATCGGGTCATTTAAGGTCTTCTCTATGCTGTTCATTCTAGTTAGCCATTCATCTAATCTTTTTTCAAGGTTTTTAGCTTCTTATCGATGGGTTTGAACATCCTCCTTTAGCTTGGAGAAGTTTGTTATTACCGATTGTCTGAAGCATTCTTCTGTCAACTCGTCAAAGTCGTTCCCCGTCCAGCTTTGTTCCGTTGCTGGCGAGGAGCTGCATTCCTTTGGAGGAGAAGAGGGGCTCTGATTTTTAGAATTTTCAGCTTTTCTGCTCTGGTTTCTCCCCATCTTTGTGGTTTTATCTACCTTTGGTCTTTGATGATGGTGATGTGCAGATGGGGTTTTGTTGTGGATATCCTTTCTGTTTGTTAGTTTTCCTTCTAACAGTCAGGACCCTCAGCTGCAGGTCTGTTGGAGTTTGCTGGAGGTCCACTCCAGACCCTGTTTGCCTGGGTATCACCAGCATAGGCTGCAGAACAGCAAATATTGCAGAACGGCAAATGGTGTTGCCCGATCCTACCTCTGGAAGCTTCGTCTCAAAGGGGCACCCAGCTGTATGAGGTGTCAGTCAGCCCCTACTGGGAGGTGCCTCCCAGTTAGGCTACTCAGGGGTCAGGGACCCACTTGAGGAGGCAGTCTGTCCATTCTCAGATCTCAAACTCCGTGCTGGAGAACCGCTACTCTCTTCAGAGCTGTCAGACAGAGACGTTTAAGTCTGCAGAAGTTTCTGCTGCCTTTTGTTCAGCTATGCCCTGTCCCCAGAGGTGAAGTCTACAGAGGCAGGCCGGCCTCCTTGAGCTGCAGTGGGCTCCACCCAGTTCGAGCTTCCCGGCCGCTTTCAGGCCTCAGCAAGGGCAGGCGCTCCTCCCCCAGCCTCGCTGCCGCATTGCAGTTCGATCTCAGACTGCTGTGCTAGCAGTGAATGAGGCTCCATGGGTGTGGGACCCTCCGAGCCAGGCACAGGATATAATCTCCTGGTGTGCCGTTTGCTAAGAGTGTTGGAAAAGTGCAGTATTAGGGTGGGAGTGTGCCAATTTTCCAGGTACCGTCTGTCACAGCTTCCCTTGGCTAGGAAAGGGAATTCCCCAACCCGTTGCGCTTCCCAGGTGAGGCGATGCTCCGCCCTGCTCTGTGGGCTGCACCCACTGTCCAACAAGCCCCAGTGAGATGAACCTGGTACCTCAGTTGGAAATGCGGAAATCACCCGTCTTCTGCGTCGCTCACTCTGGGAGCTGCAGACTGGAGCTGTTCCTATTCGGCCATCTTGGAACCTGATCTGGAATCCACTTATTGTTGGATGGTGATAGCAGTGAATTTACCCACAGCTGGGACATGACGTCTATTTTCCCTGTGAGGCACACCACATTTGAATTTGATTAAACTATCAGTTCACTGTGTGTGAGAGAAAAGGAGGGGCTGTCTCACTCTGTGTACAACCATCCCTTTCCTCTCCAATGGAGAGCATGTTCATCTTGTTTGGGTCAGAGTCCAGGGCACTGCCTGTGCCTCACTTATAAGTGGACAGGGTCACTCCCAAAGACTAATAAGTAGGCCAGTGTGGCTTTATCCTCTCTCTTGCCCTCTTGATTTTTCGATCTGTCTCACAGACTGTGATGTCTGTAGATGTGATCTTGCCCCTTCTGCTCTCACAGAAAAGTTCACAAAGAAGGTTTGAGGGACTGTGCTTTTCTTGATACTGGGTTAGAATTGAGAACACTTGTGTAAAATGCATTTCTGTGCTAAGAGCATACTATTCCATCTAAATGATGGCCTGGCCAGGCACAGTAGCTCACACCTGTAATCCCAGCACTTTGGGAGGCCAAGGCAGGAGGATCACTTGAAACCAGGCATTCAAGACCAGCCAGGGCAGTAAAGCGAGAACCCATCTCTACTAAAAATAAAAATTAAAAAAATATCTGGGTATGGTAGTGCATGCCTGTAGTCCCAGCTACTCAGGAGACTGAGACAGGAGGATTACTTGAGCCCAGGAGGTCAAGGCTGTAGTGACCCGTGATCATATCACTGCACTCCAGCCTGAGGGACAGAGTAAGACCCTGTCTCAAAAAAGTGAATAAATAAATAAATAAATAATCATGGGCCTGAGAATCATGTTTCCTGGCGTTGTTTTTTTGTTTGTTTGTTTGAGACAGTCTTGCGCTGTTGCCCAGGCTGGAGTGCAGTGGCATGATCTTGGCCCACTGCAACATCCACCTCCCAGGTCCAAGTGATTCTCATGCCTCAGCCTCCCCAGTAGCTGGGATTACAGGCGTGCACCACCACACCTGGCTGATTTTTGTATTTTTAGTAGAGACGGGGGTTTCACCATGTTGGCCAGGCTGGTCTCGAACTCCTGACCTCAGGTGATCCATCCGCCTCGGCCTCCCAGAGTGTTGGGATTACAGGCACCATGCCTGGCCTGACTTTCTTTCTTTCTATCTCTTGGTCCCTTCTTCTCAGGAGGCTCCAGTGTCTGTCCTGTGCCCACATTTCTTCTTTCTGGTCCTAAACATCTCATCTAGGCCTCTGGCTTCGAATGCTCTAATTACTCCCGATTCCATCTCTCCAGCCCAGACCTTGCCCACTGAAATGGGGGCTTGGACGACACCTCTGCTTGGAGGCCTGTCAGGCACCTCCAACTCAGTATGGACACATAGAGCTTGATATTTTTGGCCTTCCCGTGATCAGTGGAATAAAGGTCTACCTAAGTTGATACCACTGTAAACTCAGGCCAAAACTCGAGGAATTGTCCTTGATTCTTCTCTCTTCGAATCTCATTCTTCTGATGAGCCTGGTGTCTCCATCTGCATTGCCACCTCACAAATCCAGGATACCACCATGTCCCCTCAGGCACTGCAGTAGGTTTTTAACGGCTTATCCCATCTCACTCTTGCCAAACCAGTAATCGAGTGTTTACAAAGTGAGGGTGACCAAATCACCTTGCTTGGGTCTTCACTGGTTTTCCCATTGTACTTGGAGTAAAATCCAACCCCTTCCACTCAGGGCTGGACGATCCCCTGACCCTGGGCCTCTGGTGGCTTCTGCAGTTGTCCAGGTCCTCCCTGGTAAGAAAGGGATGAGGCTACAGCACTTATACACACAGGGCTTCCCACACGGCCGGCTCTGTGCACCCCTTCTTCTGCCAGACGTGGCTTTTAGGCCCACGTGCTCACTGTCGGCCTCTTGTTTTCTCCTTCACAGCTACCTTCAACATCCACTGTCCCCACCTTTCCCTTTACTAAGATGCTGAAGGAGGCAATGTGTGGTTTTACTATCCCTCACTGTTGCGGAGCAGCACTGTTCTTAGTGAGGTGTTTGTGATGAAAGCTTGAACTGCAGGGTCTGCAGTGACACCCACACATCTGTCTATCGTGGCTGTCCAGCGTCCTCACCGCTGCGTGTTCTGCTCCTCATGGCCACCCTGCTGGCCCTGACAGCTGGACACTTCACTGTCTCCTCTCAAGGCTCTACAGGGTTCCTCCAGGACCCGGCACCTGAGTGGGGTGCCCTCTGCCAGCAGTCTCCTTCTGCCTACGCAGCAGTCACACACAACCTTCTTCTCCCCTTCTTTTTTTTTTTTTTTTGAGATGGTATCTCGCTCTGTTGCCAGGCTGGAGTGCAGTGGTGTGATCTGGGCTCACTGCAACCTCTACCTCCTGGGTTCAAGTGATTCTCCTGTCTTAGCCTGCTGAGTAGCTGGGACTACAGACATGTGCCACTGCACCCAGCTAACTTTTGTATTTTTAGTAGAGACGGGGTTTCACCATGTTGGCCAGGATGGCCTCGATCTCCTGACCTTGTGATCCACCCCCTCAGCTTCCCAAAGTGCTGGGATTACAGGTGTGAGCCACTGTGCCTGGTCTCTTCTCCCCTTCTTATATCTCCATGAGTGGAATATGGCTCCAGCGAGCCTGATGTCACAGTCATCGGTTCTGTGCCCATGCATGCTGGCATTCCTTCCCCCTGCCCATGTGTGCCCATAGCATTGCCACGCCCATGCCCTGACACAGGCCCTGGTGATCTCTCCCAAGACCACTGCAGTAGCCCCCCTCTGGGGTACACGTCTTTAGCCTTTGATGTAGGATTGGAGCCAGATTTCAGAAGGAGAAGCTAGACTTTCTACCTCAAGTTTCTGCTCTCCAACACACCATGCACCAAACTGCCCGTTGGGTCTTCCTGAGGTGGAGCTCCAGTTCTTTCTGTCCCTTCCTGGCTCACCTTGGCCTATAGAGTAAAATCCATTCTGCCAGCTCACACTCCCTGGCCTCCAGGATACGGCCTCAACTTTTCTCTCTCTTTTTTTTTTTTTTTAAACAGTCTCACTCTGTCACCCAGGCTGAACTGCAGTGGCGCAATCACAGCTCACTGCAGCCTTGACCTCCCAGACTCAAGCAATCCTTTCACCTCAACCTCCTGAGTGGCTGTAACCACAGGCACACAGCACAATGCTCAAATGATTTATTTTTATTTTTAGTAGAGACGGGGGTCTCGCTATGTTGCCCAAGCTGGTCTCGAACTCCTGACCTCAACTGATCCACCCACCTTGGCCTTCCACAGTGCTGGGGTTACAGGTGTGAGCCACCACGCCTGGCCTCACCTTCCTTCTGAGTGTTCTTCTTTTTTGCTGTGTTCTGGTCTACCTCAGTTTCTGTTTTCCACCTGGGGCTTTCCACCTCCTCTGCCAATCTGTCTTCAAACCCTTCCTAGATGGGGAGGGCAGCCTGGATGCGACATGGTTGGGAGGTCTTTCTTGAACGTCCACTGGAGATGTAAGTCACACCGCCTGCCCCTGGCAGCCAAGGGGCTTGTGTCCTGTGGCCCTATCCCTCCAGGCCATGGCTGTTGGATCTGGAGTGGGCACCCAGCTCAGGGGTAACCAGTCTACAGTGTGACCACAGGTGGGACCCAGCAGCTCTTGTCCCCTTTCTTTTCCTGGGATTGAACTAAGAACCCAGCAGGGGTTGAGAATCACGGCTGAATGGTCCTGAGATGCAGGCTGAGCTGTGCCAGGCCTTCTGTAAGCCAGGTAGAAGAACAGAAAGGATGCAGAAGCAGAAGAAGACACTCGAAGCAGGTCGGAAAGGAGCAGACTCGGGATCTGTGGGTCCCAGCCATGGCCCAGTGTTATAGGGAAACCCATGCACTCCTGCCGAGTGGTCTGAGAGCTGCCTGAGTCCAGAGCTGGTCGTTCTACCTCTCATGCCTTCCACGACCTCTGGCTCCTGTTTTTGGAGCCACAGGTCCTCATCTCACTTATTGTCCCTCACGTCCTTATCAGTAACCAAAAGCAGCAGATTAAACAACCCGCCAGCTGGGAGTTCTGGATCTTTCCATGATACCCCCCTTTCCTACCATATTTGGGAGTACACCTTATCTCCCTGACTAAAGGTGAAAACCAGAAGGCCAAGGACTGTGTCTTCATCATCTCGGTCCTGCCAGGTCTCTGCCCTATGCCTGCCAATGGTAGATGCCCAATGAGTAATTCATTGAATAATTGAGTTAAACAAATACAAAAAAAAAAGTCAAAATCCAGCTGCTTTTTGTACCTCCTACATAGACTACTTACTCCATGGTCTTTTTTTTTTTTTTTTTTTTTTGGAGGCACCATCTCAGCTCATTGTAGCCTCAACTTCCCAGGCTTAGGTGATTCTCCCACCTCAGCCTCCTGAGTAGTTGGGACTATAGGCATGCACCACTAAGTCTGGCCAATTTTTGTATTTTTTATAGAGATAGAGTTTCACCATGTTCCCCAGGCTCGTCTCAAAGTCCTGGGGCTCAAAGATCCTCCTACCCTGGACTCTGAAAGTGCTGGGATTACAGGCATGGGCAGCCACACCCAACCCACTTATTTTCTTTGTTCTGAAAGCTAAGAAAAGTACAGTACAGTACACACGCAAACACACACACACACACACACACGAGTACTTGAGCAGCTCTTTCTCTCTCTGAGGAGCAAGAAGCATGAGCGTATTATAAATCAGCCTGAGGAGGAAGCCATTCAGGTAGTTTTCATTATGGTTAATTTTATCACTGCCTCCTGTACATAACCAGAAACTGGCTACACCTTTTTATAATCTCATTTCCATGCCAGCTTTTTAAAATTACAAACTTTTGTTAATGTTTAAATGTGTCCTGCTTCATGAGCTTCATCATGTTTAATTGTATGATTCCTTGTCTCGGTCGAATTGAGACATAGCAATGATAATAATGTATCATTTTGTTTCCTGTTTTCCCACTAGTTGGAAGGAAAGCCATATGTGGCTAAATAAAGGTGGTCCTTACTACCATGTAGATAAATAAACGGTAGTCTTTACTACCATGTAGATAAATAAATGGTGGTCTTTACTACTATTTACTTAATGCAGTTCTTTCTTTTCTTTTTTTTAAGAGACAGGGCTCCACTGTCACCCAGGCTGGAATGCAGTGACCGGATCTCAGCTCACTGCACCCTCTGCTTCCCCGGCTCAAGTGATCCTCCCACCTTAGCCTCCCAAGTGGCTGGGACTACAGTGCATACCACCACACCCGACTAATTTTTATTTTTTATTTTTTTTTAGAAACAGGGTTTCACCATGTGGCCCAGGTTAGTCTCAAGTTCCTAGGCTCAAGCTATCTGCCCACCTTGCCCTCCCAAAGTGCTGAGATGCCCAATGCAGTTATTGTCTGTAAAACTAATACAATACTGAATTTATAAATGATATATTAAAATTATGTTCTCAAACTGGTCACATTTAGTTGCATTTTTTTAATTGATTCAGAGGAGAAAAAAATAAATTATTGCCTGCTCAGACATGCAAGCCACCATGCCTGGCCAGTTTTTTTGTATTTTAAAAGTGAGGAAAGTAATGGTGTAGCATGTTATTTTCGACATTGTTTTATAAAGCCTGGGCCAGGCACAGTGGCTTATACCTATAATCCCAGCACTTTAGGAGGCCAAGGTCAAGGCACTTTGGTAAGATCATTGAGCCCAGGAGTTCAAGCCAGCCTGGGCAACATAGCAAGACCCCAAAAATATTTAAAGATTAGCCAGGTGTGGTGTTGTGTGCCTACAGTCCCAGCTACTCTAGAGGCTGAAGTGGGAGAATCTCTTGAGCCAGGAGTTCAAGGTTGCAGTGAGCCATGACTGTGCCAGTGCACCCCAGCCTGGGCAACAGAGCAAGACTCTGTCTCAAATAAATAAGTAGTTTTGTTGGTAGGTAGGTAGGTAGATGGATGGTTAGATGGACAGATGGACAGATGGACGGACAGACGGACAGCCAGACAGATAGATAGATGGATAGATAGATTAAATGGATAGAAGATAGATAGACAGAAGATAGATGAGATAAATGTATAGATAGATGATAGATTAGATAGATGATTGATAGATTAGATGGATAGATGATAGATAGATAGATAGATAGATAGATAGATAGATAGATAGATAGATAGATAGATAGGATAGATGGATAGATGGATAGATGATTGATAGATGCATAGATAGATAGGCAAGCAGACAGCCAGGACTGTCTTAGGATAACAGGATGGTGAGGGACATGGTCAGAAGACTCACGTATTCTCTGCAGTGTTAGATGATGCCTCAGTAATAGGTCAACAAGAGGGATTTTCCCCCACATAGGCTATATCTGGAAATGCGCTCAGCGTCACAAAACACTGGCAAATTGTTTCCAAACTTGTCTGTGAGATGATAAGAGTATGGAAAGAGAGAATACTCATAAATTCTAAGAATTATTTTCTTGGAGAGTGTTTTGTCCTTTGCTGAAGATCACATTCCCATCAAAATCTTGTGGGGAGGGGTTTGGTGGTAAATCCATAAATTAAATCTCAGATTATTTCTGGTAAGGGATGAATGGAGAGGCTGGCATTGCTCGAATGCCAGAGACGAGACTGGGGAAGCCAGCCTGCAGCTCTGGCTCCCGGAGCCTCTAGGAGGCCCTCACGCTGTCTCAGAAAGAACGACTCAGAGTGTGATGAGAGTAAATAAGAAGATACAGACAAGATGCCCCCAGCTACCCATGGGCACTGTCATCAGGCCGACTGGCACCACCCAGGTCAGTGGTCTCCATCCTCTGCTGGGCTCCTCATGTTTCCCAGATGGTCCTTTTCCTGTTCCCCTGGTAGCTGCTGCAGGAAGCTTTTCCCAGCACACTCCATATGCCCCTCCCCCGACCTGCATGCCGTCCTCCTAGCAGGGCCCCAGCGGCTGGTTTCACAGGGAAAGCAGGCTGTCAGGGAAGCACGCCTTCCCGAGTGGTCTTCCTCCTGCCCCCTTTCCTAAGAGGACATGGTGGTGTCCTCCTGCAGTGTCTCTGCCCCACCGTGAACCCCTTCTCATTCTCACTGGAGCCCATTCCTTATCACCTCCTCTCACACCTCCCTCCATTTATGCTGAGTCTTTCATCTCTTCTAGTTCTTTCTCAGCTCTCAAAATCACTGAAGGCTTTGCCATTCAAAGCAAAACCCTTCTTAAGCCCTATTTCTCCTTCAAGTCACAATCTTCTCCCGAACCTTGGAGATACCTCCCCTTGCCATGCACATGTCTTTAAACTCCCTTTTATGCTGCCTCACATGATTCCTTAGAAATCCCTCTTGCTGAGCTCAGCAGAGCTAGAGTTACATGACCTAGTGGCCACTTCTTCCTAACTTCCCCGTGGCTTCACCACCTTACCCGGTCCTGCCTTCCTGGATGTCTTCATCCTTTCTCTGGTCCTCTCTCTATTCATTGCTTCTCAATCTCCTTCAAGGGTTCTTCCTGCTCTGCCTATCTCTTATTTCAAAAATAGCTTTCCACTCCAGCTGCCTTTTCTGTGAGGACCCCCAGAGCTGCTGTCTTTATTTGGAACTTTATCGTTTCTTACTTGAATAATTTCATAGCAGCCTCCTGCCTGATCGCTCTGACATCAGACTCTCTGCACCCACGGCCATACTCCACCTGCTGTCAGAATTGGGCAAAAACAAATCGGAATCTTTCATTTCCCTGCCAGTAACTCCCACTCACTCTCCCCTGCAGGCCCACGCAAGTCCAAAGTCATTGATTCGTTGATTCATTGGCAGGGTCTTACTCTGTTGCATGGGCTGGAGTGCGGTAGTGGAATCATAACTCACCGTAGCCTCAAACTCCCAGGCTCAAATGATTCTCTTGCCTGTGCCTCTGGAGTAGCTCAGACTTCAGGCATGTGCCACCACACCCAGCTGATTTTTCATATTTTTTGTAGAGACGGGGTCTGACTGTGTTGCCCAGGCTACTCTCAGACTCCTGGCCTCAAGCGTTCCTCCTGCCTCAGCCTCCTAAAGCACTGGGATTACAAGGATGAGCCACCACACTCAGCCCCAAACTCTTGATCGGGACTTACCAAGTCCCCCCTAAGTCTCTCCCTCTGTCCCCGGACCCCACGTCGCTCACAGAGAGTTCCTTCACTTCCCCACACATGCTAGATTTTCTTTATCTGTGCCCCTTCGTAGATGCTGTCACTTCTCCTCTGCCTCTCAACCTTCAAGACACAGTTCACAAATCCCAGCCCGGGAACTTTTTTTCTCCTGGGCAGCTGGCCACTCTCTCTCTTGAAGTTTATCTTGTACTTTCATCATTACCCTTTTATTCTAGCACTTAAAACACTATGATAATCAAGCCATTTCCATGACTGCCTTCTCGACCCTTTTCTGTTTTAGAGTAATGAATGTTATTGATGTTTTAGGGAGTTAAACATGTAAGAAAAGAAGGATGATGTGATAAACTCATCAAGAGGTGATGAAAGCTCTAGGAAGAGAGTTCCTTGACTCTGATTCAGGGAAGAAGAGAAAGTACCATTATCCCCAAGATTACTGGCTCAAGTCTTCACTGATCCATTTAAGTAGGCTAAATGGTGTCTCAGAAAAGAGCCCCAGGGCAGAAAACAGAAAACCTCTGCAACCCTCTGGCTTTAGTTTTCTTTCCTCTCAGGTAGCAACCCTTGGTTTTCTTTAAACTTCATCTTCTGAAATTGACTCGGAAATCTTCATCCCACCCTCCAAAAACTTACTATCAGCATTCTTTTTAAGCTTCTTTGTTCATTTGATAGGTCGGGAGAGGAATAGAGATTCAGATAGAGAGACAGCATAAGACACAGAAAGAGACAAAGAGAGAAATGCCTTCTCCTCTCTTGAGTTCCGTGAATACAAAGGCTTTCCCCGCTCCTCTTTGCAGTTGTAGACCCATTGCAGGGAGATTCTCAGCACCAGTTGTCTGGATTTTGTGAAGGTGCTCAGGATATATAGTGCAGTGGTTCAGAATTGGGGTGATTTTGCCCCCCCCCCCAGAGACATTCAGTGAGGTCTGGAGATATTTTGGGGGCTTCTACAGACATCTAGTGGGTAGAGGTCAGGGATGCAATTAAACATGCTGCAATGTATGGGACACCCCCAAACAGAGAACCACCTGGCCCAAAATGTAAATGGTGCTGAAATGGAGGACCCCTGATCTAGTTGGAATGGAGACAGAGCATTACTGGAACATAGTGAGTTGCCAGGTTTAACTCATCTTCACATAAGTACCATTGAGCACCAACTGTATACAGAACATAGTGCCATGCATTTCACGGAATGCCTGGTTTAAGGCACTTCAGTCTATAATGGGAAGAGGAAATGGGAAAGCAGTGTTTATCCGGGAGACACTGTTAGACACCATCCATTAGTGTTCTGAGCCAACATCACAACAGCCATATTATGAGACAGGCATGATTCATACCCTTTAAAGATAACCTGAAGCCCAAATCACTCAACTATAAGGTGGTAGAGGAAAGATTTAAACCTGGAGCTAAGTGATTCCACCACCCATGTTCTCATGATGCTCTTGATTAGGCAGATGAACAAATATACAAATAATTATGATACAGGACATAGTAAGAGCAGTGCTACAAGAGAGATGCAAATAGAGCTTAGAGCTTAGGGTGGGATTAACAAAGACTACATAGAAGAGGTGGCTTTTGACATGCGTTTTGGATGAGCTGTAGGATGAGGGGAAGAAGTTTCAGACATGGAGATGCACAAATGTATACACACAGAGAGGCCAGGCGTGGTGGCTCACACCTGTAATCCCGGCAGTGTGGAAGGCTGTGCTGGGCAGATGACTTGAGCCTAGGAGTTTGAGACCAGACTGGGCAACATGGAAACCTCACCTGTAGAAAAAAATATAAAAATTAGCCAGGTGTGGTGGCATGTGCCTGTAGTCCCAGCTACCCGGTAGGCTGAGGTAGGAAGATCACTTGAGCCCAGGAGGTCAAGGCTGCAGTGAACTGTGATGGCATCATTGTACTCCAGCCTGGGTGACAGAGCAAGACCCTGTCTCAAAACAAAAAAAAAAAAAAAGAAAGAAAGAATCAGACTTAGTCATGCAGTCCTATTTGGCCAGAGGATGAGAATTGGTTGGCAGTCAGGAGAGCATCTATTTTGAGGTAGGCATGGTGTGATAGGAAGGGTTACAGAGTTAGAATTAAAATAATTCCTTTCTACCTCTTACAAGCAGAATGACTTCGGGCAAGTCACTTACCTCTTTGAGCTGTGGTTCATTATCCATAAAGAAAGGAAAGGGTTCCTTCTTCACAGGGTTGTTGTAAATATTAAATAACATATTTTTATTTATGCACTTTGTAAATTCTAAAGCACTGATCTATGCCTCTCAGAGAAGAGGTGTAGTTGTAGTCTGGGTCTATATTGGTCTATTCATTTTTGTTGTTGTTTTTGTCATCATTGTTAATTTGGTAAGTGGAAGAGATCCATTGATGGTTTCTGGGCAGGGAAAGGACATGATTAGAGTAGTATCTTTGAACAGTCACAATGTCAGTAGATGAAAAGGGAGTGAGGCTGAAGCAGACAGCCTGGATAGGAGGCTTTCACAATAGTTGAGGTGAGAGGTAGTCTAAGGTAACATATGCTGTTGGATGCAAAAAGGGAGAACTCCGTCTCAAAAAAAAAAAAAAAAAAAAAAAAAAGGGAGAGAAGTATGATACAAGAAATCTGGTAAGGGAAGATTGGCCAGTCTTGGCACTTGAGTGAACATGCAGGATGATAGATAGGGAGAATGATGATGGTGACCTAAAATCAAAACTGGGTGTTGGGGAGACTGGAATATTGTTAGGTGAGAGAGAAGGTAGATGATGATTTTAGAGTGACAGATGGGCATCTGGGTAGAAGTGTCTGGAAGGCAGGGGAAAATCCAGGCATGGAGCTTAGAAAAGAGTCCAAGGCTGGAGTGGATGGTACCAGCCAAGGCAGTGGCAGTGAAAGGGAACCCACAGGGAGCTAGCAGAGCACAGAAATGGCAGAGGCGATGGGTGGTAGCCCTCTGGGAGCTGTTTCATCCAGAGATTGGACAAGAAAGGAAGGACTTGCAAAGGAAACAGCAGGCAGACACTGGAGAGAACCAGACAGGACCGTGAATCCCAAGGAGGAAGGGGATCGTGGGCAAGAGGGGCGAACAGTGTCAACCATTGTGAAGAGGTCGACGAGGATGGAGGCTGAGCTGTGGTCATGGGGTTTATGGATCATACAGTCGATGTCTCTAAGGGCAGCATGCATTGTGGGTAGAAGCCACATCACTGGAGCTTGGTGGAAGGACAGAAGGCATTCACTTATGGGGATAACAGAGTTAAAGTAATGTTTGCTTGTTATTGTTCTAGACTGGGGAAAAAAATCAGTGTTTCTGTTGGTTGGGGAGAAAAAGCCTATAGAGAAAGAGATTGCTGACGAAGGCAGAAACAGACAGTTGAGTCAAGTCTTGCAATGAATAAGCAAAAGTTAAATTAGAGGCTTGGATTGACCTTGGAGGTGGTTAGGGGCAGAAGAGAAGAGGGAAGAACAGATTTTGAAATGCAGAGTTGGGAGGCTGAGGCGGGTGGATCACCTGAGGTCAGGAGATCGAGACCAGCCTGGCCAACATGGTGAAACCTCGTCTCTACTAAAAATACAAAAATTAGCTAGGTGTGGTGATGGGCACCTGTAATCCCAACTACTCAGGAGGCTGAGGCAGGAGAATTGCTTGAACCCAGGAGGCAGAGCTGCAGTAAGCCAAGATCATGCCACTGCACTCCAGCCTGGGCAACAGAGCGAGACTCTCTCTGAGAAAAAAAAAAAAAGAAAAAGAAAAAGAGAAAAGAAAGAAATGCAGCGAGAGGAAGCAGGGACCCCTGTATTTTCAGGAGAGCAGGGTCTGAGTATTTTGGGGATGGGGATGGAGCCCTACAGGCTTATCCACTGCCTACCCTGCCACCCCCTCCCAATCATATTCCTTTCTGAAGTGTGGAACTATTTAGCGGCTTTAGTACACGGAGGCAGGCTTAAGAATATAACCGCTCCCCCAACCCCATGCATACCCTCTTTCGATTTTATTTGTGCTGTGGCTCAGAATAGCTTGCACCCTTAAATTCCTCACATGCTGCTTCAGTCCTTTTCGTCACCGTAGGTGTTGCCTGTGCTTTGTGGTGGGATGTTTAGCCCCTCATGGATGGTACCCGTGTCGTGCCAGTCCCTGGGTGTGTCAGATAAGCTGCACTGGCCATATCCTTTCCGTGAGGATCTGCCCCAGCATAGCCTGCTACATACCCCCAGGCCCCAGCCCCAGCAGATAGACTCTGGATGTCTGGCCAGGGACCAAATTCTCCTGCACAAGTGGGGAGAGAGGTGGAGCAGAGGCAGGGAAGGGAGAGAGATGTGTTGCCCACCCAAATGCATGTAACACTTGATCTGCTCGAGAAGGCATGAGAAGCAGAGGATCAGTGGGAGACACCAGGGCCCTGAGAGCTGGGGAGAGCAGCTTGGGTTTCTTGTTCGCTGGGTCCCAGGCCAGTCCCTGTTAAGTCCTGGCTGCGTATCCTGGGCCCATTCCCAGGCTCCCCTTGTCTTTCAGCAACCCTCAGTCCAGTCAGAGGAGGTTTCTGTGCCCCACTGCCCTCACACAGGTCTCTGCAAGCCCGTCTCACAGGGGCTCCTCCTAAGACCTGGAGGGGTGCACTTTTCCTTCCCTGTTCTGGGGTCACCAGCCCAGCTTTTGCCTCTGCCCGGACCCTCACGAGGACAGGCTCCCTCTTTGCTCCGTCACATGTAGACTCACCATTCTTGTCCTCTTCCTATTAGCAGAGTGCTTTACTTTTCCACCATGTGAGACCCAGGCTTCTACACAGGGGCTTGTTCATTGAATACTATCAGCAGCATTATTTAGCCGGAAAACCAGTAGAGAACATATATTTCCTGATCATTGAAAAAAAATACCAGAAGCAATGAATGTTGTTACATCATCCGGAGTGAGGAGATGAGAAAGAATGCTGGCTTTGACCTTCCATCCTGGAGGGCAGCGTGGAAAGGGAGAAGAAAAGCAAGCTGTGTGCCATGTGTGTCGGCAAGGGGGAGAAGGGACCAGAAATAGACTGCCCCCGGCAGGACACAGAGCACTTGTGGGACGCCCGAGGAATTTGAACTCTCCACAGACCAAGGAGGTGGCAGGAGTAAGACATCGGTATTCTGTAACATCAAGGGAAAATAAGACCAGACTAAGAAGAATACAATAATGTTAAAATACCCAGATCTCCAGAGGCTGGTGTGTCACTGTGGGTTTGTTTTAGGGATGAAGAAAGGGAATTGGTGATCTGGAGCTAGACTAATGTCTGTGTCTGTTTAGTTTCAGCAGAGATGACCGGAGTTAGATAGGACTCTCATGATTTTGGACACCTGCTCGCTGGGCTCTAAACCTGGGCCTGGATTTCACAGAGTGGAGAACCAGCCCCTGGAGAAGTCTAGCTGGTAGTTTTTAGAAGGAAGAGGGAGCATTGTGACTCCCTGCCAGTTAGGCAGTATGTAGCCAAGACAGGCTGCCCCAGACATAAGTCCTTCGGGCCTCAGTGGCTTCACCTTTAAGAAGAGAGACTTGGACTAGTGGATTCTTGGAGGTCTAAAACTCCCTTATTCTAGAACACATCTAGACAGGCTTCTTTACTCCTTACAAGTTCTTTGATCCAGAGTTAAAAGGAACCCTGGAGTGGAGATAAAGCCCACCAGCTCTGGGCGGGGCTGTTGAAGCAAGACAGCAGGGGGTCAGGAGAAGGAACCCTCAGTGGAGCACAGGTGGAATGTGGTCTGCCTCAAGCCTGGGGTTGGATCTACAGTTTTTCTCTTAACAATGCTTTTCCCAGATTTGCACAAAATTACCTAGCACCTTTACATCTTGTGAATATCACCGCAGCATTAGGTAAAAACAAGTTCAGGTTTTATGATCAAAACAACATCTGGGCCAGGTGCAGTGGCTCACACCTGTAATCCCAACAGTTTTGAGAGGCTGAGGCGGGTGGATCACCTGAGGTCAGGAGTTCGAGACCAGCCTGGCCAACATGGTGAAACCCTGCCTCTCCTAAAAATACAAAAATTAGCTGGGTGTGGTGGTGGGCGCCTGTAATCCTAGCTACTTGGGAGACTGAGGCACGGGAATCGCTTGAATGGGAGGCAGAGGTTGCAGGGAGTTGAGATCACACCACTGCACTCCAGCCTGGGTGACAACAGCAAAACTCCATCTCAAAAAAAAAAAAGAAAAGAAAAGAAAAACAAAATTTGGAGCAAAGTTAAGCTGCAGGTGACGGCACAACACAACTGTCTAGGGCCTGTCAGCCCAACCCGTCCTCCTACACAAAGGAGTTGAGTTTGGTGAAGAAGCATCATTTTGCATCATTTCAAAAGTCTCATCATAAATTCTGTGACATAATCCATCACAAGTAGGAAGCACGCCTCCAGAATAGACTGGATGATGACGAATGGCAGCTCCTACAGAAAGAGAAGATTCATTGCCACTGGGGTATTATTTGCAATTCTTTTCAACGTTGCACAGTCAGTTCCCTTGCCCTCCTTCAATTTTGTTCATGGCATTAAACCAGATTTTTCCAGGGAGATTAAAGACGGGTTTGCAGTGGTATCAAAGAGTATCTCTTACACTGTTTGCATAAAGAGATTAATTGTCATCTACTTGTTTCATTTACATGGAGTTTCCCAAAATGCTACCCAGATCCACAGGCAAATGCTGGGCAGTGACAAGACTGCTTGCACATAGAACTTGGAAAAAGCTTTTTGTTAAAAACCTAAATAACATCCTGTGTCAAAACAAATGTGACAATGAGCTATTATTTCTCTCCCCATAATAGCATGTTGTCACATCTCTGCGTCCTGCATGAATGGGGGAAGGGAGGCCTTGTGAGAGGGAGCAGGGTGGGGGAGGCCTGCTGAAACCTTAGAGAGGCACTTCCTGGTTTTGCATTTTCTAAAAACAGAAACTGCTCCTGGGGGAGGTAACTCAGAGGTTAATCTCTGCAGGTGCCCGGCCACAGCCTCGTGTTCATTTCCAGAGAAGGGCTCTGAGGTTGCCTGAGAACACCAGCTACAGTGACCTGACCGCGTTTCTCACGGCCGCCAGCTCCCCTTCGGAGGTGGACAGTTTTCCTTATTTGCGAGGATTAGACGGAAATGGAACAGGTAATTAGAGTCTTTTCTCTTTTCAGTGGGAGTTTCTGTGTTTTAGTCTTTACATGTGGATTTTAAGTATGATTGGGAGATTTAGCACTATGT
The DNA here is from genome assembly GCF_028878055.3 of Symphalangus syndactylus. Lineage (NCBI taxonomy): Eukaryota > Metazoa > Chordata > Mammalia > Primates > Hylobatidae > Symphalangus > Symphalangus syndactylus. The sequence continues at coordinate 20,654,269 of NC_072432.2, read as the reverse complement.
GGGAGAAAGGCACTGAAGTTGCAGAAGGGAATTCTTGGTACAAGTTCAAGTGCGTTGAAACTGTGTTACATTGGTACAAGCCCTGCAGAATTACATGTTAGCACATTAGTCTCCTTGAGCTCTTCTGCTGTTACCAATTGCCTTAAGCACCTTCTCTGAGCTCTCCTTTGGTGGACTAAATATATTCAGTTCCGAGAAATTCTTATTGAAATTGCAATTTTCTTTTTAAGTGTAAGATCAGACTTAGGGTTTTTGGCCCAGCTGCCCTCTGCCTTGTCCCACGTGCCCCCATTTGAGAGGGTAGCCTGTGGGTGGGTGGGGCTGGTAGACACATACCACCCCACCAACCTATGCTGCAGCCAGGAGGGGAAGAGGTGGTGCTTGGTCCAACTCAGAGACAGGCATACCTTGGCTCCGTGCCCCACCAGCATGGGGACCACTTAGGATGGGAAGCCTCCGCCCTCTGCCATCTGTGTCCACCCAGCTCTTTCCCACATCGTTTCTTTCTCTGCACTTACTCTCTCTGCCCTCAACTGGGCATAGAGTGGCCAGGCTTTGAATTTGCTTTAGAATCTGCCGTCTCCTTGCGGGTCTCTAAGTCAGCTGGGTCAGTACCACTATTCTGGCATGCTACAGCTAAAAGATCAGAGAAACTAAAAGCCATCCCCCAGAAAATGTGATAATTCCTTATCGGAGAAAGACCCAAGACGGGTACCTTCCACCTCTGTTTGTGTCCAACTGCACCATTTTCTGGACCCCTTCACACTGGAATGGTCCCCAGTCCTCCTGGTGGAAGAGGTGTCAGGATTCTGGAGTCCTGAATTATTTTCTTGTCTACCCCACTTTCCTTTCCCCCACACTTTAGACTAATCACAGCATTAAAATTTTAAATCAAAGGCTGTTCTGAGTTCCATTCTTCTAGGAGAGTAACTTGCTGCATTTCCCAGGGTTACTTGGATTGAATTTCACTTAATTTTCCAGTACTTTACATAAACTGATAATTCTGAAAAAGCTTTTAAACCTGAAACATTTGATCCATTTTGTAGCATGTTAATAAGTTTTTGGTTATACATAAAAGCAACCTGGTGATTTGTTACTCATTTTTCTTCTCTCTGTTTTCCAAAACATTTCTTCTTTAATTTTTGTGTGCTGATGAGGATGTGATTAACATGTCAGTAAATACGTCAGTACTTTGTCATCAGAAAGATGGCATAGCAGTCATCTTAAGTAAACATCATTAGGAAAAAAAATATTGACTATTACTTGAAATGTGCCGGTCTGGGAGAAAAGTCTTGTTTTGGGGAGCATGAAGAAGTGGTTTAAGCCTGGGTGCGGTGGCTCATGCCTGTAATCTCAGCACTTTGGGAGGCCGAGGTGGATGGATCATTTGAGGTCAGAAGTTTGAGACCAGCCTGGCCAACATGACGAAACGCTGCGTCTACTAAAAATACAAAAATTAGCTGGGCGTGGTGGCAGGTGCCTGTAGTCCCAGCTACTCGGGAAGCTGAGGCAGGAGAATTGCTTGAACCCAGGAGGTGGAGGTTGCAGTGAGCCAAGATCGTGCCACTGCACTCTAGCCTGAGCAACAGATCTAAACTCTGTCTCAAAAGGAAAAAAAAATGTTTTAAAATATCATAACCAGCATCCGGCCTCCCGGACAAAATGGCGCACGATCCACAAAACCCTAACTTGGAGGGACAGCCTCCGTGCTCGGGACTCATTAATTTTTTTCTGTGCTCCACTTCCAGTAGCTCTTGAATAAATTATGCAGTCTGAGAAAATGGGGGAAAAAGAACACAAAGACACAGAACTATTGATTTTAGAGGAGCTTGTTTTATTTTAAAATCATTCCGTGATTTCAAACGGAAGAGAGGTCTTTGCAAGGTGACATGAAATTTCTCTTCCACGGAAAGAATGAATGACTTGACCTAGAAATGACTAGGCTTTCTCGGAGACCTAGCAGCGAAGGCATCCACCCATAGTGAACTCACACGTGCCCGCGGGGACTTGGAACCTGGGCTCCCTTGAGCACAGACACCTCAGTAACTCACCAGCTCCATGGCGGCCCCCAGGGTCAGTTTGCACACAGCTTGTCTTTTGCCCACAGTCACTTACTTCCTGTTTTACTAAAGGCATCTAAGAGCTCACAGCCTAAAGAGGGCACGCCTGGACCAGACGTGTCTTTGGGAGATGACACAAGTTCATCTCCCGAAGATGAAGGAAATGACTGAGTCATAAACAGAGTTCAGTGCAGGTGGATGGAAACAGAGAGGCTGCGGAAGAGACTGGAAAGGGCTCCGAAAGGCTGTTTTCTGAGGGTAGCATGAAGGCTGTGTTGTTTGGTTTAGAGGGTGGATCCAGAGTTGTAAGTGGAGAAGCATCTTCTCTTTCTAGCTCCTGGGGGCCCCCTCCTCTCACCAGAGAGCATGGCACTCTTCCCCCAGCTGCTGAGAAAGCACAGAATGTTCCGTGGTGTTCCCAAGGGTTTTTTACAAAAATTGCTTTCACTAATAACTCCAGGAAGACAGAGAGGAGTCAATAAAATGACAGGTGCAGACTTTTCCTGCAATTCCAAAAAGTTGATAGAATATGGAGCCCAACAGAACCTTAGATGTCAGCTGAGCAGAACCTGTCACGTGACAAGTGACCAGGTAGATGGCCCAAGGTGTACAGCTCCTCTCCTCGCTTGTGCCTGTGGTGTTCCGCCCCGCAACACGATCCTGCTGCATTTGCCTGACACCTGCTTGTCTTTATGGACACTTAAAGGGAGCCAGGCAACATCCAGATGGACCGGGAAGGAAAACCACTTTCTATATAAAACTCAGTATTTTGTGTAAAATTGGAGTTTCGTAACAAAGAGAAGGAAAATAGTTTAGCCCTTCAAAATGTGAATTGTTGCAGAATAGGCCGGGCGCGATGGCTCACGCCTGTAATCCCAGCACTTTGGGAGGCTGAGGCGGGTGGATCACTGGGAGGTCAGGAGTTCAAGACCAGCCTGACCAACCTCATCTCTACTAAAAATCCAAAAAAAAAAGAAAAAAAAATTAGCAAGGCGTGGTAGCATGTGCCTGTTGTCCCAGCTACTCAGGAGGCTGAGGCAGGAAAATTGCTTGAACTGAGAAGGCGGAGGCTGCAGTGAGCCAAGATTGCTCCACTGCTCCACTGCACTCCACCCTGGGTGACAGAGCAAGACTCTGTCTCAAAAAAAAAAAAAAAAATTTGTTGCAGAATAAACAACATAGGGACGTAGAGGGAGAGTCATTGGGAAGGCATAGAGAAGCAGGCATTTAATGAAGCCCTGAGGGAGGAAAGAGACCTCAAGAAGGCAGATATAATTCCCCACAATGTCTTAAGACAGCTAGAGGACATTAAAGGGACGTGAAATCCCATGAACCTAATGCACATTGCTGTCCATTAAGCTGCTCGTTTCTGCAGTGCTCTACTTACTTCTGAATGTTTCAAGCTGAGTGTACTTATTCCCATAGATGCAGGAAGGCATCTAGTCTACCCTCCTTAGTTTTGAAGGTAAGAGAAACAGACCCCAGAGGAATGAAGTCACTTTCGGAGGTGACATAGGCAGTGAGTGGTAGATCTGGTACTGGGACTCCGTCTTCCTGGGCTAGGAATGTGCAGGAAGGGAGAGTTGAAAGGTGATGAGGGAGGAGAAGGGAGACACCATTTCTAGGGCTTTTCTCCTCTATCTACCAACTACCTGCTACCTACCTACTTGGACATCCTGACTAGAGTTTGATGAAAGAAAACAGCAATCCCTGATGGAAAACATTATCTCTCAGTTGTTTATACAGTCTAGTAAGTTATTTAATGTCTCTATAGTTTCTCTTTTGTTGTTTTGTTTTAACAGGGTCTCACTCTGTCACCCAGGCTGGATTGCAGTGGTGTGATCATAGCTCACTGCAGCCTTCACTTCCCAGGCTCAAGTGATCCTCCCACTTCAGCCTCCTGAGTAGCTGGAACTGTAGGCATGCACCACCATGCCCAGCTAATTTTTTGTATTTTTTTGTGGAAACGGGGTTTCACTATGTTGCCCAAGCTGTTCTTGAACTCCTGGGCTCAAGCAACCCGCCTCAGCCTCCCAAAGTGCCAGGATTACAGGCATGCGCCACCGCGCCTGGCCAGCATTTCTGTAGTTGTAAGTTCCATCTTCTCGAGAGGGCCTAACAGAATCTAGAGCAGTAGATTGTAGACCTGGCTTTGCTTCTCTGTCAACTTTGAGCTCCTGGCACATTTATGTTTCAAGACACAAAATCTTTGGACCAGAAACGTGATAACTTCTGAGTTTTGTTGGTTGTTTGTTTTTTTTACCATAAAATGACATAACCAGACTAAAAGATTTCAAAACTTGGATCTGTGATTCCACCTTGGATCTTTCATGAACTCTCCATTCCCACACTTTTGACTTCATTAAAAAACAGAGACAGGTATGAATGATAAAAGATAGAGTGGCATTAGCTATGTAGAAATTGCTCTATGAAGGATTTAGCTGTAATTTGTTGTTGAGACTCTAAAATTCACTAGGTTTGCTTTAAATGTTTAAATGTAGACCAGATTGGAGGTTTACATTAGCTCAGTTTGGTAGGTAGGTAAGTATATAAGTAGCTGAATAAAAAATCCTATAGATTGTATTCTAATGCAGCTTAAATTTTTTATCGCTGTGTTTTTGTCATTGTGCTCAAAGGAAGATGTAAAATTATAACAGAAAATAGTTTGTGTGATACTGTATTTCACTAGAGGAAAATGTAAAATGGATTGCTTGAGTGCATAAATATATTGGTCTCATAAGCATTCTTTAATTTATCTGTAGGCAGTCATTAAAGCTTTGGCTTGGACCAAAGGCCTTTAATGGAAACTAATTGGTATATTGAGGTCCTTTTAAACAGACCAAAATAACAATGACAATTAAAATAACTCATAAATATTTCAAGTCCAGTCCTCAATAGCATACTTTTTAGCAGAAGTTAATATTTTTGAAGCAATCCTTGAAGAAATTTGCTATCTTAAAAAAAAGCAGCCTCTACTGTAAAACATTTGGTTTTATTAAGGTTATCTGCCAAGTAATTAACATGTGCATGGGGCTCACTTTGTGTAAAAGTTATTTCCGGTGATTTCCACATACACCTTTGTCTCTTATTATAGAAAAATCCTTCTCTTTTGAGATCGTTTTTGAAAGCAAAACACAATAATGAAAAATAGCAAACCTGGCCGGGCACAGTGGCTCAAGTCTATTATCCCAGCACAGGCCTGGGATTGCCAAGGCAGGCAGATCACCTGAGGTCAGGAGTTTGAAACCAGCCTGGCCAATATGGCAAAATCCCGTCTTCACTAAAAATACAAAAATTATCCATCAGGGTAGCGGACGCCTGTAATCCCAGCTACTTGGGAGGCTGAGGCAGGAGGATCACTTGAACCCAGGAGGTGGAGGTTACAGTGAGCTGAGATTGTGCCATTGCACTCCAGCCTGGGCAACAGAACGAGACTTCATCTAAAAAAAAAAAAAAAAAAAATAGCAAACCTGAGCCTAGATTCCAGCTCAGCCCCTACTGAGTGTATGCCCTCAGGCTACCTACCATTACTACTCTCTCTGAGCCTGTTTCTTTATGTGTAAAATGACAATTTAACTGCCTTACCGGATTGTGGTGAGGATTATGTATGTAAAGTGCTTAATGCAGTCCCTGGCATATAGGAGGTAATGGTAGCTGCAACTATCTTTTTGCAAAGGTTTCCACAGCCCCACATGGGTACTTTGCATGCAAATGATGGAAAATGCCTCTTCCTTCTAGGAAACAGCACCAGGCATGACCTGACCCCAGTCACAGCCGTCAGTGTCCACTTGCTGAGCAGTAATGGAACGCCGGTGCTGGTGGATGGTCCCATCTATGTCACTGTGCCCCTGGCCACGCAGAGCAGCCTGAGGCACAATGCCTATGTCGCGGCGTGGCGGTTTGACCAGAAGCTGGGTAAGCAAGAGTTCTGTGCCGACGATCGGCTACCAGACGGCTTCGTTGCTGTTTGATTTTCCTTCTAAGAAGCTCATGGAAGTCTCCTTTCCTTGAAGTCAGTGAATGCTGCTGCTCACATTGCATTGTGTGGTTTCTCATGGGGACGGCACCCTTCCCCGTGCTGTTCAGACCCTCTCTTGGGAACTCACTTCTTGTTTGTTTTTGTGTTTGTTTTTGTTTTGCACATTTAACCTAATTTACTTGAATCTGTAGAGGTTATTAGAGCTAAAACTGGCTCTCCTAATCTTCATCCTTTTATTCACCAGAAGGTCATGTGGTTGCTCTTGGTCGTGTGTGGTATTTTCTTTTTTCCTGTTTTCTGAAAAAGGACAAACATTTGGCCAAAACTGTACAAAACAAAGAAAATAAAAATTACCCATAAGTCTTACCACCTAGAGAAAACCACTAATATATCTTGAATTCTGTCCTTCTAGGGCTTTCACAGTGCACATAGGTATTAGTTATCAACTGCTGTGTAACACACCACTCTAAAAGTTAGCTGCTTAAAACAACAGTGAGCTCCAGTATCTCAGAGTTTCTGGGGGTCAGGAATCCAGGTACTGCTGAGCTGGGTGGTAGGTCTCAGAGTCTCTTACACGGCGGCTGTCAAGCTGTGGGTCAAGGCTGTGGTCCTCTCCAGCAAGGTTCAGCTGGGGCTAATGAGTGTGACTCACAGGACTGAAGGCAGACCTCACTTCCTTGCCGGCTGTTGACCAGAGGCCTTACCTCTTTACCACGTGGGCCCCTCCATAGAGCTGCTTACTACACAGCAGTTTGCTTTCCCCTGAGCAAATGACCCAAAAGTAAATAAAAATGATATAGTAGGCCGGATGTGGTGGCTCACACCTGTAATCCCAGCACTTTGGGAGGCCGAGGCGGGTGGTTCACTTGAGGCCAGGAGTCTGAGACCAACCTGGCCAACGTGGCAAAACCCCATCTCTACTAAAAATACAAAATGCTGTGGAGCCAGGTATGGCAGCAGGTACCTGTCATCCCAGCTTCTCGGGAGGCTGAGGCAGAAGAATCAATTGAACCCAGGAGGTGGAGGCTGCAGTGAGTCGAGATCATGCCACTGCACTCCAGCCTGGGTTACAGAGCAAGACTCTGTCTCTAAACAAATAAATATAGTAATTTAAAAGCCCAAGTGCCCAGAATGAGGTCATGGTCTTTTGTAACCTAATCTCAAAAGCAGCATACCATCATTTCTTTCCATTAGGCTGTTGGTCACACAGACTCACACTGGTATAGACCAGCACTGAGAGTAGACTATACAGGGGAGTGAATACCAGAGGTAGGGGTCACTTGGGGCTGGCTATCTGAGAGGTTGCCTTCTACAAAGCATATTTAGCAGAAATGAGATCATGTGCTGAATACTGTTTGGGTGCAGTGGCTCACACCTGAAATCCCAACACTTTGGGAGGCTGAGGCGGGAGGATTGCTTGAGCCCAGGAATTCAAAGTTACAGTGAGTCATGTCACTATGATCGAGCCACTGCACCTCGTAGGTAACAGAGCGAGACCGCTCACTCACTCAATCAACCAATAATATATACGTAAAAATACATTTGTACAGCATGAACATCTTTCCATAGCATCATTATTCTGCCATGTCAATTTTAATAAGTCCATAGTATTCCATCCTGTGGATATATCATACTTCACTTTGGTTCATCTATCCCCTGCAATTAGAAAAAAAAGTTACTATTCTAACCAATGGTGTAGAAAATATCTTTGTAGCTAAATCTTTATGCACAGCCTTGGTTATTTCCTTAGGATGACATTGCTGAGTTACAAAATTTACAAAATTCTAAAACTTTTAAAACATATTTCCAGATTTCCCTCCAGACAGTTGTATTGGTTTCCACTGATGATACCAGCCCAGGAGCATGTGCTCGGGCTGAGGGTCTTGGCAGCATGGGGGTTCTTACACCCCTTTGCTTCCTAGTGCCCTGAAAGTCAAGCTTGAAAATATCAATTTGCTGCCGGGCACGGTGGCTCACACCTGTAATCCCAGCACTTTGGGAGGTGAGGCGGGCAGATCACTTGTGGTCAGGAGTTTGAGACCAGCCTGGCCAACATGGTGAAACCCTATCTCTACTAAAAATACAGAAAAATTAGCCAAGTGTGCTGGTGCATGTCCATAGTCCCAGCTACTTGGGAGGCTGAGGTGGGAGAATCCCTTGAACCTGGGAGGCAGAGGTTGCACTGAGCCGAGATCGCATCACTGCACTCCAGCCTGGATGACAGGGCAAGACTGTCGCAAAAAAAGAAAATATCAGTTTTCAAATAACCCAGTTCAGAATTTAAAACTGTCAGACCGTGCATGAAGATAATTGGGAGATTTTTGCTATCAGCATGTTTTCAAAGATACCTAATTCCTTGAATCAGTTAAAACAGAGTTCTAGGAATTATATTTTGAAAGAAACGCCTGTTGGGCTTTTGCAGGGGATTTTTGTTTTGTCTTATTTTTACTTTCCAAATAATTAATAGAGACTCTGTAATTATTTGTGTGGAATGCATTGATTTTACTAGCCACAGTAAACTTGATATTGTTAAGTGGATTGTGATGCTGTCTGTTCACATATCCTGCAGTAAGCGAGACGGGCAGTTTATTGATGGTGTGTGTTCTCTGCGAGCCTGATAATTTGGGGGGCATTGAGGTCGTGGTGGGGACCTGAGGTACACTGGGCCTCCAGGAGGGAGTAGCCTGAGGGATGTGTGACCAAGAGTCTCTGAAGAATGCTGGAATTCTAAAGGACAGAAGAAAATGGATAAAGAACAACACAGAGGAAGTGGGCAAGAGAATGGAAAGAGCTTAGAGCTTGTGTTTTGTTTCCTGAAAACCTGGGTTCTGCTACTTATAAAACTGTGAGTCCCACCTTGGGCAAACGACTTACCTCTATTTGCATTTGTTAGAGATATGAATATACACCCCCTTGTATATTCTGCCTGTCCCCATTAGCCCTCCCAAGGGGGCTCAAGCACACCCAGGTCAATGCACTGAGAAGCAGAGAGTGTGGTTAAGAGCAGGGAGCCTGGGGGGCACACAGTGGTGTGGAATGCCAGCTCTGCCACCCACTGGCTGTGTGACCCTGGCCAAGTTACTTAACCTTTCTGGTCTAGTTTCTTCCACTGTGAAATGGCAATAATAATAGTACCCACTGTTGTTATAATGAGTGTATTAGGATTCTGTAAAGAAACAGAGCCAATAGGAGATATATATATATATTTGGAGAGAGGGATTGATTTTAAGGAATTGGCTCACGCAGTTGGGAAGGCTGGCAAGTCCAAAATTGCAAGGCAGGCTGATGAGATGAGGCCCTCCCTCACTGTGAGAGTGATCTGCTTCACTCAAAGTCAACTGATTGGACCAGGCACCGTAGCTCATGCCTGTAATACCAGCACTTTGGGAGGCCAATGCAGGCAGATCACCTGAGGTCAAGAGTTTGAGACCAGCCTAGCCAGTATGGTGAAACCCCATCTCTACTAAAAATATGAAAAATTAGCTGGGCGTGGTTGTGCATGCCTATAATCCCAGCTACTCCAGAGGCTGAGGCAGGAGAATCACTTAAACCCAGGATGTGGAGGTTGAGGTGGGCCGAGATTGCGTCCCCACACTCCAGCTTGGACATCAGAGTGAGACACCATCTCAAAAAAAAAAAAAAGAAAAGAAAAGAAAGAAGTAAAGAAAAAAAAAAAAGCAAAGTCAACTGGTTGAACAGTTTATCTCTTCTAAACAAAATACCTTCCCTGTAACATCCGGACATATTTGACCACATTTCTGGGGACTGTGGCCTAGCCATGTTGTCAGACAAAATTAGTCATCACAAAAGTAAATGACAGCTTGTCACTTTCACGAGCACAGCCGATCCTTTCTAGTCCCCTCCCTGGCCTCATCCTGAGCACATTGTGCACGTTGCAATGGTCCTAGCAGCTTGAATGGCACGGTATGCGGGTGCCAGTTACTCCCTGTGCCCTCCCTGAGTCTGTGCAGGTACCAGCCACTCCCTGCACCTTCACCGAGTCTGTGTGGGTACCAGTTACTCCCTGTGCCCTCGCCAAGTCTATTTATCTTTGATTGCTTGTGATTAATAGCAGTTTCTGGCATAATGCTAGGTACCCAACTAAAATGTCTGTTGAATGGTTGAATCACATGAGAATAATTTTAGAGTTTTTTGTTTTCTTTTGTTTTTAAGAGACAGGGTCTCCCTCTGTCATCCAGGCTAGAGTGCAATGGTGTGATCATAGCTCACTACAGTCTCTATCTCAAGAGCTGAAGCAATCCTCCCACCTCAGCCCCTTGAAGAGCTGGGAGTACAAGGGTGGTCACCAGGCCCAGCTAATTTTGGGGGGTTTTTTGAGACGGAGTCTTACTCTGTCGCCCAAGCTGGCATGCTGTGGCAAGATCTCAGCTCACTACAATCTCCACCTCCCAGGTTCAAGCGATTCTAGTGCCTCAGCCTCCCAAGTAGCTGGGATTACAGGTGCCCACCACCACCCCGGGCTAATTTTTGTATTTTTTTAGTAGAGATGGGTTTCACTATGTTGCCTAGGCTGGTCTCAAACTCCTGGGCTCAAGTGATCCACCCGCCTCAGCTTCCCACAGTCCTGGGATGACAGGCGTGAGCTACCATGTCTAGCCAATTTAGATATCTTTAAAAGGCAATTTAAGATACTCTGATATGCTTGTAATCCCAGCACTTTGGGAGGCCGAGGCAGGCGGATCACGAGGTCAGGAGATCAAGACCATCCTGACTAACACGGCAAAACCTCATCTCTACTAAAAATACAAAAAATTAGCCGGGCGTGGTGGCAGGCTCCTGTAGTCCCAGCTACTCAGGAGGCTGAGGCAGGAGAATGGCGTAAGTAAACCTGGGAGGTGGAGCTTGCGGTGAGCGGAGATCATGTTGGCTGTATATATAGAATTTACCTTTATGTATATATGTATATGTACACATTATAGAAGGATGATGTTTAAGCTCTTGTTTAGAGGGAGGACAGTTCTATTGGATTTTTTTTCTATCTTGGAGCCTCATTCCCTGCTGTTTATTTTCTCCTTCTCATTTTTGCCTTCTCTTTTTTAATGAGTGTATTTGAATATGGAGGAATAAGGCTGGGGCTCCTAATACAAGGAAGCCATCCCTAGGGATTCCTATGTGGGTCGTGTGCACTATAACGATATGGCACAGGTGTATAAAAGCAGCATCCTTGCTTTCCTCAGTGGACTTTACATACAGTTCACAAACAACAAACTTAGTTAAAGAAGTTTTTGATGTCCATGGCAGACGGAAATATCTCTGCATCCTAATCTCTGGGCCCTGTGGATATTACCTTATATAGTCAAGGGACTTGGTGGAAGTGAGGAAGAATCTGGAGATGGGGGGATTCTCGTGGACTTTCTGGATGGGCCCACAGCCATCACAAGAGCCCTTATGAGCAGGATGCAAGAGGAGCCAGAATCAGACGAGGAGACGGCAGTGTGAGGATGGGAGCGCAGGCTGGAGCCATGCACTTTGGAAATGCGGGAAGGGGACCCAAGCCAAGGAATACAGGCAGCCACTGGAAGCCAAAATCAGCAAGCAAGGCATTCTCCCTTCTGAGCCTGCGGGAGGAACCGGCGCTGCGGACTCCTTGACTTGAGACCAGAGAAACTGATTTTGGACCTCTGACCTCCAGGAGTGTAAGAAAGTAAATCTGTGCTGTTTTAAGACCTTATTATTTGTGGTAATTTTTTATAGCAGCAATAGGAAATGAATACAATACAGAAATTGGTGAAGACAGAGGTGTGTGCATTGTTAGGAAGCCTCTGAAATATAAGTTAGCCCATTCTCTGTTTCCTCTCTGAAAAAATACCCATGACGGTACATTGGGAATCTTCATTGTGTAGTTGACCTATTTCCACTTCCTTTTTTTTTTTTTTTTTTTTTTTTTTTTGAGGCAGAGTCCTACACTGTCAGCCAGACTGGCGTGCAGTGGTGCAGTCACAGATCACTGCAGCCTCGACCTCCCAAGGTCAAGCAATCCTCCCACCTCAGCCCCCTGAGTAGCTGGGACTACAGGCACACACCACCACACCTGGCTAATATTTTTATTGTTTATTTTCTTTAGACACAAGGTCTCACCATGTTGCCCAGGCTGTTCTCAAATTCCTGGCCTCAGGTGATCCATCTCAGCCTCCCAAAGACCTGGGATTATAGGCGTGGGCCAACGCACCCAGCCTAAATGGTCTTTTTAACTTCACATTTACTATGAAAAATGTAACTGCCAAATTCCTGGTTGTAACAGATTGCATGTATGCAGAAAAAAGCCAACGTTTGTGGATAGTCATTCAAAAATAACCAAATGAATTAAAATATGTTTTCTGAAAACTTTAAGATGGACATTTCAAAGAAATCATATGTTTTTTCACTTATTAAACTCAATAGAAGCCTGCATATTTCATAAGACTTTTGTTGCTATTACATTTAATAATAATATTATCTAAGTAGAAATTAAAATATTTTAGTTAAATAAAAAATCTAAAGACGGTGTTAGATCAGGAAAAAAATGGGGAATGGGTCAACACATCTTAAGCACATGAAACATTTAATAATTAGCTGCTATTTATGATTACAGTAATCAATCACCTCAAATAGTTTAATACTTTAAATTATCTATTTTTGAGGTAAATCAAAATAATTGCCAATTCCAAATTGTTTAACGGCCAGAAATAGCACAGATAGCAACTTGTGAATCTATTAATAATTTTTCATCTAAATTGGGTTTGGCCAACTGTGGCCTGAAAGCTAAGAATCATTTTTACATTTTTAAATGATTAAAGAAAAAAATCAAATGGGGGAATGTTGATCAAGGGGTACAAAGTTTTAGTTCTTTGGGATGATTAAGCTCCAGAGACTTAATGCAAAGCCTGCTAACTGTTGTTAATAGGACTGTATTGTATACTTAAAATTTACTAAGAGGGTATATTCAAAGTGTTCTCACCACCAAGAGAAAGAAGATGAAAAAACAATGGTAACTGTAAAGTGATGGATATGTTAATTAGCTTGATGTATATATCAAAACATCAGGTCAGACATCTTAAGTACATAAAATTTTTGTTTTTCAACTGTACGTCAATAAGTATGGGGGAAATAAAGAATCAGAAGAAGAATATCTCATGGCACATGAAAATTACATGAAATTTATACATAAGCATCCCTAAATAAAGTTTCACTGGAACCGTGCCAGGCCCATCTGCTGGCATATTGTCTGTGAGTGCTTTTGCACTACAACACAGGGTTGAATCATTGCAACAGAAACTTATATCCCCACAAACCAAAAATATTTACTATCTGGCCTCTTACAGAAAAAAATTAAAAAAATTTAAAAAAATCGTGACCTCCGGTCTGAATGCCTTCCAGAAGTTCTTTCCATTCCAGTATTATAGTGCCAGTGTATTCCACACTCTACAGGAGCAAACTGGGGTGCCCAGACAGCCCCAACGTCCATATTTCCCGTTAGCTGACAGCCCCCCTGTATTTTGCCAGGGTTGACAATTGATACTCAGAGTGAACAGCACCTTCATTGTAGGGCCAGACCTCAAACTCTGTGAAGAAAGATGAAATTATTTTATGGTTTGATGGGACTTCTGTTCAAATGATACAATCACGTGGTGGTGTTTATGTTTGTTTGTTTGTTTAAAGAAGGGGTCCTGCTCTGTCACCTAGGCTGCAGTGCAATGGTACAATCGGAGCTAGAACTCCTGGGCTCAGGAGATCCTCCTACCTCAGCTTCCTGAGTAGCTGGGATGACAGGTGTGCACCACCATGCCCAGCTAATTTGTAAATTTTTTTTTTTTTTTAGAGATGGGGTCTTGCTATGTTGCCCAGACTGGTCTCAGACTCCTGCCCTCAAGTGATCCTCCCAACTCAGCCTCCCAAGCCACTGGGATTACAATGACTGTGAGCCACCACCCTGCCTCAAAATCACGTTTTAACACTAGCTCAGTATATCCATGTTTTAACTCTAACTCAACACACTTTAATCCTTGACTGCCAGGAAATTGAAAGTTTACTCTTAGGAGAGAGACCTAAAGATGCTCCCTTTCAAACCCTGTGAGAGTGGGATCAATTTTTAATGCTGCCATTTATCACAGTTGTCTTTTAATTTTTTTCTTTTGGAACAGGCAAAGAATTTCCCATTCTTGAAATTGGCCTCTTCATATTTCAACCTATATATTCATTAGAAGGTGATCAACTAGATTAACACCATCTTAGAATACAAATAACATTGAATTTGTTTAGTATGTTACAACAGCATGAGTTGGCTAATTGCTATATGGACCTTCAATAAAAATAATTTTGTGTGTGTGCGTGTGAGATGGAGTCTCGCTCTGTCGCCAGGCTGGAGTACAGTAGTACAGTCTCAGCTCACTGCAACCGCTGCCTCCTGGGTTCAAGTGATTCTCTTGCCTCAGCCTCCCAACTAGCTGGGACTACAGGTGCATGCCACCGCACCAGGCTAATTTTTGTATTTTTAGTAGAGATGGGGTTTCACCATGTTGACCAGGCTGGTCTCGAACTCCTGACCTCAAGTGATCCGCCTGCCTCGGCCTCCCAAAGTGCTGGGATTACAGGCGTGAGCTACCACATCCAGCCTAACATAAATTTTTTAAGAAGCATGACTTGCATATATAAGTTGAGCATCTCAAATCCGAAAATCCAAGGTTTAGAATGCCCCAAAATCCAAAACTTTTTAAGGACCATCATGATACTCAAAGGTCATGCCCAAAGGCAATGTTCACTGGAGCATTTTGGATTTTGGATTTTCAGATTAAGTATGTTCAGCAGGTAAGTCTAATGCAAATATTCCAAAATCCAAAACACTTCTGGTCCCAAGCATCTTGGATAAAGCATATTCCACCCATACTGGTATCGAAACTTTGTCACATTGACATGTTTTGTTAAAGCTATTTTGTTAAAATGCTGTGATTCGTAGAGCGAAGGAGCACTCTATTTAGTGGATCTCTTTTCCTTAAAGAATCAGCGGAATATGTAATGATCTAACTATGCTCTCTCTGTGTCCCGAGTATCAAGATGTATGTGAGGGAAGGGGTTAAAATGAATTTGTAGCCAGGCACAGTAGCTCACACCTGTAATCCCAGCACTTTGGGAGGCCAAGGTGGGCAGATCACTTGAGGTCAAGAGTTTGAGACCAGCCTGGCCAACATAGTGAAACCCCATCGCTACTAAAAATACAAAAATTAGCTGGAGCCGGGTATGGTGGTTGGTGCCTGTAATCCCAGCTTCTCGGGAGGCTGAGAATCCCTTGAACCTGGGAGGTGGAGGTTGCAGTGAGCCAGGATTGCACCATTGCACTGCAGCCTGGGTGACAGAGCGAGACTGTCTCAAAAAAAAAATAAAAATAAATAGGCCAGGCGCGGTGGCTCAAGCCTGTAATCTCAGCACTTTGGGAGGCCGAGGCGGGCGGATCATGAGGTCAGGAGATCAAGACCATCCTGGCTAACACGGTGAAACCCCGTCTCTACTAAAAATACAAAAAATTAGCCTGGCGTGTTGGCGGGCGCCTGTAGTCCCAGCTACTCGGGAGGGTGAGGCAGGAGAATGGCGTGAACCCGGGAGGCGGAGCTTGCAGTGAGCCAAGATCGCGCCACTGCACTCCAGCCTGGGGGACAGAGAAAGACTCCGTCTCAAGAAAAAAAAAAATAATAAATAAATAAAGTGAATATTTATTGTGCAGTGGCCAATTTGACCTTTGAAAGAAGCAGTTTTCCTTCCCATGTCTGGCAAAGGAAGTTTTGTTAGTCATAGTAAATGCCTCTTAGCTGAGCCTTTCTGGACAGTAAGAGATGATTATGTCAGCTCTATTTTATAGACGTTTACCCTTTCTTTATCCTGTAACTGGGGCAGCAGATGGCTGTCTGATGTACAGGTTGTCAGACTGACATCTGACTTGTTGCCCTGGGGAATGGTCACAGGCAAACCAGGTCAGTGGTTTGAATTTAAAGCGATGGACATCAAGTGGCAAAAATAAATAAAGAAAGATTTATGGGTCCTGTATTCGATAAGTTTCTTCTGTTTAAAGGCAACCTGGATTATATGATTTGGATACTCTCATTCTAATGAGATGATAGAAATAAAAGCATATTCTAAGAGTGAAGCTACATTGTAGAATCCAGTTTTAACTGCCTCTCCAAAACACAGCATGACAGTGTGTGTGGGTTGCTATAGAAATGGTGGTTACTGAACCAGCCTCTTACCATGTACAATGCATTCGTGTCAGGCTCTCAGGAATACCCACTCATAATTGGCCTGTAGTAGATTTGTCTCCACTTCAGACGGTGAATGTTATGACTATGACGAGCTCATTTAATTAGTCCTTTTACCTAAGTTACGGACAACTTGCCCTTGAAGGTGGAGCTTGATTTAAAATACAGATCTAAGATTGTTTTTCAGTTTCGTTGGATTTTTAAGGGGGTGGCGGGGAAGGGCGGCAAAGAGTGGGAGTTCTTAAAGCACAAAATTATGTTTACAACGTAAAGAAAATGAAAATATTATTGAACATGTAAAGGATGGGCTCCGGGTGATAATGCCATGTGAATGCAGGCTCGTCAAGTGTAGCGAAGGCACCTCTCTGGTAGGGGATATTGATCAAGAGGGAGTCTGGGCTGTATGTGGGATATCTGCACCTTCCTTTCAGTTTTGCCATGAACCTAAATCTGCTCTTTAAAAAATAGCCTTCAATGAAATCATTATCATAATATTAGCTTATCTTTGTCTCTATATATCACAAGCCACGTGTCTAGGTGAAGTAACCCAGATTGGAATACTGAGGTGGGTGATTGGATTATAGGGATAAATGGTACTACACTGTGCCCCCAAACGTTAGAATGAAAGAAGGAAGTTCATTTCTTTACCAAGTCTGTGAGTAGATATGTGACATGATTTTAGAACCTTAGGCATCATCTTTTATTTTTTGAAAGAGCATAGATGCAGTAGTTCAGGGCATTCAGCAAAGGAGGAATTCAACTTATCTAAGGTAATATCAACATATCCCTAAGAAAGCTGTTATTGGAAATAGGCCTTTTCACAGTGGAAATATTCAGAGTCAAGGCTATTGCTTAGAAATAAAGAAATAACTCTCAGGAAAAGTGTCTGTACTTTCCCAGATGTCAAAATCACTCTTAGGGGTGAATGGGGCTTTAATGAGACCGGTAGGGGGGAAAGAGGGCAATGTACCTGCAAAAAAAAAAAAAGCAATTGAAGTGATCACAGATAGCAAAGAACACGGAGAGCGTGGGACTTGTTTGGGTGTGATGACAGTTCAGTGAAAACTTTGTCTCGCCAAAGATCTTGTCAGCCAGGCGGTCAGTTGTGACTTGTCCTTGGAGATGCCAGTTGGTATCTGTTGCCACAGTGGACTCAGCATCGCAGTGGCTCTGTACTGCCCCTGTTCTCCGATGGAGCGCAGGAAGGCTGGGTAGCACTGGTCCTGCCCCTGGGAGAAGAACCAAGCCGTGATCTCAGAACATCGACATTTGTTTTTCAGTGTTGCCTAGCAACTCAAAAAACAATCTCGTATTATCAATCCATTCCTAGGAATCATTAAGCCTTTTGTGTTTGTCTCCCCCAAAAATGAGAACTTTCAGAAAATAATAGCATCACGTTAGTTCTAGTATGATCAGGTTCGGGGGACACTTTTGTTTAAAAACCCTATTCTTAGGGACTTAGGTCTCTTAATGTATCATTTTATGTAGAACTAGAATTTCCCATGCTGGGTATAGCCTGCTTTTGTGGTCTTGGGGTTGTAGAGGTTTTATTTTACACTTCATTCTTAGTTACCACTTATGGAGTATTCACTTTGTGGATTATCTGTGGCAAATTTGTGTCTTCCTGCGGGCTTTCCCCATCACCCAGGAGCCTCAAGGCCCTCTTAGTTTGCTGCTATTTGGCCTGGATTTTCTTTTTCAAGTCAGAGTCTCACTCTGCCTTCCAGGTTCAAGCGGTTCTCCTGCGTCAGCCTCCCGAGTAGCTGGGACTACAGGCATGTGCCACCACACCCAGCGTATTTTTGTATTTTTAGTGGAGATGGGGTATCACCATGTTGGCCGGCGTGGTCTTGAACTTCTGGCCTGAAGTGATCCTCCTGCCTCAGCCTCCTGAAGTGCTGGGATTACAGGCGGTGAGCCACCACGCCCAGCCTGGCCTGGATTTTAAGGACAGTGTCTAACACACGCATTCTAATATTAACCTGGGTGAAAAAGAAGTGGGAAAGCAAAGCCACTATACTTTATTTCAGAATTCAGTACTTTTAAGTATCACCTGGTTTCAGTTGGCTCCACTTGAGTGGGTAATTAGAAGGTAGGATATTTTTGATAGATGTGAATATTGCACTAGATGAGACACAGCTGATAGCATTCATGAACAGAATAGAGGCAGCATGCAGCCCAGCCACCGAGACCGCTTGGTATTGAATGCCGGCTCCTCCTCCGGTGACTCATTGTGTGGTCTTGAGCAAGTCCTTTTTCCTCTCTGGGCTTCAGTTTTCTCCTCTATAAAATGGGGATCATAATAGCCCCAGCCCCTCCCTCATAGAATTGTTGTGAACGGAGAGGGCCTACCACAGAGCCTGGCGCTTGGAAAACGCTCCATATGTGTTTGCCGCTCTCATCATCATCATCGCTGCTATTATTTAGCCCATATGCAGTGTGTGATCTTTTTTTTGGAACCATGATATAAGAGGACAGGTACAGGAAAGCCTTACTGTTTTTAAATTTAACATCCCAGTCTCACCCAAGGCTGCTATTTAGCTGGAATGGCCCTTCCATCCAGTCTGATTGGTCGGGGCCCATACCTGACAAGCTGTTCCATATTTGGAAATATCATTGTTTGGGATTGAACTTCCAAATAACTTTAAAGTTTACAATAAGTGGTGCCTTTTAATTTGGGTACAGCAGGAACGTAAGTCTCTAATGTCCAAAGCGAGTGTTCGTCTAGTGTGTGAGCCTAATGTGCTCCCTGGCTCTGCACACTCCTTTCTCCTGGCTGAACACCATGGGTCTTTCCAGCAACCTGTGTTATCCTCACCTTGCAGGTGAGGACCCCGAGGATGGGTACTGGGAAAAGATGAAGGTTCCAGGTATCCGAGGTTTCCCCAGTGAGATTCAGCGTTTCCCACTAGAAGCCTGTAGATCCAGACTGCTTCTTTGAGGCCTGGGAATCATCTGCAAGGATTTTCAATTTTGGAGTTTGGGGTTTGATCATGATCTTTTACAACTCAACATGAAAATATTCTGCATCATCTGAATTCAATACAGAATTTAAAACGATCAGATAATGTTATCGCCTGAATCTGAATTTATGAACACACTATTGGATAGGACAAATGAGAATGAACCATGGTAAATGTAATATACAAATGATACAACACCAGCGTAATAAGAACAAGTGGAATTAAAGTATGTTGAGACACGGGAAGGTTTACAGTTCAGTTTGAGAAAGGTGGTGGAAGAATTGAATCATAGTCATGCCAAGCTCGAAAAAAGCCCCACCTAGCCATGGATGTCATGTGTATGTTGCAAGTGACAAGTTCAGTTCAGTAATATTGAGGCGGGAGAATTGGGTCTGAAGGTAGAGAACCTAGGCCAACTCAGCTGACTGGATATCAGAGGCTTTTTTTTTTTTTTTTGAGACGGAGTCTCGCGCTGACTCCCAGGCTGGAGTGCAGTGGTGCAATCTTGGCTCACTGCAACCTCTGCCTCCCAGGTTCAAGCGATTCTCCTGTCTCAGCCTCCCAAGTAGCTGGTATTATAGGTGCCTGCCCAGCTAATTTTTGTATTTTTAGTAGAGACGGAGTTTGGCCATGTTGGCCAGGCCAATCTCAGACTCTTGTCCTCAGGTAATCGGCCCTCCTGGGCCTCCCCAAGTGCTGAGATTACAGGCCTGAGCCACCACGCCCGGCCCAGGGCCTACTTTTTAACCCTTCCTTTTTCTTCCTGGCAGTTGGAAAAAGAAAAGTACCTCTGATCGGCCCGGTATGGTGGCTCACGCCTGTAATCCCAGCACTGTGGGAGGCCGAGGCAGGCGGATCACGAGGTCAGGAGATCAAGACCATCCTGGCTAACACAGTGAAACCCCGTCTCTACTAAATATACAAAAAAAAAAAAAAAATTAGCTGGGCGTGGTGGTGGGCGCCTGTAGTCCCAGCTACTCGGGAGGCTGAAGCAAGAGAATGGCGTGAAGTGAACCCAGAGGCGGAGCTTGCAGTGAGCCAAGATCGCACCACTGCACTCCAGCCTGGGCGACAGAGCAAGAATCCGTCTCAAAAAAAAAAAAAAAAAAAAAAAGTACCTCTGATCGGTTCCCTCCCGCAGCCAATCAGACTGGTCACTAGTCTACTTTTCCCCTCCCGTAACCAAATAGACTGCTCATGGGCTACTAGGGTGAATCACTACAAAACTGCTATAGGGTATTTAAACTTCAGAACATTCTGTAACCAATGTTCCCGAGCCTCTTGCTGTAGCTTCTCCCAGTCTGTGGAGTGTACTCTCGTTTAAAACAAATTTCTGCTTTCGTTGCCTTACTTGTGCGTTTTGTCCAATTCTTTGTTCAAAACGCCAAGAACCTGGGCAGCTACCCTCAACGGGTAACAATATGTCATCAGGTACACCATTAAGTTGATGTTTTTAATTCGAAATGTATTTTGAAACTGTAGCTTTGTTTCTTGTTTCTTTTGTAAGTTTGTTTTGGTTTTATACTTTCGTATGAGCTATAATCTCTTTTATATTAGCCTTCACTTAACACATGATTTTTTAAAAGAAGATCAACACTTTGTATGTTTGTTTTTTTTCCTTTCGAATGTAGTTTTGTGCATTCATCATGCCTGAAACTTCTCAAATTCTGTAAATGTTAGGGGAGGGCCTGTCCTTGGGCAAATTACTAATGTCTCTGGACCTCATGCTTCTGGCCTCAAATATGAGATCTGTAAAATCTCCCTTCCAAGGTTGCATAAGACCTAAGTGTAATCATTTACATAAAGCACCTAGTACACTGCCAGCCATGTATCACATTTTTGATGTCGTGGTTCTTTTTTTTTTTTTTTTTTTTTGAAATGGAGTCTTGTTCTGTCACCTGGCTGGAGTGCAGTGGCACGATGTCAGCTCACTGCAACCTCTGACTCCCTGGTTCAAGCGATTCTCCTGCCTCAGCCTTCTGAATAGCTGGGATTATAGGCATGTGCCACCATGCCCAGCTACTTTTTGTATTTTTAGTAGAGCTGGGGTTTCACCACATTGGCCACGATGGTCTTGATCTCCTGACCTCGTGATCCACCCACCTTGGCCTCCCAAAGTGCTGGGATTACAGGCGTCAGCCACCACGCCAGGCCATCGTGGTTCTTTTTGCCCCTTCCTTTAATCACCCCTTTAAAATTATTTTTACTCACACACACACACACACACACACACACCCACCCACCCTGAATACACCCAGCCTGTGCAGAATGTGCTTCACTAGAAGCTTCCACAGAAGCGTCTGGCTTATCCCTGCAGTATGCCGTGTATATGTATTTGTATCTGGCAGCCCAGCCATTTCCAGTATGCAGTTTGAAGTTTTCCTAAATTGAAGGGGAAGAAAAATAGGATCACAATAGATCCTTTCGGAAAAAAAAAAATGGTTTTTTGTTTTGTTTTGTTTTTTTGAGACGGAGTCTTGCTCTGTCACCCAGGCTGGAGTGCAGTGGCATGATCTCGGTTCACTGCAAGCTCCGCTTCCCAGGTTCATGCCATTCTCCTGCCTCAGCCTCCCGAGTAGCTGGCACTACAGGCACCCGCCACCACACCCAGCTAATTTTTTGTATTTTTTAGTAGATACGGGGTTTCACTGTGTTAGCCGGGATGGTCTCGATCTCCTGACCTCGTGATCCACCTGCCTCGGCCTCCCAAAGTGCTGGGATTACAGGCGTGAGCCACCGCTCCCAGCCCCCCAAAAAAAAAAAAGTTTTCATCTATTCATTCTTAGCTGAGCTTATCCATTAGAAAAACAGGTATTCCTATAAACCAACATTTTACACCATTATTCCCAAAGCCACCCTGGAGGTGGGGGACTCCTGTCTTTATCAGAAAGGAACTTTAGCTCAGTAGAGTTGAGTGTTTCCCACACTCATGGGACATCCTAGGGAAGGGGGAGACACAAAACATGATTTCTTCAGACTCCAAATCCCCTTCCTTTCCCAGTTTATCAGATTTTTGTGGATTCCCGCTTCAATGCCAAGACTTAATGTTGCTGAATAGAATAATGGGCTGATCTGGGAATGCAGAACAACCACCCGTTCCCAGATGTGTTTTGTTTGGTCCGTACAGTTCGTTTGGGGATATTTGTTTGTTGTGTTTGAATTTACTGCCAACATTAAAAAATGGGAAGATTTCCCATGGAATTCTATTTGTGGCTTCACTTAGGGAAAAAAAAAAAATCAAACCGTTCCTTCAGTCAGCAAATATTTATTGAACATCTTCTTTGTGCCAGACGTTACTCTGCTGTAGGCTCTTGGGATAAAATAATGGCAAAACAAGCTGGGGAAGGGCCCTATAATTGCAAAGCTGTTGTTCTAGAAGAAGGAGACCGACAATGAGCTAGTTTATTTCAGATGGCAGAGAAACAATTAAGCAGAGTGATGGTGGAGAGAGTCATTAGCTGGTCAGAGCCTTTGGAGAAGTGACATTTGAGCTGAGATCCTAACAACACCCAGAATCCTAATGTGGGCTTATCTCGGGGACAGGACATCCCTGGCAGGAACAATGGTCAGTGCAGAGGTCTCAAGCTTGGAACCAGCCAGGTCACTAAGCAACACGTCCCTCTAGGCAAGGACACAATGGCGTCTGTAGGCATTTGAAATTTTTGTTGCTGTTGTTATTTTGACATGATCTCACTTTGTCACCCAGGCTAGAGTGTAGTGGCATGACCATGGCTCACTGCAGCCTCGAGCTCCTGGGCTTAAGCGAACCTCCTGCCTCAGCCTCCTAAGTAGCTGAGACTACAGGCACCTGCCACCATGGCCCGGCTAATTTTTTTATTTTTTTATTTTTTGTAGAGGTGTGGTCTTGCTGTGTTGCCAGGGCTGATCTTAAACTCCTAGGCACAAGAGACCCTGCCACCTAGGCTTCCCAAAGTGCTGAGATTGCCGGCATGAGCCACCACACCCAGCCATCTGTGGGCATTTGAGTGCGCTGACCCCTGGCCTATAGTCTGACAAGTGACCAGATTCCTTCTTGAATACGTCAGAAATATTTCTGAAGTTGCTTCAAGCACTGGCCACCTAGTGAACGCGCTACAGCCACATGGTGGGAAATGGCATTAGGGCATTTTGCAGGTGGGGCAATTCTGCCTGACAGAGTTGCCACACCCAGAGAAGGGCAAATAATTTAGAGAGGCGTTGCTACTCGGAGTGAGATCTGCTGATGAACAACACCTGCATCACCCAGAGCTCGTTAGAACTGCGTTCTCAGGGCTGTGCATGGTGGCTCTACACCTGTAGTCCCAGCATTTTGAGAAGGCAAGGCGAGAAGATCGCTAGAACTCAAGAGTTTGAGATCTGCTCAGGTAACGTAGCAAGACCCCATCTCTATAAAAAATAAAAATGTAGCCAGGCATGGTGGCGGGTGTCTGTGGTCCTAGCTACTCGGAAGGCTGAGGTGGGAAGATCACTTGAGCCAGGAGGTCGAAGCTGCAGTGAGCTGTGATTGCACCACTGCACTCCAGCCTGGGTGATAGAGAACCTGCCTCAAACAAAATAAAATAAAATAAAATAAAATAAGAATTGCCTTCTCAGGCTTTTCTCCAGACCTCTGGATCAGAACCTGCACTTAGCAAGATCTCTGTGTCAACAAGCTCTTTAGCAAGCATCCTACCACATGTCTCCAGATTTGTAATTTCTCTGTTATGAGAACGCCCAGTTATTCTCTGCAAATTATCTGTTATGCTGTCTTTCATTTTGAGGATTTTTCCAATGCAGGGGACTAATGGCTGTGCCACCCACAATCCTTGTGTGCTCCCCACCCAGTCCCTTCTGACATGTAATTGCAAGATGGGTATTGGCCTCGGTGGGTAATGAACAAAATTTCTCTCCAGATGGGGCTAATTAGCTTGTATTCTGACCTACTTTCAGGAAATGTATATATATCTATTGTAAATTCAGAAGTCTCTCATTAAATTTTATTAATGCTATTATGTATCCTAATACCTCTAGCTATCTATTTAAGGAATAAGCTTCCTATAAGTCTGTCAGCATTTTGTGGTTTCCCATAACTGCTTCTTTCCTAAAAGTTGTTTCAGTAAGTCTTATGATAGCTCAGCTAAAGCTTAAAGAAAAAAAAAAATCAGTTGCTTAAATTTAAGAATCTTTCTCAAAAACTACCCTAAAAATACCCAGGGAATGTGTTGCAGCTGAATACAGTCATCGTGTTAATTTCTAATATTCAACACATTCATGATTTCATGCTTCAAACAGAAGGTCGTTGGTTACAATGAGTTGCCCTTAATTTTATTCTTGTTTAAACCAGTCCTGAAATGTACTTGCCCACAGCTATGAGAATCCAACCATCTGCACATAAGTTTTGCTCTTCAGTTTGATTGCTTTCAACAAGAATGATTAGATAATTGACCACCGGGCAAATACTTTGCTATACAATTAACAAGGAATGTTTACTCCTGACATATTTCGTGGAAAAACAATTCCAAAGAAGGAAACCTAGCTACTCAAAGCCATAGATTTAATATGGAAAAAAAGAGGACTACCCCACAGTGTCATAAATGTAGAAATTGTCACTGTTACTGCCATACTGAAGAATGTGGTTTAAGGGCTGATGGCTTTTTATTTGATTTTAATGTGATTCTATGCTGATTTTGTTAAAGCACACAATAACATAGACTTAAGTATTGATAATTCTATATATACAGTTGGTAGAAACTATGGAGATTATTGCTTAATGCAAATGAAAGCCCTAGGAAGCAAGTCATCTGTTTTCTAGAGAAATCTAGCATGTTCAGGGATCTGGAAAGGCCTGATGGTGATGATGATGACGATGTTGATGATGATGACGATGGTGATGATGGTGATGATAGTGATGGTGATAATGATGGTGATGGTGATGGTGGTGATGGTGGTGATGGTGATGGTGGTGATGGTGGTGATGGTGGTGATGGTGATGGGGGTGACAATGGTGATGATGGTGATGGTGATGATGGTGATGGTGATGATGGTGATGGGGGTGACAATGGTGATGGTGGTGATGGTGATGATGGTGATGATGGTGATGGTGATGATGGTGATGGGGGTGACAATGGTGATGGTGGTGATGGTGATGATGGTGATGGTGATGATGGTGATGGGGGTGACAATGGTGATGGTGGTGATGGTGATGATGGTGATGATGGTGATGGTGATGATGGTGATGGGGGTGACAATGGTGATGGTGGTGATGGTGATGGTGGTGATGGTGATGATGGTGATGATGGTGATGGTGATGGTGGTGATGGTGATGATGGTGATGGGGGTGACAATGGTGATGGTGGTGATGATGGTGATGGTGATGGTGGTGATGGTGGTGATGGTGATGATGGTGATGATGGTGATGGTGATGGTGGTGATGGTGATGATGGTGATGGGGGTGACAATGGTGATGATGGTGATGGTGATGATGGTGATGGGGGTGACAATGGTGATGGTGATGATGGTGATGGTGGTGATGGTGGTGATGGTGATGATGGTGGTGATGGTGATGATGGTGATGGTGATGGGGGTGATGGTGGTGATGGTGATGATGGTGATGGTGGTGATGGTGATGATGGTGATGGTGATGATGGTGATGGTGGTGATGGTGGTGATGGTGATGATGGTGGTGATGGTGATGATGGTGATGGTGATGGGGGTGATGGTGGTGATGGTGATGATGGTGATGGTGGTGATGGGGGTGATGGTGATGATGGTGGTGGTGATGGGGGTGATGGTGGTGATGGTGATGATGGTGATGGTGGTGATGGTGATGGTGATGGTGGTGATGGTGGTGATGGTGATGATGGTGGTGGTGATGGTGATGATGGTGATGGTGGTGATGGGGGTGACAATGGTGATGGTGGTGATGATGGTGATGGTGATGGTGGTGATGGTGATGATGGTGATGATGGTGATGGTGATGGTGGTGATGGTGATGATGGTGATGGGGGTGACAATGGTGATGATGGTGATGGTGATGATGGTGATGGGGGTGACAATGGTGATGGTGGTGATGATGGTGATGGTGATGGTGGTGATGGTGATGATGGTGATGGTGGTGATGGTGATGATGGTGATGGTGATGGGGGTGATGGTGGTGATGGTGATGATGGTGATGGTGGTGATGGGGGTGACAATGGTGATGGTGGTGATGGTGATGATGGTGATGATGGTGGTGATGGTGATGATGGTGATGGTGATGGGGGTGATGGTGGTGATGGTGATGATGGTGATGGTGGTGATGGGGGTGACAATGGTGATGGTGGTGATGGTGGTGATGGTGATGATGGTGATGGGGGTGACAATGGTGATGGTGGTGATGGTGGTGATGGTGATGGTGGTGATGGTGGTGATGGTGGTGATGGTGATGGTGGTGATGATGGTGATGGGGGTGATGGTGATGATGGTGATGGGGGTGACAATGGTGATGGTGGTGATGGTGATGATGGTGATGGTGATGGTGGTGATGGTGGTGATGGTGATGATGGTGATGGTGATGGTGGTGATGGTGATGGTGGTGATGGTGATGGTGGTGATGGTGATGATGGTGATGGTGGTGATGGTGATGGTGGTGATGGTGATGATGGTGATGGTGGTGATGGTGATGATGGTGATGGTGGTGATGGTGATGGTGGTGATGATGGTGATGATGGTGATGGTGATGATGGTGATGGTGATGATGGTGATGGTGGTGATGGTGATGATGGTGATGGTGATGATGGTGATGGTGGTGATGGTGATGATGGTGATGGGGGTGACAATGGTGATGGTGGTGATGGTGATGATGGTGATGGGGGTGATGGTGATGATGGTGATGGTGATGATGGTGATGGGGGTGACAATGGTGATGATGGTGGTGATGGTGATGGTGGTGATGGTGGTGATGGTGATGATGGTGATGGGGGTGACATTGGTGATGATGGTGATGGTGATGATGGTGATGGGGTGACAATGGTGATGATGGTGATGGTGACATGATGGTGGTGACGATGGTGATGATGGTGGTGATGATGATGATGATGATGATGATGATGAGTGTTTGCCATGGATCTGAGAGGTGCATACCTCTTAAGAAGATTATTCCTCAAACGAGCTAGTGCTCACTCCATGCTAATTATTCATCCAGAGCCATGACAGCCCAAGAAAGCTAGTGATTAGGCAGAGCCCACAGATGAAAAGTGAAACAACAGCAGGTTCCCCAATCCGAGACTGTGCCTGCTCCAGCACAAGTGACCTTGCCCCCCATCCTAAATGTTCCCAAATCCTTCACAGTGCAAACATAGCTGTAGGAGTAGAAATGGCTGTGTTTCACAGTGTGGACGATCACATCTTCATTGATAGAGCTTTTGGCAATGGGATTTCTGAGTGGCTGTGGAATTTCTTTCTGAGTCCCAGCTTATAGACCTAGTAGAATTCACTGCAGCCTCTTTCTGGAAAAATACATCCATTAGAATACATTAGCTGCAAGAAGTAAAGTACCCAGCTACAGGCGCTTAAATGACGAGGCCATTTAGTGTTTACATGACAAAGAAACATGAGGCAGGTGGCTCTAGGATTGCACCAGTGGTTCAGCGATGTCACAGGGATGTTCAGCACCTCTTCTATGTCATCCTCAGCGTGTCCTCAGAGGACATGAATAGGAAGTGGCAGACTTGGATATCACATTTAGGATCATGTCAATCCAGGGAAGTCATCTGTATGGTCCATTGACCTTTTATACTGCTGGGTGTTTATCTGCCTGGTGTTCTGAGGTCTGACATGCTAACAAATCTCAGCATAAGAACAGTCACTTGGGCTGGCGCGGGGCACACGCCTGCAACCGCAGCATCTTGGGAGGAAGAGGCAGGAGGATCACTTGAGCCCAGGAGTTTGCGACCAGCCTGAGAAGCATGGTGAAACCCCATCTCTACTAAAAAATACAAAAATCAGCCAGATGTAGTGGTGCATGCCTGTAGTCCCAGCTACTCGGGAGGCTGAAGTGGGAGGATCGCTTGAGCCCAGGAACCGGAGGTTGCAGTGAGCCGAGATAGCAACACTGCACTCCAGCCTGAATGACAGAGCAAGACTCAGTCTCTTAAAAAAAAAAAAAAAAAAATACTCCCACTTTGTTCTTGTACTTTGGCTAATCTCTTTCTCAAAAAGAGATTTTAAGAATCTCTTCACATGTGAGTTTCAGGTACGATCTTTTCAAAATCAATAGTGCTTGTAATATCCAGTCTGTCTGCTTCTTACCCAATGGTGAGAAGGTAATTAGCTGCTACAGGGGAGTTTCCAGGCAGAATAAATGTGCCAGACAGGAAAAGCCAGGTAACTGTGATCTCCTTAGGCCATATTCAAATTAGACATTGTTTTGGGCCATTTTTCATGTTTTAGAGTTCTTTTCTCTTTTGATGGCCATTTGTTAAATTTTTGAACTCACTTTTCTTTATTCTTTGCAAATAAAAGTAGATTTCATTACTGGTTGGTAACCAAGCAGGAAAGCAGCACACTTGGTGATTGCTGGGAGACAGCATCAGATCTTGCAGGACACATCTTTTCCTGCCTGTCAGTTGTTATGTGTAATAATCATTGTAGTTAAATGTAGCTTCCAAATTAAGAGTGCATGATGCTTTATACCCAATGAACCTTGCCAGCTGGATGCATTACTCATTTTCAAAAAATTAGTAAGATAGTTCAACAAATTGTTTATACTTGAAAATATCTCTGAGTCTTTCCATTGTGTAAGGTCTAACTCTAAAGAAGGATACTTCAAGGTGGGCATGGTGACTGATGCCTATAATCCCAACGCTTTGGGAGGCCAAGGCAGGAGGATCACTTGGGTCCAGAAGTTCAAGGCCATCCTGGGCAATATATTGAGACTGTCTCTACAAAAAATACCAAAGTTAGTTGGGCATGGTAGCACATGCCTGTAGTCTCAGCTACTTGGGAGGCTGAGATGGGAGGATCCCTTGAGCACAGGAGGTTGAGGCTAGAGTGAGCCATGATTGCACCACTGCCCTCCAGCTGGGTGACAGAACAAGACCCTGTCTCAAAAGAACAAAAAAAAAAAAAAAATGGCAATTCAGACAAAAACTGACCTGAGAGTGTGGTGTGGAAGAAAACAATACTGAACTTGGATTTCAAATATCACTATTCCGGCCGGGTGCAGTGGCCCACGCCTATAATCCCTACACTTTGGGAGGCCAAGGGGGGCGGATCACTTGAGGTAAGAAGTTCGAGACCAGCCTGGCCAACATGGTGAAACTCCATTTCTATTAAAAATACAAAAAATTAGCTGGTTGTGGTGGCAGGTGCCTGTAATCCCAGCTACTCAGGAGGCTGAGTCAGGAGAATCACTTGAACCCAGGAGGCAGAGGTTGCAGTGAGCTGAGATTACACCGCTGCACTCCAGCCTGGGCAACAGAGTGAGACTCTAAAAGGAAAAAAAAAAAAAAAAAAAAAAAAAAAAAATATATATATATATATATATATATATATATATATCACTGTTCCATATCTGATTTTGTCCTCCTGTCCCTCACACTGCCTGTGTATCTTATTTCAGACAGAATTGTAACAAGGTTGTGTGTTTCCCAATAGCATACAGCTCCAGGTGGGAAGCTGGGGGGTGGTTGGTGGTGGGGGAGCAGAGTTGATAACAGAACACTGATAACAAGTTATAAGGAAGAAAGAAAAGGGAAATAAACATGAGGGTAGGCGGGAGTATTCAGCACAGGAGCAAACAACTTATAATCCCCACCTCTGTATTCTTAAGGACATTCATATGTCAGAACCTAGCATTGTAGTTGATCATAATTATGACCCTGAGGGATCATGAAAAGTCAAAATTGTATTCACATTCACAGAGCAGGAGGAAATGATGCTTTTTAGAATTTTTATAAATGGCCTTTTCAAGTTTTGGCATAGAGTCAGGTTATATAGAAGAGTAGCTTCTTCTATGGTTTAGGAGGTGTCCTGGGGATGGCTGTGGTGGGGGCTGGGGAGACATCTCTTTGCCCTCATGCAGGGAAGCTTACCTTTTATCTGTTTCATATATTAGTTTCTGCCTAAGAATCCATTAAAGAGGGGGTTCAAATGCTTTAAAAACTATTTGACAATCAATGATCTAGAAATTTCAGTAACGCAGAATTTCATTCCTTGATGATGCCGGAGAGATCACCCTGTAACCTTCACACACATGCAGTCCCGGTAACAGGCCCAGCCATAGGCATTGATTGGAACAGAGAAGCACATGTCATTGTCCAGCCACCTCCTAAAATGCCTGCTGCACGACCAGGTTGGCGCAGCTACAGTGGTGCGGTCTCTGCAGGACGAAGCCCGGGTTTCTGGGGCGAGGCAGGAGGAGGCTGTGGAGTCCTGCTTGCCTTCACCACATGACCTTGCCTTGAGTCTGCAAGTCCCAGCAGTCACCTCAGCTGCTTGCTTGTGCAGAGGACACCAAGAGGCAGTGGAAGAGGCTGGAAGCCCCTGGAAGAGGCTGGGAAGGCCAGAAAGAGAAGCTCAGGGTGAAGGGGGCTTGAGCAGGTAGCCCAGCTGGGCTGCTGTCACATCAGACCCCAAGGAGACAGGCTTAAGCAGGAGAGCCCTCTGGGCAGATGTCCTCACCTGGGAGCATCCCAAGGCCTCCATGCTCAGGGGCAGGTGGGCTGACTTGAGAGGCCTTGCAGTGGAGCTTTCTTTGGTCTGTGCAGCAGGAACAACCTGGTTCCTCCCTTGCTCTGTCTCAGCAGTGCCCGAGGCTCTCACCGCGTGATGAAAGGGCACCCTTCCTGGTTGTAACACCCAGCGATCCCATATTCAGCAGAAGAGACTTTGCAGAGGCCTGTGTGCTCTGCCATCCGGTACCACCAGTAAAGAATCCTGGCCCTGGTGCCTGCTGCTCCAGTGGTGAAACTGTCTGCATCCCACAGTGGCATCAGGATTCCGCCATGAGAAGCATGTGTTTCTAGTACACAATTTGCTAATTCTCATACTCTCTGGAGCTTATTTCCTCCCAGAAAACACGGAAAGCATGAAATGCTTTTGCCAGTAACAGCATGATTGTTGAATCCCCAAAGAGTGTCACACTTTAGCCATGACAGGCTCTTCCCCAGCTGGTTCTGTTCCCTTTAGTTTGAAAGGGCAGCATCCCAGGCGTGGTCACACTGCCATGGGGATATTCTTCCCTGCCTACCGCACCCAGCCTTTCACAGGTTACCAGATATTATTTTTTGATTGCACCTGTAGCTTCCACTCATCCTGAAGTTCTCTGGAGTTCCTACTCTATGCATATCTCTAGGTGCTGAGAAGAAAACAAAAGGAACGCAAGACACAGGCCACACGCATGGAGTTTACAATCTGAGAAAGGAGATAAGACTGAGGGCCACAGGCTAGCCACGGAAGGCAACGTGTGTTTTTGGCAAATGGATGATGCAGTAACACTTGCCCAGGATGTGCCGAGACACGGAAGACCCATGTGTCCTAGAAAGTCCTCTGGAAAAACACTGGGCTTGATTTGAATCTTGAAAGACTGGGTAGATTTTTGGAAGAGAGAAAAACTATATGAGGTTGGAGGTACATTTGCAGGCAAAGTCGCAGAATGGGTAGAGGTGTGCATTGTGAAGACTGCCTGGCAGGAACTAAAGAGGACGTGGGGGACTGTATTAGTCTGTTTTCACACTGCTGATAAAGACAGGGAAATTTATAAAGAAAAAGAGGTTTAATCGACTCACAGTTCCACATGGCTGGGGAGGCCTCACAATCATGGCGGAAGGCAAAAGGCACATCTTACATGGTGGCAGGCAAGAGAGAAAACTTGCAAAGGGAAACTCCCCCTTATAAAACGGTTAGATCTCCTGAGACTTATTCACTATCACAAGAATAGCATAGGAAAGACCCGCCCCCATGATGCAGTTTTCTCCCACCAGGTGCCTCCCACAACACGCAGGAATTGTGGGAGCTACAATTCAAGATGAGATCTGGGTGGGGACACAGCCAAACCCTATGGGGGTAGAAGAGGGGAAGGAGGTGGGAGAAGCTCCAACCATGTGTGCCTCCATTTCCAGGTCCCCCCATGGCCTCCTGCAGCAATTGGGATGTGAAGCTCATCCCAGATGGATGCCAAACTCCTTTCCAGCCCGGGCACAGCTGCTCCGTCCTGTTCACCCGGGGCCTCCATGCTCCCATCCCCACTTCCATCCTCACATGTCATCCATGCCCACCACGCCAGGCCTTTGTGCACACTGATCCCTGGGCAGAATGTCCTCCTCCTCTTTCTCCTGGCTCCCGCCCTGCTCCATCTCTCCCCGTCACTGACAACCCCTGCCTGTTCATCAAAACTAAACTCATCTCAAGCCTTCTACACCCACCCCAGGTGACCCTCCAAGCAGCTATGTCTTCTTCAGCCAGCGGACTTTCTGGCCTCCACCAGCACCACTGCTGGACTGCAGGCCCTCCAGAGTGAACTTGGGGACTCATTAGTCTGGTGGGGTCTGTATATGTGGTCACCCACTAGGCTTGTCCCAAATGTAATGTGGAGGTTTTTTTCCTTTTTTCTTTTTTTTTTTTTTTTTTGAGATAGAGTCTTGCTCTGTCGCCTAGGCTGGAGTGCAGTGGTGCAATCTCGGCTCACCGCAACCTCCGCCTCGCAGATTCAAGTGATTCTCCTGCCTCAGCCTCCCCAGTTGCTGGAATTACAGGTGTGAGCCACCACACCCAGCTAATTTTTGTAGTTTTAGTAGAGATGGGGTTTTGCTGTGGTGCTCAGACTGGTCTCAAACTCCTGACCTCAAGTGATCCACCAGCCTCAGCCTCCCAAAGTGCTGGGATTACAGGCATGAGCCACCACCCCCAGCCAGTGTGGAGCTATTTTTTAAAGTCTGTTTCAATTGATTATTGTGTGTTATAGAAGGGAAAGGCAACTTAGGGAGAAAGGCAGGAGAAAGGCAGGTGTGCACTCATGAATGAGCAGGACTTACTCTGCTTCCAGCTCTCACCCTTTGGGTCACGTTTAGCCTAACCCAGAATCTGCTCTGTTTGACGAGCAGTGACTCAACAATCTAATGTGGGGAAAACAGCAAACCAAAGAATGCACAGCCGTTTCCTGGCTGATGCAGAGAGGCTGAGAGCATCACTATAGTGGGCCAGCTCTGGGGAGGGGATACGATGTGTAAGTCATGAGCTGAACGGGCGCCAAGCCTGGAGCGGGAGTAGGAGCAGTCGTAAACATTCTCTACCTTCGAGGAAGCTTTCTTACCATCAGAGAAAACCTTTTTCTTACTTTTTAAAATTATTTTTTGTAGAGATGGGGTCTCACTCTGTTGCCCAGGCTGGTCTCGAACTCCTGTCTTCAAGTGATCCTCCCACCTTGACCTCCCAAAGTGCTGGGATTATAGGCGTGAGCCACCATGCCCAGTCCCTTTTCCTCAATGTGTCAAACATCTTACGTTGTTGCTCCCCTAGTACAGTAGCCCTGTAGAACAGAGTGATCTCTAGGAGGGTGTGCTTCAGGAAATGGACCAGGACCGGGCATCCCTGCCCTCATACCCGTTTGCAAAACCTTGCTTACATTCTGCTCTTTCTGGAGCCCAAACCCGCTGGCGCAGTAATCCAGCCTGTGGCATGGGAAGGGGGAGATGCCGAGCCCTCGCTGGTGCCCGACCTGTCCCACCTGCCCACTGTGTGCCACTGCCGTGTGAGCAGAGGAGCGGCTGCCAGGGGAGGCATCACCAAGGGCATCTTTCCACCCACTGTATTTGAATGTTGCTATGGCAACTGATAAGGCCTCGAAGCAGCCCAAGTATTGTTTCTTTCTTCAGGGGGAATAAAAATCCATTACCGCCACCTCTGCATGAGGCGTGCAGCTAAGCAAGGCAAGCATTTGGGTAGAATAGAGGCATGAGTCACAGGATGATGATTGGGTCAAAGATGAACTACATATACAATGGTGATCCCATAAGACTATAATTCTGTATTTTTACTGTACCTTTTCTATGTTTAGATACACAGATACTTCCCATTGTGTGACGGTGGCCTATGGTATTCAGCGCAGTCACATGATGTACGGGTTTGTAGCCTAGGAGCAATGGGTTAGACCGTGTGGCCCAGGTGTGTAGGAGGCAGTACCATCTAGGTTTGCATAAGGATGCTCTATGATGTTTGCACAGCGATGAACAATGCATTTTCAGAATGTATCCCTGTTAAATGACGCATGCCTGCATTTGGTGCACAGCTGGTCTATTTAGGCCTTAGAGCCACAGGGTCGCCCACGTGGCCATTTCAGGTGAGGGTGATTATAGGAGAGAGGTGAGCTGCACAGGAGCCCTGTGGATGCCGGGACATCTCCATGCTGATTGGTCGGAGTGGGTGCGGGGGCCGTCTAGAGGTTCGCCCAGCCTCTCCCTGGCCTTCTGCCCACAGCTACCATCGCAGGCCTCAGAGCAAGGCTCTCTGCAGGTGAGCCCAGGAAAAGGCATCCATTTTTGGCTGGGAAATAGCCCAACAACCTCGGGCAAGTTCATCCTCTTCAATGAGTTTGCTCCTAGAAACTTCACAAAGTAAAAATGCAATCAAATGCTGGGAAGGTTTCTAGGAAATGCAGCCGGATAGAGCAGAAGAAATAGCACGGCCTTGAGGTCAGGCAGCCCCAGGTTCTATCCCACTCTGCTCTCGGCCACCAAGAGGCCTTGGAAAAGTTTTCTAACTCACCAGTCTTCAGTGTTGTGGTGAGAATTATAGATGGTGTATTATAAGACATGTGTGCTGCAAATAGCTAGTGCATAGCAGGTGCTCGTTACTTTCAAATGCTAGCTAAAGTAATAACTGGAAGATACAGCAGGGACCTTGATGTATTTGGTGTTTCCCAGCATTGGAACAAACTGGAAGCTTTTAAAAATGCTCACCGAAGCCAGGGTTACTGGGTGAGAATTTGCAAAGGTGGGATGAAGGGATCTATTTTTTCAAAACACCCCTAGGTAATTCTGATATAGCCAGTCTGCAGTTCTGGATAGACAATTTGCTTAAGGACAAAGAGCTTGAATGGAGCCAGATTTCCCCCTCTCTTTTCACTCCGACTAGCCCCCATCATGCTGCCTTTATTCTGCTTCTGAGTTCCAAAGGCTTCTGCTAAAATCATCTGTGTTTGGAAGCAGGGGTGTTTGATAAAGTGGCTGAAAGTAATTTAATTGAGAAGGCAAAAGAACGCTAAAGTTGCTTATCTTTCCCTGAAAGGAAATTGAAAAGAATTTCTCCAGAAAGCTGCTTGGGGTCCCTAGATGACACTTTGGCCATCTTGGTTATCTTATAGGTCATAAACATGACATTTAAGATATTTAAGATGACTTTTACAATATGCTCAAGACTTACAAAGGAGCTTGGTGTGCTTGTAGCTAACATCTCTTTCTCAATTCCACAGGAACGTGGCTGAAGAGCGGTCTGGGTCTTGTGCACCAGGAAGGCAGCCAGCTGACGTGGACATACATTGCCCCCCAGTTGGGGTACTGGGTGGCTGCCATGTCCCCTCCCATCCCAGGTAACACGGAGCCAACACTTGCGATGATGCGGATCAGTTGCTTTGGTCTTTGAGGGTTCAGGCTAAGTATGCTTTTGAAAATAACTTCAGCAGGGTGATCACATCTTGTTCAAAAATGGTTAAAAGTCTGAGAATGAAATGATGTAAAGAAGGTATTTCGCGGGGGTGGGGGACTTCTGGTTGGAAATCTTCCATCTAGGGTAAGAATAATGCATAGAAAATAGTCTTGAGTGGCTGTTTTGTTCAGACAGCTGCCATAGGGAATTCTTCATCAAAAGCCCACAGAGACCAGCAAGACCTCCTCCCTCATTCCTGAAACAGCTGTGGCCTGGTATAGGCACACATGTAGGGAAAAGCACTCCACAGAGATGCTAGCGGGAAGCACCACTGGGGGCAAAAAGCCTGGTGGGGCATTTCCAAAATGGCTTAAACGCAAACTAGTTGCTTTGTGTCTGCGAGAGTCTTCCCCTCCATTTAGGATATGTGCATTAATGCATATCTTTCAGAATGTGACTAATAGTTTATTTTTTTAACCTATGTTACCCCCATAAATATTCTAGAATTGTTGTGGTTTTTTTTGTTTTGTTTTGTTTTGTTTTCAAAATGGTCATCTCAGGGGAATTATTTCCAGCAATAGCTTCTGTTGCTCAAGCTGCCTTTAGAATCTATATTACTTGGACTGCCTTCTGCCTTCATTAGTAAATCTCTTCCTTGGTGGCAAATCTTTATGCTCAAATGGCAAACCTTTATGATTTTTCTTTTTAAAGACAACTGAAAGTCATGCACATTCAAGAGTGGTGAATAAAGTAGGTGACTTAGCTAGGTCGAAATGTGCTGTGATTAAAAGGTGTCTCTTGTAAATGAACCATGAAGGCAGTTCTAAAATGAAAGTTCAAATATTTTAGCAATGGAATTATCACTGGAATCAGCACTTAGACTCACAAAGTAACTGATTTGATGGAGGTCTTTCCTAAACAGGTGTGGAAAAATGTGTTACAATGACTTTATATCACCATACTAAGAAAATTTACACTTCACATCTGTTTTAAGCGTAATGTGTTTCCCTTAGCCGGGCGTGGTGGCTCACACCTGTAATCCCAGCACTTTGGGAGGCCAAGGAGGGTGGATCAGGAGGTCAGGAGATTGAGACCATCCTGGCCAACGTGGTAAAACCCCATCTCTACTCAAAATACAAAAATTAGCTGGGCGTGGTGGCACACGCCTGTAGTCCCAGCTACTTGGGAGGCTGAGGCAGGAGAATCACTTGAACCCGGGAGGCAGAGGTTGCAGTGAGCCGAGATCGTGCCACTGCACTCCAGCCCAGGCGACAGAGCAAGACACCATCTCAAAAAAAAAAAAAAAAAAAAAAAAAAGAGTAATGCGTTTCCCTTGATGCTATTGTTTTTGTAGTGATATAAGCATGAACCACACACAGAAATGCCCCATTCTCTGAATCTGAAATACGTAGATTATGACTGAAGAGGAACAAAGGAAGGAAAAGAAACGTCTTAAGTACCAAAATAAATGCCATAAAGCCCACGCGTTAAAATGAACTTTAATTTGAGATGTATTTCAAACACTCTCAGCCATCAGTTTTCCCATCATGCAGTAGATCAGTATATGTCAGTATATGCTTTTGTTTTTTTGTGTGTTTTGGTTTTGTTGTTGTTATTTGTTTGTTTTTTTGAGACGGAGTTTTGTTCTTGTTGCCCAGGCTGGAGTGCAATGGCATGATCTCAGCTCATTGCCACCTCCGCCTCCTGGGTTCAAGCAATTATCCTGCCTCAGACTCCGGAGTAGCTGAGATTACAGGTGTCTGCCACCACACGTGGCTAATTTTTGTATTTTAGTAGAGACGGGGTTTCACCATGTTGGTCAGGGTGGTCTTGAACTTCTGACCTCAGGTGATCCACCCACCTCAGCCTCCCAAAGTGCTGAAATTACAGGCATGAGCCACTGCGCCCGGCTAGTGTATGCTTTTGTAAGGCAGCATGAAGGAACTGCCAGACGTAGCTCCCCTGAGAGCTTCCTAGCAGTGAAGGAAGAGACTCAAGGCTATAAAAAGCATACACAGGCCAGGGCATGGTAGCTCACGCCTGTAATCCCAGCACTTTGGGAGGCAAGGCAGGATGATCTCTTGAGCCCAGGAGTTCAAGACCAGCCTGGGCAACACAGCAAGTCCCCATCTCTAAAAAAAATTTTTTTAAATTAGCCAGTGATGGTAGCATTCACCTGTAATCCCAGTTTCTTGAGAGGCTGAGGCAGGAGGATCCCATGAGCTCAGGAGTTCAAGGCTGCAGTGAGCTATGATCATGTCACTGCACTCCAGCCTAGGTGACAGAGTGAGACCCCATCTCAAAAATAACACAAAGCATACCCACTACAGCCTCTGATGGTATTTAATGTGGGGATACATATGTCAGTTATCTCACAACCCGCCTTTATTACAACAAATTATACTAATATTGGGCTTTCATGAACTCAAAAGCAACATCAAAATAATTTGGGATATGTTCCTTAACTCCTTGAAGTGAAGTATAGCTGTGGATTTTATAAAGAATTGTACTGGCAGAGATTAAAACAATAATGCTGGCCAGGCGCGGTGGCACACACCTGTAATCCCAGGACTTTGGGAGGCCAAGGTGGGCGAATCATGAGGTCAGGAGATCAAGACCATCCTGGCTAACACGTTGAAACCCTGTCTCTACTAAAAATACAAAAAATTTGCCAGGCGTGGTGGCACACGCCTGCAGTCCCAGCTACTCGGGAGGCTGAGGCAGGAGAATTGCTCGAACCTGGGAGGCAGAGGTTGCAGTGAGCCCAGATCGTGCCACTGCACTCCAGCGTGAATGATAGAGTGAGACTCCATCTCAAAACAAAACAAAACAAAAAAATAATGTTTTGAGTACTTAAAGGACGAAGCATCAGTATTTGGAATACTTTTATGTGTACCCTAAGTTTCTTGGTGACTCCTGACAAAGCTTTGCTACATCCGTGGAAATTGTCTTTGCATGAAAAAATTGTTTCTCTGGGCTGGGTGCGATGGCTCACGCCTGTAATCCCAGCACTTTGGGAAGATGAGGCAGGTGGATGACGAGGTCAGGAGTTCGAGACCAGCCTGGCCAATATGGTGAAACCCCATCTCTACTTACAAAAATTAGCCAGGCATGGTGGCGGGCGCCTATAATCCCAGCTACTCAGGAGGCTGAGGCAGGAGAATCACTTAAACCCGGGAGGCAGAGGTTACAATGAGCTGAGATCGCACCACTGCACTCTAGCCTGGGTGACAGAGCAAAGACTCCGTCTCAAAAAAAAAAAAAAAAAAAATTGTTTCTCTGAACAAGTAAGCCAGTATCTAATTGTCAGTTATTTTTCCAATTTTTGTAAACTTTAACCCCCTCCTCGCACTCCACTGAAGTAATTACATCTGAAAGAGAATGGTGTTTCTTGTGAATTTAAGTAACATCACTATTTTCAAAAACTGGTAAGTCTTGGGTTTATCTAGGTCTTAAATGAGGAGATTTGTCCCCTTAAGAATATTTTTAAAGAAATCTATGTCTTAGAATATCAAAAATCAAAAATAAGCAAATGGGTGTCTGTGGTGTTTAATAATCATAACCATGCTACCCTGAAATAATATGAGGCCAGTTCATTTCGACCCATGTATTCATACACTGCCAGGAAACTCGGACACCAATAAATACCTAAATATTGGAATGTGGGGAGGTTTTTGTTGTCGTTGATCTGTTGTTAGTAACATTAACATAGATTTGTACTACTGTGGAACATAAAATGTGAGTTAAGCTACCTCTTAGGATTTTTTACAACATAAACTTAAAATATTTTTACCTTTGGTAACCTTACGTGTAAGTTCTAAAGAGATCTGTGGCCATGTAAGGTTAGCTATTTTGAAAAGGCATTGTAGAGAAAGATCTTGTTTTAAAGATGGATATCATTTTAGTCATATTTGATACCTGTATTAAGTTTTAAAAGTTGCTGACTTTTTTAAGTCACAGGAAATTTATGTCATACATTTAAACTGATTCATTTGGGCTAAGGGCTCTCCAGACAGTAATGATTGACTGCCCGGGAAAGGCAAGTATAAAACTTTGTAGGTTTTTTTTTTCCCTGCAGTATAAAATTCCCAGATAGGCCATCTTTCTGAAGGTGAGAGTCCCAGTCTTTATACCGTCATGCATTCATTTTCTTGTATGAAAAGATCACATGTTTGGGCACAGTGGCTCATGCCTATAATCCCAGCAGTTTGGTAGGCCAAGGCGGGTGGATTGCTTGAACTCAGGAGTTCAAGACCCACCTGGGCAACTTAGTGAGAGCACTGCCTCTAAAAAAATATACAAAAATTAGCCAGGTGTGGTGGTGTGTGCCTGTAGTC
This sequence comes from Symphalangus syndactylus, assembly GCF_028878055.3. Taxonomy (NCBI): domain Eukaryota; kingdom Metazoa; phylum Chordata; class Mammalia; order Primates; family Hylobatidae; genus Symphalangus; species Symphalangus syndactylus. Next base: position 20,614,087 of record NC_072432.2, on the reverse strand, counting down.
CCAGCTATTCTGGAGGCTGAGGCAGGAGGATTGATGGAGCCCAGGAGGTCAAGACTACAGTAAGCCATGATTGCATCACTGTGCTCCAGCCTGGGTGACAGAATGAGACCCTGTCTCAAAAAAAAAAAATTAAAATTAAAAGGTCATGTATTTCAAATGCAGCACGTGCTACCAAGTGTGGCTCACTTCTCCGCTTAGGAGGGGCCCTTGACGTAACCACATCTCGTCTTTGAGTATTCCAAGTTCTCCTGGCCATGGGAGCTTCCATAAGAGTCATGCTAATCACTAATGCAATGCTGGTGGTACCCCAAGTGCATGATCCAAGGGTGTTTTCCTCTGACCACTGCTCTATGCCCCAGCCAAGAAGAGTAAGCACCAGACACTGCGTTCTCAATGAATGATCCCTCTTTTGAGTTAAAGGTGTTCAAAACTCTAAATGCCATTTTCTGACCTTCTAGGTCCCGTTGTAACACAGGACATTACCACGTATCACACGGTGTTTCTTTTGGCCATTTTAGGAGGAATGGCTTTCATACTTTTGGTTTTGCTGTGTCTCCTTTTATATTATTGCAGGTAAAGTGTTACCATTTTGGCAATATCTTTTTTAATTCACAATTTCTTGGGCAATTGATACTTAGAAGCATTGATATGGAGGTGGGTTTTTTTTTTTAATTTTTCTAAATTGAAGTACTTTTTCTTCCCATGAAAAAGTAAGAACTCACATTTGTGATCTAAGTTGCAACTTAACAAATAGTATGTGTAAAGCATGCTGCGTGGATAACATTGCTTAGAAGGGGAGTTATGAAAAAGAGTTTAACAGTGGTCATATGATTTATTCAGAGTATTCCTGAACACTGGTTAAGAGATGATACTCTCAAGGGCAAAGCAGAACTCTTCTTATTTGGGCCAGGGACGCTGGCTCACACCTGTAATCCCAGCACTTTAGGAGGCCAAGGTGGGCGGATCACTTGAGGTCAGAAGTTCGAGACCAGCCTGGCCAACATGGTGAAACTCCGTTTCTACCAAAAATACAAAAATTAGCTGGGCATGGTGGCACACGCCTATAATCCCAGCTACTTGGGAGGCTGAGGCAGGAGAATTGCTTGGACCCAGAAGGCGGAGGTTGCAGTGAGCCAAGATTGCACCACTGTACTCCAGCCTGGGCAACAGAGCAAGACTCCATCTCAAAAAAGAAATTATTCTTATTTAGATGCCGTGTCTGTTCAGTTTGCAAGAATATTTGTTGTCAACTCTTGAGTAACCCCTTTGAAATAAGTAACTTGGCTTATAAAAACCTCTAAGTTTAGCTATTTTAAAAAAGGCATTATAGAGGAAAAATTTTATTTTTAAAAATACAAAGCATTTTAGTCACGTTTGACACTCTTTAATAAGTTGTTGACTTTTTTAAGTCATAGAAAAATGTATGTCATACATTTAATTCATTTAGGCAAAGGGCTCTGCAGACATTGAAAGATGAAATCTCTGGATTATCCTACTCTAATGAGGGTAAAATAAGGATAAGAGCCAGGCATGGTGGCCTAGCATTTTGGGAGGCTGAAGGGGGAGGATTGCTTGAGGCCAGGAGTTTAAGACCAGCCTGGGCAACACAGGGAGACCCCATCTCTACAAAAAACTAAAAGTCAAAAAGTAGCTGGGCATGGTGGCATGTGCCTGCGGTCCCAGCTGCTCGGGAGGCTGAGGTGGGAGGATCACTTGAGCCCACGAGGTCAAGGCTGCAGTGAGCTATGATCACACCACTGCACTCCAACCTGGGCGACAGAGCAAGACGCTGTCTCAAAAAAAAAAAAAAAGGACAGGGTGTGGGATGAGAAGGCTTTTGGCTGCTGCTGACTTGTTTTGTCTTGTCTCTCTCCATGGAAATTGAGAATTAGGATTTTACCTGAAACTTGAAACTTTTCCATTGTGAGAATCACTAATCTTTGGCTTTGGATTGTGTCTTCGGGCGCAGGAGGAAGTGCTTGAAACCTCGTCAGCACCACAGAAAACTGCAGCTCCCTGCAGGACTGGAGAGTTCCAAAAGAGACCAGTCCACGTCCATGTCACACATCAACTTGCTGTTTTCACGCCGAGCGTCAGAATTCCCTGGCCCGCTGTCCGTCACCAGCCACGGCCGCCCCGAGGCCCCCGGCACGAAGGAGCTGATGAGTGGCGTCCATTTGGAAATGATGTCTCCGGGTGGCGAAGGGGACCTGCACACCCCCATGCTCAAGCTCTCCTACAGCACCTCCCAGGAATTTAGCTCCCGGGAGGAGCTCCTCTCTTGCAAGGAAGAGGATAAAAGCCAGATCTCCTTTGATAACCTCACGCCAAGTGGGACGCTGGGGAAAGACTACCATAAGTCAGTGGAGGTTTTTCCCTTAAAGGCAAGAAAATCTATGGAAAGAGAAGGCTACGAGTCCTCCGGCAATGATGACTACAGGGGTAGTTACAACACCGTGCTCCCACAGCCTTTATTTGAAAAGCAGGACAGAGAAGGTCCAGCCTCCACGGGAAGCAAACTCACCATTCAGGAACATCTGTACCCCGCGCCTTCATCGCCTGAGAAAGAACAGCTGCTGGACCGCAGACCCACTGAATGTATGATGTCGCGATCAGTAGATCACCTCGAGAGACCTACGTCCTTCCCACGGCCCGGCCAGTTAATCTGCTGCAGTTCTGTCGACCAGGTCAATGACAGCGTTTACAGGAAAGTACTGCCCGCCTTGGTCATCCCAGCTCATTATATGAAGCTCCCCGGGGACCACTCCTATGTCAGCCAGCCCCTGGTCGTCCCGGCTGATCAGCAGCTTGAGATAGAAAGACTACAGGCTGAGCTGTCCAATCCCCATGCCGGGATCTTCCCACACCCATCCTCACAGATCCAGCCCCAGCCCCTGTCTTCCCAAGCCATCTCTCAGCAGCACCTGCAGGACGCGGGCACCCGGGAGTGGAGCCCTCAGAACACATCCATGTCGGAGTCTCTCTCCATCCCAGCTTCCCTGAACGATGCGGCTTTGGCTCAGATGAACAGTGAGGTGCAGCTCCTGACTGAAAAGGCGCTGATGGAGCTTGGGGGTGGGAAGCCGCTTCCGCACCCCCGGGCGTGGTTCGTCTCCTTGGATGGCAGGTCCAACGCTCACGTTAGACATTCATACATTGATCTCCAAAGAGCTGGAAGGAACGGAAGTAATGATGCCAGTTTGGACTCTGGCGTAGATATGAATGAACCAAAATCAGCCCGGAAGGGAAGGGGAGATGCCTTGTCTCTGCAGCAGAGCTACCCGCCCGTCCAAGAGCACCAGCACAAAGAGCCTCGAGCCCCAGACAGCACGGCCTACACGCAGCTCGTGTACCTGGATGACGTGGAACAGAGTGGCAGCGAGTGTGGGACCACAGTCTGTACCCCCGAGGACAGTGCCCTGCGATGCTTGCTGGAGGGGTCGAGTCGGAGAAGTGGTGGCCAGCTGCCCAGCCTGCAGGAGGAGACGACCAGACGGACTGCAGGTGCCCCCCCGGAGCCAGCAGCCAGCCCCCACCAGAGAAGATCTGCCCACGAGGAAGAGGAAGATGATGATGATGATGACCAAGGAGAAGATAAGAAGAGCCCCTGGCAGAAACGGGAGGAGAGGCCCCTGATGGCGTTTAACATTAAATGAGCTATCGCAGACCCACCTGACTGTGGAATATAAAATTGCCAAATATCCTTTCTTATGGAAGCGCGTACCCGTTCGTGGAGGAAACGGAACGGCAGCCCCGCCGTGGGACGGACGTGAATGTTTACTGCATTCCTGTTTGCCGTGTAAATGTTAGAAAGGAATTAAAGTTATTACTCGGAATAAAGGATGACTTTGGCGGATGTCGCCCCTGCAAGGAGGTGGCTGAAAGTGGTGTCCAGATGTCCTTCCAGGGACTTGGCGTATCCGCCACCAGGGACATTAAGAAACCACACGTGATGTCGCTATGCTCTAACGATCACCTCAGTTCTCCCCTCCGATTCTGGGAACAGATGAAACTTTTTGCATCGCTTGAGTCATTTTTATCACAATAATCCTACTGTGAAGCTGTCGTTGAGAACTTAGGTTGGCACGTAGCGTCTCAAGGTATGCGTTCTCTCAAAGGAAAGCTATGCATCGCTGCTTCGTTGTCTGATTTTGCTTAGAGTTTGCTTTGGTTAGGTTGCGTTTTGGGGTTTGCCTTTTTTTGTTGTCGCTTAAATGCAATTTGGTTGTAAAGATTTGATTCCTTTGTGTTCATCTGTTCTGCTTCTCAGCGGTCCATCTCAGCATCTCCCTTCAGGAACCGCTGAGTGTCCTCTCTTAACATCCAAGCCTTTTAATGAAATCGTACTGAAATCTGTATCAGCTAAGAGTCCTCCAATCCTGGTCCCATTAACTCCAAGTGCCTTTTTTACAGTGACAACAGACAGTCCCTCGCTTTTTGTTGTTGTTGGTTTTCTTAACCCCTTTAATGGAACTGCCTGGATTTTATACAGTTATTAAAGGATGTCCCTTTTGCTTTAAACTGCATGCTGCCAAGTGCCATTTGGGGTCAGCATCCTCATTTCAACACAGTGTGCTCTCTAGTTATCATGTGTAACGTGGGTTCTGTTTAGCGAAGATAGACTAGAGGACACATTAGAGATGCCCTTCCCTGCTCCATCCCTGTGGCACCATTATGGTTTTTTGGCTGTTTGTATATACGGTTACGTATTAACTCTGGAATCCTGTGGGCTCATCTTGCTCACCCAACGTGGGAGTCTGGTTTGAGCAAGTGAGCTGAATGTGACTATTAAAAAAAATTTTAAAAAAAAAAAGAAAATCTTATGTACTATCCAAAAGTGCCAGAATGACTCTTCTGTGCATTCTTCTTAAAGAGCTGCTTGGTTATCCAAAAATGAAAATTCAAAATAAACTCTGAAGAAAAGGAAAACTGTCCTTGTGGTCATTTGAATTCATTCTGAGTCATTATCTGTTTCAAAGTTGTTATTAAGACTTTGTCGGGCCAAGCATGGTGACTCACACCTGTAATCCCAGCACTTTGGGAGGCCGAAGCGGGAGGATCACTTGAGCTCAGGATCACATGAGCCCATCTCTACAAAAAAAATTTTTTTAATTACCTGGTTGTAGTGGCTCATGCCTGTAGTCCCCACTACTTGAGAGGCTGAGGTGGGAGGATGGTACTACTGCACTCCAACCTGGGTAAGAGAGCGGATCCTGTCTTAAAAAAAAAAAAAAAAAAAATGCCTTTGCCATTGTTTGCTTGGCGGCAGTCTGCAATGCAGTTGTCAGACTTGTATTCGGAGACCCACCACCTAGACACCTAGGAATTTCCTCTAGGGTTAAAATCTATAAAAATCCACCTTTGTCTGTAGTTTCGTTCAAGAACACCAAATAACATTTTGCTGTGTTTCAGGTAATGAGAGATGTCTGCACTTAACAAGAATCTGATGTTTTATGGTCAGTATTGCTCCATCTTGGAAGAGCTTCAAGAAGATATCATTAGAATGACCAGAATCCTCCCAGATGTGTAAAACTATTCATCAAAATAAAATCATTAATGGTGGTGTCAGGACATAACTGGCAAAAATAAATTAAGCCAGCTATGTTTACAGTCAACAGAATCAGTATTTGTGAATTCCATGCAGGCAGAGAACGAATCACGGTGGTTTTAATGACTTTCATTCTCAAGTGGTGATGTTGCCTGTTTGGCTTTTAAGGGGGAAAATAGTTGAGCAAGTCCTTGACAGTGGGACAGCTAGCCAGATGGGAGCCTGGGGGCCTAAGGAGTGAGACGCCCTTTTCGCGGGAGTGGACATCTCACCAGTAGGTGGCAGGGGCATCCTTGCAGATGTGGCTGAGACTCCAGGGAGAAGGCGTTGGTCGGCTCCCCTGAAAAGAATAAGGAAGTTGCTCCTCCAGGAAAATCCAGGGCCAGACCTAGGTGAGGAGAGGCAAGGGAGGAAGTGCCGGAAGACCTCTCTGCTGTCACTGACCCCAGTCCTTTGCGGCTGTAAGGTTGCCGCCAATGGAATCACCTCCTTAAAACGTCAGTTTCTAGAAGAGCCTCGTTTAATGCATGTTACCTGGGAAAATCAGGTAGCACATTAACTGTAAGCGCTGATCCTGAGAGATCTGGCAGGAAGATGGGGGTGGAGAAGGCTGCTTTGCTGACTCCTCATTAGGTGAGACTCACCTGGATGGGCCCCAATGTATTAAGCAGCCAGCAGCAGTCACAGCATGCCGTGTGCCGAGGACAACAAGCAGGTGGGTTTGCAGAAGGGCAACTGGGTCGGCTGAAAATTTTTATCACATTTTAATAGTTGTCCAAACTGGGGTTCAGGGCTTCTCATTTTCTCAGGGTGCCAATGCTGATCACTAGAGTGGGATTCTCTGAATGCAGCACCGTGGCCGCAGACTTTACACATTTATCCTCTCTCTCTCCACGGGGGGTGGGGGGGGTCAATATGTCACAGTATTCCAAATCAGTTACATGCTCTGAAGGACCACAGCCATCAAAGGCATCTTGCTCCCGCCCCCTAGTGGTGAGTTTTCCTCACCTGTGACGGTTTAGTCCAGACACACAGGGCCACTCTGGGAAAGTAGGGGTGGGCATGCACAGGGGTGAATCTGCCACTGGATCTGTCCCCCAGGTGAGGTGGGTGGAGAGAAGGGGACTGAGGTTCCTGGAGTCTCTACCTGGAAACAATCATTGCATTCAATCCTCAAAATCTTTCAAGGAAGGAATGTTTATTCTTTGTTTTGCACTTAAGTTGAGGCTTAGTGGTTAAGTAATTGAGGTCACTCAGCTAGAAACAGTGGTGCACGGCTTAAACAGCCAGCTCTCTGGAAATGAACGCACTTAAATTATAAATGTCCCTGATAAAGGATGTATAGGTCACAACTTACAAATGGAATACATAATAATCTGTATAATGAAATACAGAAGGCTGGGCACGGCAGCTCAGGCCTGTAATCCCAGCACTTTGGGAGGCTGAGGTGAGTGGATCTCTTAAGGTCAGGAGTTCAAGACCAGCCTGGGCAACATGGTGAATCCCTGTCTCCACTAAAAATACAAAAATTAGCTGGGTGTGGTGGCGGGTGCCTGTAATCCCAGCTACTCGGGAGGCTGAGGCAGGAGAATCACTTGAACCTGGGAGGTGGAGGTTGCAGTGAGCCGAGATCACGCCATTGCACTCCAGCCTGGGCGACAGAGCGAGACTCTGTCTCAAAAAAATAAATACATACATACATAATATTCCATTGTAAATTCCCTTTGATGATTGGTTCTCGCAATGCTTTCATAGATTTTGTCATTGCCAGTCTTGTTACGATTGACAAGAGTGTAGCTCTGACATGATTTTGTCTTTTTTTTTTTTTTTTGAGACGGAATCTCACTCTGTCACCCAAGTTGGAGTGCAGTGGCACGATCTCGGCTCACTGCAACCTCCACCTCCCAGGTTCAAGCGATTCTCCTGCTCAGCCTCCTGAGTAGCTGGTATACCACCATGCCCAGATAATTTTTGTATTTTTTTAGTAGAGATGGGTCTTCACCATGTTGGCCAAGCTGGTCTCGAACTCCTGACCTCAAGTGATCCACCCACCTTGGCCTCCCAAAGTGCTGGGATTACAGGCGTGAGCCACCACATCTGGCCTCATTTTGTCATTTTATTGTATTAATGATTAAGGTGACATTGAAACCCCCTCAGAATGTCATTTGTTCATCAGTCATGGAGTGACTACTTTGCTGAATCAGTATTCAGCAGTTTTTGAATACTGGAACATTTCCTCAACTGTTTGTATTATTTGCAATATAATGGCTCCAGGTATGATACAGTTTTAAGGTGAATCTGCGTCATTAACATTGTCTAGGTTTAAGAAAGTGATGGAGAAAATCAACAAATCAAGCCCCAATGTGTAGCATTTGCCAATTTGCATAGTGTAAATCCTCCCACTGTGGTCAATTACAAGTAACTAGGGTGACCTGAGTCACTGCACACAAGATTTGGGAAGAGATCCGTGGTAGCATAGTTCTATTTCCACTAAACAGATACAAGGCAGGGAAATAACCTCAGATAATAAAATACACAGTTGATCCTCGGTATGCACGGATTCCATTTCTGCGAATTTCTACTTGCTAGTTTTAGCAAGTAAAACCTAAACTACAACTAGCAAGTAGAAATTCGCAAAGACGGGGCCGGGCGCGGTGGCTCACGCTTGTAATCCCAGCACTTTGGGAGGCCGAGGCGGGTGGATCACGAGGTCAGGAGATCGAGACCACGGTGAAACCCCGTCTCTACGAAAAATACAAAAAATTAGCCGGGCGTGGTGGCGGGCCCCTGTAGTCCCAGCTACCCAGAGAGGCTGAGGCAGGAGAATGGCGTGAACCCGGGAGGCGGAGCTTACAGTGAGCCGAGATCGCGCCACTGCACTCCAGCCTGGGTGACAGAGTGAGACTCCATCTCAAAAAAAAAAAAAAGAAATTCGCAAAGACGGAATCCATGCATACTGAGGATCAACTGTGTATTTCACAGCGCCAAAATCAATATTCACTGTGTTTTCATGGTCATTTAAGGGGATGTGTAGAGGAATGAAGGATGCGTTGCCCCACACGCACGTTTTCAGCTGTGGTCAAACATAGCAACGCTTCGCCTTCTTGTTCAGCCGTCATGCTGTAAATAGGTGTCCCTCTCACAGTCTATGCTGTGCTTCATTTTCTACATTTCTGTGCTTTTGCTTGGTGACCTCACTGTTTAAAATGGCCTCCAAGTACAGTGCTTAAGTGCTGGCTAGCGTTCTTAAGCGTGGGAAAGCCAGGATTTGCCTTACGGAGGAATCGTGTGTTACTGAGCATGAGTTGTAGTGCTGTTGGCTGTGAGCGCAATGTTCATGAACCAACTAGATATATTAAATGAGACGTCTTTAAACGGAAAGGTATAAAACAAGGTTATATGTTGAGCAGTTGATGGAAATATTGTGTCCAGAGGATTTCAGGAGGCCCCCACCTTTCCAGCGTAGCCCTGGAGAGCTGCAGGCCTGGACTAAACCTTCACAGGAAATACCTTTTTCTCTAGTTCCCCCAGAAGCAAGGGTTCTAGTATTGCGCTCACTAGTTCAGTGTTCGCGGCAACTTTATACAACATAACTACTGCGGATAATCATTAATAGGCTCAGGTAAATAGGAAATGAGTTTTAAGTAATTACCTTTGTTTTGGTATATTTAATTGTAAACTTGTAATATTTAATTTTTTAAAATGACTATGTCTAGTAACTGACCTGCAAAACCCCTGAAATTGCAGATCATCCCTCCTAAGTCCACTCCAGCATGCCGCCCACTAGAAGGGAACAAATCACGCACGAACCAAGGTCTACCTGACTCCGAAACCTAGTCTCTTGCTTTTTATTTTTTATTTTTATTTTTTTAAGCCTTTTGAGACAGAGTCTCACTCTGTCGCCCAGGCTGTAGTGCAAGGGCATGATCTCAGCTCACTGCAACTTCCACCTCCCGGGTTCAAGCGATTCTCCTGCCTCAGCCTCCCGAGTAGCTGGGACTACAGGCCGCCCGCCACCATGCCCAGCTAGTTTTTTATATTTTTAGTAGAAACGGGGTTTCACCATGTTAGCCAGGCTGATCTTGAACTCCTTACCTCAGATGATCCACCCGCCTCGGTCTCCCAAAGTGCTGGGATTACAGGCATGAGCCACCGCGCCTGGCCTTTTTAAGCCTTTTTATTCTGAAATTATTTTAAGTTGCAAAAATAGTACAGAGAGTTCCTTTATCCTTCATCCAGCTTCCCTGGGGTTACCTTCTTACAGAACCACGAGACATTTGTCAAAAGTAAGAAATCAACATTGGCACGATACTATGAACTAAACAACAAACTATATTCCACTTCACCAGTTTTTCCACTAATGTCCAAAAAAGTGCATATTTTATACATTACACTCATCATTCTTTGAAAAATTAGAAAATACAAATATAAAAAGAATTTAAAAATCACGGTCACCAAAAACTACCATCCAGACACAACTATAGCTGACATTTTGTGCTTTACCCAAATAAATACTTCTACACAAGGATGCCCTCTCCTTGCTCAGTCTCCTTCTCTCACTAGATACTGTATTCTAAATGGCCTTCTGTGTTAGCAATGAGAGCTCCAAATCATAACGTTTATTTCATTAAGATTATTTTAACTTTTTAGGCTTCAGTTGGAAACCCCAAATTAGCACAGAAAAGTCCAGGTGAAATTGTTCACCAGGCTTTGGTGGTAACTCAGGGTGCAAGATGGGCAATGTTCGTTGGGGGAAAAAATCAGAGAGCTTCTCTTGGTGCAGATTTGGCTGCAGGACTTGCGAGGAATTTTTTTTTTTTTTTTTTGAGACTGAGTCTCGCTCTGTCGCCCAGGCTGGAGTGCAGTGGCGCGATCTCGGCTCGCTGCAAGCTCCGCCTGCCAGGTTCACGCCATTCTCCTGCTTCAGCCTCCCGTGTATCTGGGACTACAGGTGCCCGCCACCACGCCCGGCTAATTTTTTGTATTTTTAGTAGAGACGGGGTTTCACTGTGTTCGCCAGGATGGTCTCCATCTCCAGACCTAGTGATCCGCCCGCCTCGGCCTCCCAAAGTGCTGAGATTACAGGCGTGAGCCACCGCGCCCGGCCAGGACTTGGGAGGAATTTATGAAAGTGTATGGGCCGGGCGCGGTGGCTCACGCCTGTAATCCCAGCACTTTGGGAGGCCGAGGTGGGCGGATCACTAGGTCAGGAGATCGAGACCATCCTGGCTAACACGGTGAAATGCAGTCTCTAATAAAAATGCAAAAAAAAAATTAGCCGGGCGTGGTGGCGGGCGCCTGTAGTCCCAGCTAGTCGGGAGGCTGAGGCAGGAGAATGGTATGAACCCGGGAGGTGGAGCTTGCAGTGAGCCGAGAGGGTGCCGCTGCACTCCGGCCTGGGCGACAGAGCAAGACTCCGTCTCAAAAAAAAAAAAAACAAAGCCGGGCGCGGTGGCTCATGCCTGTAATCCCAACACTTTGGGAGGCCGAGGCGGGTGGATCACAAGGTCAGGAGATCGAGACCACGGTGAAACCCCGTCTCTACTAAAAATACAAAAAAAATTAGCCGGGTGCGGTGGCAGACGCCTGTAGTCCCAGCTACTCCAGAGGCTGAGGCAGGAGAATGGCATGAACCTGGGAGCCGGACCTTGCAGTGAGCCAAGAGCCAAGATCGCGCCACTGCACTCCAGCCTGGGCAACAGAGCGAGACTCCGTCTCAAAAAAACAAAAAACAACAACAAAAAAAACAAAAACGAAAGTGTTTGGCTGGGCACGGTGCCTCACACCTGTAAGCCCAGCACTTTGAGAGGCCAAGGCAGGTGGATCACCTGAGGTCAGGAGTTCAAGACCAGCCTGACCAACACGGAGAAACCCTCTCTCTATTAAGAATACAAAATTAGCTGGGGTGGTGGTGCATGCCTCTAATCCTAGCTACTCGGGAGGCTGAGGCAGGAGAATCGCTTGAGCACAGGAGGCGGAGGTTGCGGTGAGCCGAGATCACGCCATTGCACTCCAGCCTGGGCAACAAGAGCGAAGCTCCGTCTCAAAAAAAAAAAGAAAAGAAAGTGTGTGCCCTAAGCTCTGCCAGGGGACACACAACATCATTTAAGCGATAGTGACCCTGTGCATTTGGAACTTTATTTAAGATAAACTAGCACAGACAAATGCAAAAACAGAGGCATCGCACCCAAGAAAATCAAACCAGAACCAAAAAGGAAGGAAACCAGAAAGCCACAGAATGGTACGTAGGCCACAAGCGTGACAAACTCAGTGTGATTTCGTGTGTTCACCATCTCATAGACATCGCTTTTGCAGGTGTTTCGACTTAGAGGACCTCATAAAAATGAGTAAAGTTAGAAGTAGGGGGTGATTTTTCAACCATATTGAAATTCCACGATTTCTTGTTTGCTGCTTTGACACCATAGTTAAAGCAAGTTGCAATTATGTCTTGGGGACTTTTATGACATCACAGAGAACTTGAAGAGGGCATGATGGTTGTCATGGTCCTTAAAACAGGAGAAGGCAGTGACAAGGAGAAAGGCACTTGCTCTCATAGATCAGGGAGAAAGCCAGCTAAACTCCAGGTGAAATAGAAATTGCAAGTCTTCTCCTCCCCGCCAAAAAAAAAAAAAAAAAAAAAAAATTTCAAAGCTGTAATTGTAAATACACACTAAAATACCTGGCAAATGTTTTTTCCATTCTTCGCAGCCATTGTGAGTTGTTTCATATTGGTATTCTGGTACCTTCAAAGTGGCTAATAATTCTCGCATTGCTAGGCTTTTGCACCTTAACAGGATGGGCAGGAATAGAAGAACCTGAAAGAGGCTTGGTGGTCTCACAGCAGAGGAAATTGAAGGCTGAAGCCACAAGCGTTGGGATGACCTTTCCACATATGCAGTGGGTGACCACACAGAGGTGGGCCTCATCTCCTGACACCTGGCCCAGTGTGCAGCCACCTCTGCAGGCTGCTGCCCCATCTCACCTCACTGGCACCCTCTGCCATCTGTCTACAGTATGCATTCAGCACTCTATAATGAGGGTCTAAGGCATGGTAAGCCATGCTAATTATTAAAATCTAGGACTTGGAGAAGAAGCTGTGGGTGTCGGGCCTTGCTTTGACCAACAGACAGGTGACTCACTTCTGATGCTTTAGGAAGTGGTTGGGGATATTTGCTCTCCTCACCTCTGGGTGAATTGAATTCAAGTGAGATAATGCATATCAAAGTTTTTGTAAGTTGTAAATTACAAATACAGTTTATTTCTCTGAACTATTACTAGTGTCTTACAGTTCCCTAATCCTGTTGCTCTAGTGTGACAATGGTCATTTTGGGGCTATATCAGCTGCTTCTCAGCTACTTTTTAAGGAAAATGGTAGACAAAACAGTGGCATCTTTTTCCCCATTCTACTACTTTTGTTTGTTTGTTTGTTTGTTTTGAGACAGAGTCTTACTCTTTCGCCCAGACTGGAGTGCAGTGGCGCTACCTTGGCTCACTGAAACCTCTGCCTCCTGGGTTCAAGTAATTCTCTTGCCTCTGCCTCCCTAGTAACTAGGACTACAGGCATGTACTACCATGGCTAACTTTTGTGTTTTTAGTAGAGATGGGGTTTCACCATTGCGATAGTTACTACTGAGTGTCAACTTGATTGGATTGAAGGATACAAAGTAGTGTTCCTGGGTGTGTCTGTCAGGGTGCTGCCAAAGGAGATTAACATTTGAGTCAGTGGACTGGGAAAGACAGACCCACTCTTAATCTGGGTGGTCACCACCTAATCAGCTGCCAGCACAGCTAGAATACAAAGCAGGCAGAAAAATGTGAAAAGAGAGACTGTCCTAGCCTCCCAGCCTCCATCTTTCTCCCGTGCTGGATGCTTCCTGCCCTCAAACATCAGGCTCCAAGTTCTTCAGTTTTGGAACTCAGACCGGCTCTCCTTGCTCCTCAGCCTGCAGACAGCCTATTGTGGGACCTTATGATCATGTGAGTTAATAATAAACTCCCCTTTATATATATATGTATATATATATATATACACATATATATATATACATATATATATACATATATATATACATATATATACACACACACACATATATAAAATATATATACGTGTGTGTGTATATATGTATATATATATATATGTGTGTGTGTACGTATATATATGTATATGTATATATTTATATTCCATTAGTTATATCCCTCTAGAGAACCCTAACACAACCATGTTGGCCAGGCTGGTCTCGAACTCCTGGCCTCAAGTGATCCGCCTGCCTCGGCCTCCCAAAGTGCTGGGATTACAGGTGTGAGCCATGGTGCCCGGCCCCATTGTACTGCTTTCTGCAAGCTTCAGCTGAGTAATCTCTCCTTTGCTCAAAGGGGATGTTTTGCCAGGTGTTTGAAGATAACCAGTGAGTTCTGTGAAGGTGCAGCCTTCTTAAAGATTTGTCTAGAAACATGTATTAGGACACTGTCTACGAGGTAATAATGTTAGGGTAAGTCCCCAATCACCATAATTTGCTACTCAAAGACATACCTTTGTAAAACATGGCAGCTGTTCTTGAATTATTGAATTGAGTTGCTCTATGGTAATAAGATAATGTGCACGTAACCATAGAACAGTGTTGCTCCAACCTGGGGTGCTAGACCATTCTTGTGTTGCCGTAAAGGAATACCTGATGCTGGGTAATTCATAAAGACAACGGGTTTCACTCGCTCATGGTTCTGCAGGTTGTACAGGAAGCATGGCACCAGCATCTACTTGGAGAGGCCTCAGGGAGTTTACAATCATGGCAGAAGGCAGAGCAGGAGCAGGCATCACACATGGCCAGAGTGGGAGCAAGAGAGAGAATGTGAGGCGCCATAGTTTTAAACCAGATCTCACGTGGACTCACTCATCAGCAAGGGAACAGCACCAAGCCATTCATGAGAGGTACCCCCGTGATCCAAGCCCCTCCCACCAGGCCCACCTCCAACACTGGGGATCCCATTTCAACATGAGATTTGGTGGGGACACGGATCCAAACCATGGATACATGTTAGCATCCCCTGGGAGGTGGAAAAAAAATACTAAAGCATTTGGGCCCCACCACAGACCGATTGAATTAGGATCTCTGTAGGTGAAACTGGTTTAAAAACAAAACAAACAAACAAACAAAAACACTCCCAAGCTGATTCTCATCCACAGGCTCGTAGACCACTGCTTTAGAAATGCTGAAGCTATTTTACAGCCTGGCAGCACCTTCCACTGGGTACCTCAGGGAATGGTTCACTTTTCTCTTTGTTTCTGGGGACGATTAGCAGCTATGCCCCAGATTTGCAGTTGGGGAGGCATTTATGTGAAATAGCATGTCAAGTTGGGCAGCAGTGCCTGACAGATTTCTCCCTTTTTTTTTTTTTTTTTTTTTTTGAAACAGAGTCTCGCTCTGTCGCCCAGGCTGGAGTGCAGTGGCGCAGTCTTAGCTGACTGCAAGCTCCGCCTCTCGGGTTCATGCCATTCTCCTGCCTCAGCCTCTCCGAGTAGCTGGGACTACAGGTGCCCGCCACCACGCCTGGCTAATTTTTTTGTATTTTTAGTAGAGACGGGGTTTCACCGTGGTCTCGATCTCCTGACCTCGTGGTCCGCCCACCTCGGCCTCCCAAAGTGCTAGGATTACAAGCGTGAGCCCCCGCGCCCGGCAAGATTTCTCTCTTTTGTCCTGTTCACAATGGCCTGTTGAAAAACTGAAGGTGGACACAGTCTGTGTCAACATGTCTTGGCTCTACCCTCCATCCTCTTCCCAAGGTCCAGGTTATTCCTGCCATCTCGCCCGAGCAATTTCACATCACTGCCTGTTTGGGACTCCCACGTCTGTATCTGCATCCCAGGCCTGCCACTGAATTCAAACGGCAGACTGAGCATCCTCAAGCACCTAAAACTCCATTTATTGTCTTCATGTTGTCCTGTGAATTCCCTACCCCACCCCCAAAAATCAGGAAAACCAGTTCTCCTAGTTTTCGCCTGTGTATTATCCCCGTAAATGGCCTCACCATACAGCTTCCTTGGCCAGAAACTTCAGGGTCACCCTGCAAACATCTGTCAACCTCACCCCCAAATCCAAGCAAGTTCTATTGACTCCACTTGCTGTCAGGAAACAATGTGAATGTTTTCTTTTTTTTTTTTTTTTGAGACAGAGTCTTGCTCTGTTGCCAGGCTGGAGTGCAGTGGCGCAGTCTTGGCTCACTGCAATCTCTGCCTCCTGGGTTCAAGAGATTCTCCTGCCTCAGCCTCCCAAGTAGCTGGGATTATAAGCACGCACCACCATGCCCATCTAATTTTTGTATTTTTAGTAGAGATGGGGTTTCACCATGTTGGCCAGGCTGGTCTTGAACTCCTGACCTCGTGATCCACCCACCTCGGCCTCCCAAAGTGCTGGGATTACAGATGTGAGCCACCGTGCCTGGTCAACAACATGAATGTTTTCATGTTTCTGCATAGCTCAGTTTCCTAAGCAAAAGTTACTGGCAACCTAGTATTAAAAACTCGACAAATTTAACAGTTTAATTGAGCAAAGAACAATTCTAGAATCGGGCAGCCCCCTTGTCATGCCAGACCCTATTAATCTCAATAGGGATGGCACCAGGTACAAGAGGCCAAAGGCGAGATCCCGCACCAGCGAAGGAGACGTGGGTTTTATTGGGGGCTTATATACAGGGGAGAGAGTCCAGTGGTGGTGGGCCAAGCCGGAAAACTGCAAATCCTTGCAAAATGCATGCAGTTTAGATAGCATTTTCATTTTACACCCTCCCTCTAACAAATTCCACCTGGCAACCTTCATTTAACCCAAAACAAAGGGTCTCCATCCCCTGTACGACCTGTGTTCCATGGGCCTGGGTGGGGGATCAAATGTTTTTCATAGAAAAGGAAGGGATCTCTGGGTGGGCTACTCCCAGATTCCCTAGCATGGAACTCTGAACATACATTCAGGTGTGCCCGCCCTACAGGGTCATAATCAGAGTACGCTCAAGTTATCAGTGCCAGGTGTGCCTACCCTACGCCCTGAACCAGAATAGGTTGAGAGAGACTCTGGCACTGCCACCGTGTCAGAGGCAAAGGAAAGTGACGTGAGGTCCAGAGATAGCCAGATTGGCTACTGCTTGCCATGTCTTTCATTTGAAGGCAGTTTAAACAGTCGGCCCCTTTGATTGGCTGGAACTCGGTGACTGGTAAGAGTAATTTCCAGGCTGTTTGTACATCCTGTTATAGTTATAGTTCCCTATGCGGGAGAAACCTTTAAGCCAAATTTACAAGGAGGCCACTTTAGGCTAAACTTAATTTAACACTGGATTAAAGGATGAGGGAATAGTAATCATTTTGGAAAACAGAGATCGTGAATTACTCTGGAGAGATTTGCAGGTTTATCTCCCCTGGAGCTGTGCCTTTGCATTCATTGATCTGCACTGGCATTCGCTGTAACACATAGGGCCTTCCCATTCTCTTCCCAGTGACAATTTGTTTCCATTACAAAGTTAGGCTTTCTGGCTGGGAGCAGTGGCTCACGCCTGTAATCCTAGCACTTTCGGAGGCCAAGGCAGGTGGATCGCCTGAGGTCAGGAGTTTGAGACCAGCCTGGCCAACATGGTGAAACCCCGTCTCTACTGAAAATACAAAAAAGATTAGCCAGATGTTGTGGCATGTGCATGTAATCCCATCTACTCGGGAGACTGAGGCAGGAGAATCACTTGAACCTGGGAGGGAGAGGTTGCAGTGAGCCAAGATCACGCCATTGCACTCCAGCCTGGGTGACAGAGCAAGACTCCATCTCAAAAAGAAAAAAAGAAACGAAAATTTAGGGTGTAGGGTTTCTCTCCAAGTCTCTAGAAGGGATGGGGGCAGCTATGATGTAGTTCCTATATAATCTCTGAAATTCATAATTTGGGGGTTTCTGTCTTGTAAATCCTATCCATTGAGGGCCCAAATGGAACAAAAAACAGAGACAGGAGGAGTTCCCCTCCTTTTGTTTTTCTGCCTCGATTTTGAGCTGAGTGATCTCATCTCATCTTTTTTTGCCCTTGGACTGGGACTTAGCCCCATTGGCCCCCCGGTTCTCAGATCTTCAGCCTGAGTTACGCCACCAGCTTTCTTGGGTCTCAGTTTGCAGATGGCAGATCGTGGTACTTCCCAAACATCATCATCTTGTGAGCCCATTCTTTCATGCACGTCCGTGTGAAGAGACCACCAAACGGGCTTTGTGTCAGCAGCATGACTGTTTATTTCACCTGGGTGCAGGTGGGCTGAGTCCGAAAAGAGAGTCAGCAAAGGGTGGTGGATTATCATTAGTTCTTACAGGTTTTGGGATAGGCAGTGGAGTTAGGAGCAATGTTTTGGGGGCAGAGGGTGGATCTCGCAAAGTACGTTCTCAGGGGTAGGGAGAATTACAAAGAACCTTCTTAAGGGTGGGGGAGATTACAAAGTACATTGATCAGTTAGGGTGGGGCAGAGACAAATCACAGTGGTGGAATGTCATCAGTTAAGGCTATTTTTACTTCTTTTGTGGATCTTCAGTTACTTCAGGCCATCTGGATGTATACGTGCAAGTCACAGGGGATGCAATGGCTTGGCTTGGGCTCAGAGGCCTGACACATTCCGACTAATCTTCTTTTATATACACACCGATTGGTTCTGTTTCTCTGGAAAACCTGATTAATAGACCTGAGGAATGAAACTAACCTCTTGGTGGGTTCTTCTTGCCCACTGCCCAGATGCAGCCGATTTATCAAGGCAGGGGAATTGCAATGGAGGAAGAGGTTTACCCACATGGAGCCCGCTGAATGGGAAACCAGGATTTTATCATTATTCAAATCAGCCTCCCTGAAAATTCGGAGGCTAGCGTTTTTCAAGGATAGTTTGGCAATCAAGGGAATGGGTGCTGCTGATTGGTTGGGGGTGCAATCGTAGGGGTGTGGGGAATGGTCATCGTGAGCACTGAGTCTGCTTCTGGGTGTGGCCCCAGGACTGGTTGGTGGGTCCAGGTGAAGCCATTGGTCAGTCATCAGAAATGCAAACACCTGAAAAAGGCATGTCAAAAGGGCAATCTTCAATTCTATGATATGAGGCTATTTGCAGGAGTGATTGGGGAAGTTGTACATCTGTGGCTTCCAGAACAATGGCTGGTAACCTCTGTCTACACCCTAGCAGAACTCAGCTTCCTATCAGTCTCCTAACCTGATTGTCTTTCATTAGCTTTACAAAGGTGCTTTAGTATGGGGAAAGGGCTATTATCATTGAAGCTGTAATCTAGGTTTCTCCCAAAGTTAGCTTGGCCCAAGCCCAGGAATAACTATGGGCAGCTTGGAAGCTAAAGGCAAAATGGGGGTTGGTTGGATCAGATCTCTTTCACTGTCATCATTTCCTGTTATAGTTTTTGCCAAGGCAGTTTCAAAACCAGGGAACCAACTCTAAAAGACAAAGTATAATGATAACTGCCTAAAGAGTTTCATATTTACACACCACTTTCATAATACATTCCTTTTTTGTTGAGACACAGTCTTGCTCTGTCACCCAGGCTGGCGGGCAGTGGCACGATCTCGGCTCGCTGCAACCTCCCAGGTTCAAGTGATTCTCCTGCCTCAGCCTCCCAAGTAGCTGGGACCACAGGCGTGTGCCACCATGCCTGGCTAATTTTTGTATTTTCAGTAGAGACAGAGTTTCACCATGTTGGCCGGGCTGGTCTCGATCTCCTGGCTTCAGGTGACCTGCCAGCCTCGGCCTCCCAAAGTGCTGGGATTACAGGCGTGAGCCACCACTCCCGGCCTCATATTACATTATTGTGTTATGATTCTCACAGCTACCCTGCTGTATAGCTAAGGCAGGTGATGTTAATCCACACTTGCATTCAAAGACACTGAAATGAACTCTTACCAAAACAGTGGTGAAGATGCAGGATTTGCACAGAAACTCACATGCTGTGTTCAGAAGTGCGGTATTCTCTCTACCCTACACAGCTGCCTCAGAGAGATGAATTCCAGGGCTGGGAACCGCGGCTAACACGTAGTACCTCCCACATTTCCAGAAGGGCTCTAAGCGTGTCCTGTGGTCCTTACAGTCAACTGGTGAGATTATTTCTTCTGTCATTTCACAGACAAAGAAGCAGAGTAACTTCATTTATGAACGGTGCTCTCTGCCACTTCGCAATGCCTATTCGATAGAGCTGCTTTCATTATGGAAAGCTAAAAGTTTTGTTTCCCAGAATGCTAACCATTTTATAAATAGTATAACATAATTATAAATGTCTTCCAGAAACACAGTAATAGTGATTTTAAATGATCCTGCGAGCCTCAGAAAAATAACTTGATAGCTACTCTCTGAGGTCGGTTATTTTGGAGTCCTAGGACATTAGTCACTCTTCAAAGGCCAGAGAAGGTAAGAGAGAAGGTTAAAATGAGATCAGATGCCCAGTAGTGGGAAATTTCACATTTGAGATAAGACCTATAAATGGAGCATAATGATGGCAAATATAAAATACTTGGAAACAGAGAAAAGCTCAAATTGCATTGAAGATCAGTTACATTTTTCCTGGACAGAGGACAGAAAAATTTTCGTCTTTTTCTTGAGTAAGTGAAAAGGAATATAAGGTCTTTCTCGGGGATGAGGTTTGCCTTTTCTGGATTAAAGGGTAAAAGCTGAAGAGGCACATCTTCAGACAAGTAGCAATAGAGAACAGAGACAATTCTTGGCCATAGAGCCTTTTGAGGGTCTCATATGAAAGACAGTCATCTTTTAAAGACGTCATTTTTCTATAATACTGCAGCTAGCTCCCCTCAGATCATCACTGGGATGAGATAGCATCAATGGATACGTTGTCCAGGCTGGTCTCAAAATCCTGGCCTCAAGCAACCCTCCCACCTCAGCGTCCCAAATTGCTGGAATGACAGGTGTGAGCCACCACACCTGGCTGCAAGTTGGATTTCTTTGGATGTCTATTCTTTGTGCCTAAAACTCCAGATTGACGTACCTAGAAAATATAGGGCTGAACTGACCCCCATATAACATCTTGACGTTTTCAACTAAACTTTAATTATTTCAACTGAATAATTTTAAAAAATATTTTATCCTTGATGACAGCTGTCAAATGATGGAATATCTTGTGTGAATTAGAATCTCTTGATTTTCAGGAATACCGTCATAATAACAATGATGTTGTGGTTTTTTTCACTTGAGAATAACCTTTGGAATAATTAAAAAATGCCTCGGTATGACTCAATCCTTTTCCTCCCTCTGTCCTCTGAGGCTTTACCATTGACCTGGAATTCAGGATTCCAGAAATCCTTGGTGAATGAAGTCACCGCATTCTTTGTGAAATTATTCACAAGTGTGATTATCGGTTATCTGTTTCCTTTGATAAGGTGACTCCCAATTGTTTCAATGTGTGACTCTATAGATAAAATCATATTATACTTTTGTTATGATTCATATCGCTAGTATGCTGATAGTCTAGATAAAAAAAGTTTGGTTTTTCTTTTCTGAGACAGAGTCTGGCTCTGTCACCCAAGCTGGAGGGCAGGGAAGTGATCATAGCTCCCTGCACCCTCAAACTCCTGGGCTCAGGTAATCCTCCTGCCTCAACCCCCCAAGTATCTGAGACCACAGGTGCATGCCACCCTAGTTGGCTAATTTTTATTTTATTTTTATTTTTCGTAGAGATGGAGCTTCACATGGTTGTCCAGGCTGCTGTAGAACTTCTGGCCTCAAACGATCCTCCTGACTCAGCCTCCCAAAGTGCTGGGATTACAGGTGTGAGCCACTGCACTTGGCCAATAAAAGTTTTGAAGGTGTGAATAGGAAATTCTAACACCAGGAGCTTCCTATTCACCTCCTTATTTCAAGTTATGGAAGTCTTGATTTTTTTTTTTTTTTTTTTTTTGAGACGGAGTCTCGCTCTGCCGCCCAGGCTGGAGTGCAGTGGCGCGATCTCGGCTCACTGTAAGCTCCGCCTCCCAGGTTCACGCCATTCTCCTGCCTCAGCCTCTCCGAGTAGCTGGGACTACAGGCGCCCGCCACCACGCCCGGCTAATTTTTTGTATTTTTTTAGTAGAGACGGAGTTTCACCGTGGTCTCGATCTCCTGACCTCGTGATTCGCCCGCCTCGGCCTCCCAAAGTGCTGGGATTACAAGCGTGAGCCACCGCGCCCGGCTGGAAGTCTTGATTTATCCTTGTCCTTGTCACCAACAAGCCCTGCAGCCGCAGCCTCTGCTCAGCGGGAAAGTGTTTCTACCCTCTTCACCAGTGAAGCTGCTGAGATCCCGGGGCAGCTGGCTCCTTCCCATGGAAAGATGAACTATGATTCCTCATTTCCCCAATAAACTTACAATTTTGCTGAGAAAACTAATATACATATTTGAGAAATTTAACAGTGCAAGCAGATAGAGTATCAGACATCAAAATCTATATGAAATTTCTCCACCTCGGAGAATGACTGAGTTTTGGCTTCACTCACACTAAATAATGAAAAAAGGGAACAAGCTATGTAGGTTTCACTCAGGGTGAAAGCCCTGGAACCCTAGAAGATTGTGGGGATAGGTAGTGGATGGATTCAACATGCCTTTCTCTTAGGACTGTCTGAGATCTTACAGCTGAGATTAGCATAAACATCTTTGAAACACAAATTCTGGTTATTAGAGAAAAGTATGTCATTATTCAGAGAGGACCGTCAGGCACCTCTTTGCTGAAGAGGCCACACAACACGGGGGTGGGGGGGGATGCCTCTTGCTAAATAATGTTGCACCCACATGTGGCAAAGAGTTCAGAGACCTGAGGGAGGTCAAGTGCAGACTGAACTACAAACTTCAGCCTTCACTGTCTTAAGAATAAGTTAGCCTGGGCTGGGTACAGTGGCTCACACCTGTAGTCCCAGCATTTAGGGAGACCAAGGTGGACGGATCACCTGAGGTCGGGAGTTCGAGTCCAGCCTGGGCAACATGGTGAAACCGTGTCTCTACTAAAAATACAAAAATTAGCCGGATGTGGTGGCACACCCCTGTAATTCCAGCTTCTTGGGAGGCTGAGTCAGGAGAATCACTTGAACCTGGGAGATGGAGGTTGCAGTGAGCCAAGATCCCGCCACAGCACTCCAGCCTGCGCCATGGAGCAAGACTTCGTCTCAGAAAAAAAAAAGAATAAGTTAGCCTTGGCCGGGAGCGGTGACTCTCGCCTGTAATCCCAACACTTTGGGAGGCCAAGACAGGTGGATTGCTTGAGCTCAGGAGCTTGAGACCAGCCTGAGCAATATGGGGAAACTCTGACTCCACCAAAAAAAAAAAAAAAAATTAGCTGGACATGGTGGCACATGCCTGTAGTCCCAGTTACTCAGGAGGCTGAGGCAGGAGGATCACTTGAGCCCAGGAGGTTAAGCCTGCAGTGAGTTGTGTTCATGCCACTGCGCTCCCGCCTAAGTGACAGACTGAGACTCTGTCTCAAAAACAAAACCAAAAAAAAGGTGGGGGACACTTGCATGGTGGCTCATGCCTGTAATCCCAGTACTTTGGGAGGCCAAGGTGGGCAAATCACTTGAGCTCACGAGTTTAAGACCAGCCTGAGCAATACAGGGAAACCCTATCTCCAAAAAAAAAATGCAAAAATGACTTGGGTGTGGTGACCCGCACCTGTAGTCCCAGCAACATAGGAGGCTAAGATGGGAGGATCGCTTCAGCCTGGGAGGTGGAGGCTGCAGTGAGCCAGGATCGCACCACTGCACTCCAGCCTGGATGACAGAGTGAGATCCTGTCTCAGAATGTTAGTCTTAAGAATCTTTTAATGGATCAGAAAGGGAGAGGCCTTCTCCGGAATTGGATAGCGGTGTAACAGGGTGTCAGTGTGCGGAATTTACAAAGAAAATGCCTGGGAACTGGCCCCACAACGCTTAGTCCACTTTAAAAAGGGTCATGAGAGACAGTGAGAGCATTTTGGAGGATTTCTTTGGACAAAGCAGTGCTGAGAACTCTAGCCACCCTCCCACCCTCTGACCCTATCCCTGCTTTACTCCCAAGCCCAGGGTTGGGGGAGGGAGCAGAAACTTCTGCGAGCAAAGAGGCTAAAGCTACAGGAGGGAGAGAGAAGTGCTGACCACAACTCTCCCTCTGACCACATGTTCTCCATGACTGCCATCCCCTCCCACCCCAGCAAAGAAAAGATTGAATGCCAAAGCAAGTTAATTCAATACATTAATTCAAATGTTCAGTCCTCTGCACCACAACTGCAGCTCAGGAGCATGGCTCTCTAACGCGCCTTCCAAGTTGCAGCAGAGATTCTGCAGGATCCTGACTCAAGGTACACATGAAAGCCAGGTGCGGAGGCTCATGCCTCTAATCCCAGGACTTTGGAAGGCTGAGGTGGGTGGATGGCTCCAGCCCAGGAGTTTGAAACAAGCCTGGGCGTTATGGCGAAACCCCGTCTCTACCAAAAATACAAAAATTAGCCAGGTGTGGTGGTGCATGCCCATAGTCCTAACTACTCAGGAGGCTGAGGTAAGAGGATGGCTTGAGCCTGGGAGGCAGAATTTGCAGTGAGGTGAGATCACACCACTGCACTCCAGCCTGGGGGACAGAGCAAGACTCTGTCTCAAAAAAAAAAAAACCTGGAGTCTGATGTGGTTGAAAAAGCCACACACTCCTTCACTCTTTCCTTTTCCGTTCTGCAGAGGGAAAAGAGTTCAAGCGAGGCGTCATCCTCCCTCCTAATCATAGAGACAGTGGCTCCGGCTGCACAGATGGTGGGCTGCAGCCCAGGACAGTGTGCCTGTGCCTCCCCATTCTAAGTCACCTTTTTTTTTTTTAAATGGAGTCTCGCTCTGTGTCCAGGCTGGAGTGCGGTGGCAAGATCTCGGCTCACTGCAACCTCCGACTCCTGGGTTCAAGAGATTCTCCTGCCTCAGCCTCCTGAGTAGCTGGAATTACAGGCATGTGCCACCACGCCCAGCTAATTTTCTGTATTTTTAGTAGAGATGGGGTTTCACCATGTTAGCCAGGATGGTCTCAATCTCCTGACCTCATGATCCGCCTGCATCGACCTCCCAAAGTGCTGGGATTACAGGCATGAGCCACTGTGCCCGGCCCCCTAAATCACCATTTTTAATCTCCCTGAGGCAGAAGCTGAGATGGAATCCTGGCCATTAAATGAAGGGCTGGAATGGATAAAACCCAGCTAGCTAGCAGGGTGCGGTGGCTCATGCCTGTAATCCCAGCACTTTGGGAGGCCGAGGCGGGCAGATCACAAGGTCAGGAGATCGAGACCATCCTGGCTAACACAGTGAAACCCCGTCTCTACTAAAAATACAAAAACTTAGCAGGGCGTGGTGGTGGGCACCTGTAGTCCCAGCTACTTGGGAGGCTGAGGCAGGAGAATGGCGTGAACTCGGGAGGCGGAGCTTGCAGTGAGCCGAGATCCGGCCACTGCACTCCAGCCTGGGCAACAGAGTGAGATTCCATCTCAAAAAAAAACCCAGCTAGCAAAAAGATAGTTCCAGATTAAAAGACTATGCTAAGCATGATTTCTGGCTTTGGTTATAGCCGAGATGAAGATGACGCTATTCTTGGTACCCTTAAATAGAGTTTGTTTCTTTAATTTCAGCCTCATACTATGATGTTTGACACATCCTGTTCATCATTCTTTTAGGTGGATCTAGTTCTGGTGAAGATATAATTCTGTGTGACTCAATCTTTGGCTTCCTGCTCCACTTTTCTCTCTTTTGGTTGACCCAGGTCATAATGCATCCAGAAATATAAAAGGGAAAATGGAAGAACCAGAGAGAGCTCTCTTCAAAGCAGGTCCAAGTTGGTCTTATTTTTTTTTCACCACACATTTGTGATATCTACGGGTGCAGACAGATGGTTTCCACTGATGCTTATTTTTCTTATACTCTTCATTTCTTCAGTATCCAGAGCAATTGATTTTAAAATTATTCTGAAGTGCATCAGGGTTCTGGGGGTGGGAAGATAACCTGGGCAGGTGACATCTTCTGATCTTTCTTGAGTCATGTATTCGGGTCTTAGGCAACTAGTGTTTCAAAAATGATTCCACCTTTTTATTTTTTAGAAAAAAATAATGTTGGCTGGGCATGGCGGCTCACGACTATAACCCCAGCACTTTGGGAAGCTGAGGCAAGAGGATCACCTGAGCCCAGGGGTTGGAGACTAGCCTGGGCAACGTAGTGAGACCGCTCCATTAAAAAAAAAAAATAGTCGGCCGGGTGTGGTGGCTCACGCCTGTAATCCCAGCACTTTGGGAGGCCGAGGCAGGCGGATCACGAGGTCAGGAGATCGAGACCATCCTGGCTAACACGGTGAAACCCCGTCTCCACTAAAAATACAAAAAATTAGCCGGGCGAGGTGGTGGGCGCCTGTAGTCCCAGCTACGCGGGAGGCTGAGGCAGGAGAATGGCGTGAACCCCGGGGGGCGGAGCCTGCAGTGAGCCGAGATCGCACCACTGCATTCCAGCCTGGGTGAAAGAGCGAGACTGCGTCTCAAAAAAAAAAAAAAAAAAAATAGTCACATGTGGTAGCGTGCACCTGTAGTCCCAGCTACTCAGGAGACTGAGGCAGGAGCATCACTTGAGCCTGGGAGGTAAAGCCATGATCACACCAGTGCACTCCAGCCTGGGTGACATAGTGAGATGGAGGGAGGGAGGGGGGGAGGGAGGAAGGAAGGAAGGAAAAGAGGGAGGGAGGGAGATGGGGGAAGGGGAAAGGAAGAGAGGAAAGAAGGAAGGAGGAAAAGAAAGAAAAAGAAGAAAGAAAGAAGAAAAGAAGGAAAGAGAAAGAGTGTTAAAAGAAAATCATAATGTTTGAAAACCATTTTCCTAGGCAGTGGCAAGAGGGATTTATTCGTAGCTAGTTGTGTGGTTGTGTTTTAGAAAAAAAAAAAAAAGATGTAACAGAGAGCACTGGGCAGAGGAAGAGGATGACAGCCGCACTCCTAGAACAGAGCCATTTCCCAGCGCCGGGAGTGTGGGCTCAGACCAGAGGGAGAAAACGGATAGGAACCTGAGTCCACTCAGCATCTTCTGGGGTGGCAGCAAAATCCTACACTGGTTTCAAGGTAAGGCTTAGGGAGAGCGAATGTTCCTAAAATTGAGTTATTCAAGGGATTAAAAAGATTAGCAGCTGCCCTCAAAACTGTAACTCAGAGGAAAAAGAGAAACTCATGCAAAGAGAGAGGGTCACCGCTTCCAGATCTACGTCTGACGGTTTGATGTCATCACAGAAGGTGGAGACAGAAGGCCCTCAGAGGTGACCTGGTCCAATCTCCTCCTTTGCAGATTTAATGCAAGGTTAAAACTGAGGTTGGCTTCATTGTCCACACAGAGGTGACCTACACTGGTGATATGTGGTAGCGTCCAGCCCAGCCCAAGTGGAGCCCTTTCAAAATGGATTTTCTACTCTCAGAAAAGAATTATTTTGAGGACCTTCAGAGATAATGCATCAGGAGCATGATCTAACTGGGGAATCTTTTCCCATGCTTTTTGCCCTACATATGGATTTCCTGGCACCATCTATCCAAAGCATTCCACACCGAAGACATGTGGGGGCGTGATGGCTGAAAAATATCTATGCATAAATTACATGTTGCTATTTTTAATCTGAATCTGCCTTAACTATTTCCCCTTCCCTTCTTTATTGGAGAACATGGGCAAATTCTGTTAAGCAATAATTTCCTGTTGAGTAAGAGTTAGGTTTAGTCCATTGTTCTCTTTTTTTTTTTTTTTTTTTTTGAGACGGAGTCTCGGTCTGTCGCCCAGGCTGGAGTGCAGTGGCGCGATCTCGGCTTACTGCAGGCTCCACCTCCTTGGTTCGTGACATTCTCCTGCCTCAGTCTCCCGAGCAGCTGGGACTACAGGTTCCCGCCACCACGCCTGGCTAATTCTTTTGTATTTTTTAGTAGAGACGGGCTTTCACCGTGTTAGCCAGGATGGTCTCGATCTCCCGACCTCATGATCCGCCCGCCTCGGCCTCCCAAAGTGCCGGGATTACAGACGTGAGCCACCGTGCCCGGCCGTCCATTGTTCTCTTGCCCATGTTTCCATTGACTCCCGTTGCTCATATCCTGGTCTTTAAAGGCTGATGTCAGAGAGGATCAAGTCTCTAATGATAGTGCGTGCTGTTTTAGTTTATTCAATGTCATGCCCTATTTAGCAGTTATGTCTCAAGTACCATGCAATAAGCACTGATATAGTCTGGATATTTGTCCCACTCACTTCTCGTTGCAATGTAATCCCAATGTTAGAGGTGAGGCCCGGTGGGAGGTGTTTGGGTCATGGGGGCAGATCCCTTGTGGCTTGGTGCCATCCTTGCAATAGTGAGTTCTTTCATGTGAAATCTGGTTGTTTGAAGGTGCATGGACCAGGTACAGCGGCTCGCGCCTATAATCCCAACACTTTGAGAGGCCAAGGCAGGTGGATCACTTGAGCTCAGAAGTTTGAGACCAGCCTGGGCAACATAGCAAGACCTCATCTCTACTAAAAATTTGAAAAAATCGGCCAGGTGCCATGGCTCACGCTTGTAATCCCAGCATTTTGGGAGACCGAGGTGGGAGGATCACGAGGTCAGGAGTTTGAGACCAGCATGGCCATCATAGTGAAACCCCATCTGCACTAAAAATACAAAAATTAGCTGGGCGTGGAGGCGGGTGCCTGTAATCCCAGCTACTTGGGAGGCTGAGGCAGGAGAATTGCTTGAACCTGGGAGGTGGAGGTTGCATTGAGTTGAGATCGCGCCACTGCACTCCAGCCTGGGTGACAGAGCTAGACTCCGTCTCAAAAATAAATAAATAAATAAATAAATATTAGCTGGGCATAGTGACAGGTGCCCATAGTCCCAGTTACTAAGGAGGCTGAGGCAGGAGGATTGCTTCAGCCTGGAAGATCAAGACTGCAATGAGCCACGATTGCACCACTGCACTCCAGCCCAGGTGACAGAGCAAGACTCTGTCTCAATCAATCAATAAGTGTGGCACATGCCCGTCCTGTCTCTCTTGCTTGCACTCTCACTGTGTGATGTGACTGCTCCCACGTCACCTTCCACTGAGAAATAAAAGCTCCCTCAGGCCTCCCCAGAAGCCAAGCAGATGCCAGTGCCATGCCTATACAGCCTGCAGAACCGTGAGCCAATTAAGCCTCTTTTCTGTATAAATCACTCAGTCTTAGGTATGTCCTTATAGCAACATAAGAACAGCCTAACACAAGCACAAAACAAAGTCCTGGAGATACAGAGATAAGTACAACAGGGTTCTGTCCTCACAGCTCACTCGTGCAAGGAGTCCTAGCAATAAGTGTGGTGGATAATTTTCAAATTTGGTTTGGGATTATCTCACCTTGTTCGAACCACGAAAGGTGAAACAATTTCAGATTGTAAGTTGTTATGGTCATGCTGATGGTCAGGGTGCAAATAGAAAAGTTCAAGCCATTCCAAGGACTGTGCTGGTCAGCGCAAGATATACAGAGATACACTGAGGCCTGGCATGGATAAATAAAGATTGTATGCCTATGTAAAAATGTATGGGGCCATAAGAGACAAGCCATCTTTCCCCATCTGCTGTAACAGCCTTAGGGAAAAAAGTCCAGTGGGATCCTGTACTGGTCCATTTTCACACTGCTGATAAAGACATACCCAAGACTGGGTAATTTACATAGAAAAAGAGGCTTAATGGACTCACAGTTCCACGTGGCTGGGGAGGCCTCACAATCATGGCGGAAGGCAAAAGCCACGTCTTACATGGTGGCAGATAAGAGAGAATCAGAATCAAGCAAAAGGGGAAACCCCTTATAAAATCATCAGATCTGGTCCAGCATAGTGGCTCATGCCTGTAATCCCAGCACTTTGAGATGCTGAGGCGGGTGGATCACCTGAGGTCAGGAGTTCGAGACCAGCCTGGGCAACATGATGAAACCCCATCTTTACTAAAAATACAAAAAATTAGCCGGGCATGCTGGCAGGCACCTGTGATCCCAGCTATTGAGAGACTGAGGCGGGAGAATTGCTTGAACCTGGGAGGTGGAGGTTGCAGTGAGCCGAGATAGTGTCACTGCCGTCCAGCCTGAGTGACAGAGTGAGACTGTCTCAAAAAAAAAAAAAAAAAAAATTCATCAGGTTTCTTGAGACTTATTCACTACCATGAGAACAGTATGGAGGAAACTGCCCTCATGATTTAATTATCTCCCACCTGAGGAATTATGGGAGCTACAATTCAAGATGAAATTTGGGTGGGGACACAGCCAAGCCATATCACATTCTTAAGGGCTTGGGCAGGGAGAGGAGGTCTATGAGAGAGCTGAGCACCAACTCAGCTGCCACAGCTGACACCTTATTCAGATATCTTGAAGTTGACCTTGACCCTTCTGGGTCTTTTCATAAGAACCAAAGAGCTCCTGAGAGTGCAGCCACCCGGCCAGCCAAGTCCTGGCTTGAGAAAGTTATCAGCATTATTGCATCCTTCTCCCTCCAAATCTTTCCTACAGAGAAATGCCTGGCCTTTGAGAATCTTCTACGGGAGGACCAGGGGTATGAAGTTAGTATTGATCAATGTTCTAATCTGCAGTTTTTCTCTTCTCTTTTTGTACATGTACTCCATCCGTAGATGTTTTCTTTCTTTCTTTTTTTTTTTTTTAAGCCTGGGATTAAAGAGTGCTTCATTTGATTCAGCCACTTGGGTATATGAGGGAGAACTGAAACTGAATGGAAATTATTCACATGAGCCCCCAGGAGCTGCCCGAATGTGTGGCAACTCAGGAATGCCGTCATGGAGGTGTGCAGAAAGTGCTCTGTGACAGGTCACCCTGCCCTGGTTATTTAAAAAGAAAGTGAGGTATGATTTGAGCTATCATTACAACAGGTAATTGACAAAGTGTTGATGAAATAAACCTTCTCTCCTCATCTCTAATTACCCCTGTTCAAACAGCTCAAAGGAATTATTCTTTTCACAGCCAGACTCAAAGAGCACTCGCTTCCTTGTAAAAGAGAGACGGGCTGGGCACAATGGCTCACACCTGTAATCCCAGCTCTATGACCAAGGCAGGAGAATTACTTGAGCCCAGGAGTTCAAGATCAGCCTGGGCAACCTAGTGAGTCCCCCATCTCTACAAAAAAGTTTTTAAATTAACTGGACATGGTGGCATGCCTCTGTGGTCCCAGTTACTGGGAGGCTGAGGTGGGAGGATGGCTTGAACCCAGGAGGTTGAGGCTGCAGTGAGCCATGATTGCACCACTGTATTCCAGCATGGGCAAGAGAATGAAAGGCTATCTCAAAAAAGAAAAGGAGAGAGAGAGAGAGAGAGATTGAGGATTTGAAAATAAGACTTAGGAATATAGAGCTCACAAATGCTGGGGATGAGACTCAGATCTCTCTCTCTGGTAATCAGTAGAGGGAAACACATTCTGTGGATGTATAGATGTGATTGATGGAGCAGAACCCAAACTTATGTACATTTCCTACTTACTGTAATGACTACAGGTAGAGGTCTAATTTAGACCTAGAGCATTTTAATTCTTGGAAGAACCATTTAAGTTGCAAAAATGTAAGGCATGTAGCATCTACTGTCCTAAGAGAAAGGTCTACTATGACCCAGTATCTTTGGCTTGGCAAAATTGTCTTCCCAGGGAATGGTGTAATCTACTTAAGGTTCTGGCCCATTGAAAGAATGGAGACCCACACCCCAGTCTTTCTCTGCAGTATTTAAAGTTAGGGAAACGGGCTGGGTGCAGTGGCATGTAATCCCAGCACACTAGGAGGCTTAGGCAGAAGGATGGCTGCAGCCCAGGAGTTTGAGACCAGCCTGGGGAAAATGGTATACTTTTTTTTTTTTAATTAGCTGGGCATGGTGGCATGCACCTGTAGTCCTAGCTACTCAGGAGGCTGAAGCAGGAGGATCACTTAAGCTCAGGAGTTCAAGGCTGCAGTGAACTTTGATGGCACCACTGCACTCCAGCCTGAGTAACAAATCAAGACCTTGTCTCAGAATAAATAAATAAAAATAAAGTGAGTGAAACTTATGGATGGGGCCTGTTAGCTATTAAAAAAAAAACCCCACAAAACAAAACAACCACATAGCAATAAAGGGCTACAAGATCCATGAAGCAAAGTGACCATGAGCATTGAGAGAAAGGAGACCAGCAAGGAGGCCACTGCTATGAGTCAGAAGGGGAGACGTAGGCAGGAGTGGTCCTGTCCATGAAGTGGCAGAACCTCATCTTGGGGCAGGAGCTGTCTGCCTACGAGCATCCTAAGTGCAGCCACTGCCAGTCAACAACGGTAGCGAAGAACAGAAGTCTGCATGGCAGCTGCAATGCTAGGTCCCTGCCCTGGGAGCACAGAGGCCTGTTCTGAAGTAACCAACTTTAGTATCTGGGGAGATACTAAAATATTCTCCAGCCCCCACGTCCAAACCACCCATGAAGCCTGGTGGGCTGGGAGCAGGAAATTCCAGGCCAAAGACTCCTGGCCACAGTGGGCACCATGGGACTGAGAGAGAGGAGAAGGTTAGAATCGCTCCAGCTTTTTTTTTTTGAGATGGAGTTTTGCTTTTCTTGCCCAGGCTGGAGTGCAATGGCACTATTTTGGCTCACCGTACCTCTGCCTCCCAAGTTCAAGCGATTCTCCTGCCTCAGCCTCCCAAGTAGCTGGGATTACAGGCATGCGCCAACATGCCTGGCTAATTTTTGTATTTTTTTTAGTAGAGATGGGGTTTCTCCATGTTGGTCAGGCTGATCTTGAACTCCTGACCTCAGGTGATCTGCACACCTCAGCCTTCCAAAGTGCTGGGATTACAGGCATGAGCCACCGCGCCCGGCCAGAAGCGCTCCAGCTTTTTATGTCATGTTGGAGTGGGCACTGATTATGAAGCCACTATTGGGTGGGGGGACATTATTTTGTAAAGCTGAGTTAAAAGTCCTCTGGGACTCTAGAGACCTGGGCTGTGGAGGTGGCATATTCTCTGTAACAGAGTCCAGGATGCCAGGACTGGGAAGGGGCAGATGCAGACTCAGGACCATCCCTTCTTTGTGTAAACATAAGGCCTGGAGTGCCACAAGCAAGGAGAGCCACTGTGCACAACATTCTTGTTTTCTTTTGAGACAGAGTTTTACTCTGTCACCCAGGCTGGAGTGGTGCCACGGCACGATCTCACTTCATTGCAACCCCCGCCTCCCAGGTTCAAGCAATTCTCCTGCCTCAGCCTTCTGAGTAGCTGGGATTACAGGCCCCTGCCACCATGGCCAGCTAATTTTTGTATTTTTAGTAGAGATGGGGTTTCACCATGTTGGCCAGGCTGGTCTCGAACTTGTGACCTCAGGTGATCCACCCTCCTCGGCCTCCCAAAATGTTGGGATTACGGGCGTGAGCCACTATGCCCAGTCCACAACTCTTTTTTAAATGTATTTTTTATTGGCCAGGTGAGGTGGCTCACACCTGTAATCCCAGCCTTTTGGGAGGCCAAGGCAGGCAGATCACCTGAGGACAGGAGTTTGAAACTAGCCTGGTCAACATGGTGAAACCTGTCTCTACTAAAAACACACAAAAAAATTAGCTGGGCATGGTAGCATGTGCCTGTAATCCCAGCTACTCAGGAGGCTGAGACAGGAGAAGGGCTTGAACCCAGGAGGTGAAGATGGCAGTGAGCCAAGATCGTGCCATTGCACTCCAGCCTGGGTGACAGAGTGAGACTCTGTCAAAAAAAAAAGAAAGAGAGAGAGAGATAGAAAGAAAGAAAGAAAGAAAGAGAAGAATCAGGTGTGGCTACTGGTTTCAAGGTGCTGCAGACTTTATTGTGTTCCCCCAAGTTCATATGTTGAAGCCACAACCTCCAGTGTGGCTGCATTGGCAGATAAGGCCTCTAAGTGTGTAGTGGAGGTAGGAAGAAGAAAGAAGAAAAAAAAGAAAGAAAGAAAGAGAAAGAAAGAAAGAAAGAAAGAAAGAAAGAAAGAAAGAAAGAAAGAAAGAAAGAAAGGAAGGAAGGAAGGAAGGAAGGAAGGAAGGAAGGAAGGAAGGAAGGAAGGGAAAGACAAAAGACACCAAAGCTAATTATTTCTCTCCAAGAACACATACAAAGGAAAGGTCTTACGAGGTCATAGCAAGAAGATGGCAGTCTGCAAGTCAGGAAGAGAGCCCTCATCAGAAACTGCATCCCTTTCTCCAGAATGTGAGAGATAAATGTCTATTGTTTAAGCTCCCTATCTGTGGTACCTCATCATGGCAGTCAAAGCTGACTAAGACACATGAAGATCGGAGCTTAGAAGCAGGAACAGGCCAGTTGGGTAGGGCAGCTGTTTTGTTTGCAGGACGTGTCTCAGCTCACATCAGGTTGGTAGGTCCTCCTCTGCAGCTGTTGTGACCATGAAGCAGGCAGGCCCTCAGGAACCTGGCCTTACTGCCAGGCCTCACAGGGGGAGTCGAGGGACAGGATGGACGCTCTGTGTCCAGAACATGGGTAACGACTAGTGAACAGGTCGATGGGAGACTAGGGTGACAAGTGACCAGGAAGTCTGAAACTACTGAAGCCTGTGCGGGTCTACTGAAGGGATTTGACAGGGAGACGATGTGGTCCCAGCCCTGGAGAGGCCAGCCTGGGCTGCTGTGTGGTCCCCGAGACCCCGGCCTGAGGGTGCACCAGCCCCAGCATCAATCAGCTCTCAGGGTGTTTCTAGGATTCAAGGCCCTCATGGAGCCCCTGAAAGCAAGGTTCACTTTCCTAAGCTCTTCAAAGCTCAAGGAGCAAACGGCAGACCTGAGCCATCCAGCAATGCTCTCAGCATGGGCCTGCTTAGCCTGCTCCCTCCTCAGCCAGTTTGCCCCAGAAACTA
The DNA here is from genome assembly GCF_028878055.3 of Symphalangus syndactylus. NCBI lineage: Eukaryota > Metazoa > Chordata > Mammalia > Primates > Hylobatidae > Symphalangus > Symphalangus syndactylus. The sequence goes on along the minus strand of NC_072432.2, from coordinate 20,579,720 downwards.
AAAATAAAATTGACAACAGAGGAGCATTAAACAGAAAATCTAGCTGAGGGAGGAGCAGAGGCTTTGAACAAGGACAACTGGCACACACCGTGGTCACCTCTGGTTGTCCTGTCCTACCTGGGCGCTGGGAGTTTATGGATGGATATTCACTGGAGCGCCTGCTCTGCCAGGAGATAACTCAGCTTTCCTCTAAGCCTCTGTGGTTTTATCTTTTTTTGTTTGTTTACTATTTCTTCCTCCTCTGCTACATGAAAACCATTTCCCTGTATCTCCAGTTCAAATTCCCCAAAGCGAGAATCTAATTTGGTTTTCAGACCCTCTTTGAAGGGCTGTTGGATGGTCCTGCCAGCCTGTGAGCTGGCTGTCCTGGCTCCCTGGTAGTGACCTGTGGGCAGAGCCCTTTTCCTGCAAGGGGGTGGTGAGAATCCAGGCACACTGGGGCAAGCCTGCCCTGCCTGTATTGGGCAGAATGTACTCAGCTGCTTGCAACAGAATAGCCACATACAAGGCGTCTCTACTGCTGTGAGCTCATTTTCCATAGCAAGAAGCCTGCAGGTGGTTAGTCCTAGAACTCAGTGGCTCTGTGACCCCACAGAGGGTATTTTTCCGTCTGCCAAGTGGCTGGACAGTAGTTGCAGCAGTTCAATGAATACATCAAATCCAAAGATTTCCTTGATGCTCCCCTACCCCCACCCTCAGGAGATGTATTGATGTCTCTTTGACAAAAGAGAGCCACAGTCCCACCTCTAGCTACAAGAGAAGCTGGTGGAGTGAGAAGCTGGTGTATACAACGTCGACAGGGGAAAGTGGATTCTAATGACAAGGGAGATGATGGAACACTGTGTAGGCAAATGTCTGCCCTACGAAGTAAACAGTTAACTATAGCGTGGTACTGCAAGCACTCGAATAATTTGCTAAGACACTGATATTGTTTGGCTATGTCCCCAGCCAAATCTCACCTTGAAGTGTAATAATCCCCACGTGTCACGGGTGGGGCCAGGTGGAGATAATTGAATCACAGGGGGCAGTTTCCCCATACTGTTCTCGTGGTGGTGAATAACTCTCACGAGATCTGATGCTTTTATAAAGGGGAGTTCCCCTGGCCACGCTCTCTTGCCTGCCATCATGTAAGACGTGACTTTGCTCCTCACGCGCCTTCGGCCGTGATCATGAGGCCTCCCCAGCCATGTGGATGTGAGTCCATTAAACCTTTTTCCTTTATAAATTATGCAGTCTCAGGTACGTCTTTATTAACAGCGTGAGAACAGACTGATACACTCTTTGGGATAAGTCACATAACCTCTTCGAGGCTCAGATTCCTAAAATGAAAAATGAAAATGATAGTACTTACATCACAGAGGTGTTGTAGAGATTAATATGAAATAACGTATAAGAAAGTCTCTATTTCAATACTTAATAGGTAATAAACACACCTTGGCTCCTTCCTCCCCATCACCTACAGGGTAAATGCACAATAAATACTTGCTAACCAAATAAACATTGCTTATCTGGAACATTATCCTCTTGAATTTTGTTGGCTATTTGTAAAAAGAAAGAAAATCAAGTCGGCATGCAAAGGAAAAGTAAACATGAAAAATTCAAAGGCTGGCAGGCTAGGAATTAATTTAAAATGCAATCATGCTTCATTGTATTTCAAAGAAAGCTAAATAAGTACATTGAAGCCTCTAACACATTTTCCCTCGATCGACTGATTACCCATTGTTTCCTTCCCTCGGATGGAAACCTTGGAATAATTTGCCATTTCTTCCTGCAACTGGCGCAGCTACACTCTTGATTTTCGGTTTGGTTTTGATTTGGTTTTTTTCCTCTGCTGGAAAGTCCCCAGGATAATCTGGATTTATTTCTCATCTGAAATAAAACACATTAACTGGCAGTATTCCCTTCATACTCCCTTCCTTACGAATGGTTCAAAACACTGTCATTAAAATCCATTGCTCTCACCTGCATCTTTGACAACATAATCAATGGATGCTTCCTCGGTAGAGTCAACGTAGTCACATTTGATTTCGAGACTCTTTATCAAATTAGCCCTGATTATATCACCTCCCAGTTCCATTTAGGGATCCTTTCCCTGCCAATTATGCAAAAAGACATTTGGTTTCCTTCTTTCTCCTACAACTTGTCATCAGAGGCGCCTGCGACTCTATCCAAGATCCAAGAATTCTTCCTTTAATTCAGAATTCATCTCACAGCCCACTTCCTCCAGAAAACTCGCACCAGCAACGGTGTGAAGTCCTATCTGTCCCACAAAACAAGACCATCTGAACACTTGGCCTTCAACAGTCTGAACAACCAAGAGACAGCGATAAACCTTTTTCTCTGGAATGTAAACTCTTTCATGCTTGGTGAGATGCATGAGTGTAGTAATTTTACACATCTACCATAGCCGGTACTAAAAATTCACTCCAGTCATAAATCTTCAATCTGCCACCCAGTGCCAAACACCCACCTTCAGTTCTGGAGTTTCCAATGGCTTATGGGACCTCCTCATACTCTAGGGCTTCTGGTTCCTCCAGAGTCAAGATGGTTAGGGAAGAGGGATTCATGAAAATGTATAACTGTTTTGTCTCTCTCTCTCTCTTTTTTTTTTTTTTTTTTTGAAACAAGGTCTGACTGTTTCATCTAGGCTGGAGTGTAGTGACACATGGCTCACTGCAGCCTTAACCTCCTGGGCTCAAGCAATCCTCCTGCCTCAGCCTCCTGAGTAGCTGAAACTATAGCTGCATGCCACCATGCCCAACTAATATTTTAATTTTTTTTTGTAGAGCCAGGGTTTTGCCATGTTGCCCAGGCTGGTCTTGAACTCCTGGGCACAAACAATCCACCTACCTCAGCCTCCCAAAGTGCTGGGATTACAGGCATGAGCCGCCATACCCAGCCACTTTTTTTTTTTTATTTAGAGACAGAACCTTGCTCTGTCACCCCTCATCTCCCAGGCTGGAGTGCAGTGGCATGATCATGGTTCACTGCAGCCTTCAACTCCTGGCCTCAAGAGATCCTCCTGCCTTAGCCTCCCAAGTAGCTGGAACTACACGCGCATGCCACCATGCCCACTAATTTTTTTTTTTTTTTTTTTTTGTAGAGACGATGTCTCGCTATGTTGCCCTGGCTGGTCTTGAACTCCTAGCCTCCCGAAGTGCTAGGATTATAGGCATGAGCCACTGCACCTGACCAATATAACTTGTTTTACTGAGTCAGTGCAGATGTAATCTTCTCTGTTATCCATGCCTTGCTGTATGGCAGGCATCCAAATATTGGTTCTCTCATGGAGCTTTTGCACAAGTCTTTGGATGGCCCAAAAGTTCCCTGGCTGAATGATGTGCTGTGACTTGTAATCTTTTCTGCAAGTCCCTACACCTGGTCATGGACTCTACACTTCTTCTTACTGGACTTCCTCCTGCCTTCTTGGGCAGGATACCAGCAAGACAGCTCAAGCCCAGCCACCTTTCCTGGTCTCTGCTTGCCCCTTGGGACACTCACACAACTCTGATTACTCCCGCAAGCCTTTCATTCCAAAATTACCCAGGCAAGAAGCAAGGACCAGTCTCTATTTGCTCATCTATTCCCAGGCTTCTGAAGTAATAGATCTGGCTTTCTCAAGAACCCTTTCACTGAGTTCTGCAACAACATGAGAGCCCATGTGGACCCATGAGTTTCTATATCATAGCAAGTGTCTAGATCAGGACTAAGAAGTCAGTCCTTTCCCTTCTCGCCAGCATCCTCAGTCTCTAAGGTTCTCTTGAAGCTCCACACATGTAGCTTCACAGGAAGGAAAGGAGTAGCTCTCACTTTGAACCTGAGTGATTTTCTAATGCCTGGACTTCTATTATTGTAAGATGGGGAGAAGAAGAGGGGATTATTGGTCAATGAACTGGTCCTGCCAGCTCATAGGTGGTCCTTCAAATATGGGGATTTAGCACCTCTTATTCTCAGCTTTAGGGCTGTAGCCTCATTTTGGAGACAACATGAAATGTCCCATTGACATTCTGTTAAACACTGTTATAATGCGTGTCCTTGCACGTCTATCTTTGTGAACCTTTGAGAGTATGGCCAAAGGGTGAATTACTCATAGACACTGCTAAATTGTTTTCTAGGAAGGTTGCACCAGTTTGCACTTCCAAAATACTGCAGGAGCACATCCATTTCCCCACAATCTCCCCAAGCCCAGCTAGACATTCCTCAACCTGAAATATGGGACAGAGCTCTGGTTGGAAAGACCAACTCACTCCGTCAAAAGGCCAGATGAGTGCACCATTCTAGACATTTAAAAGCATCAAATGCCAAGCTTTTTTCAAGACAGAGTGGAGGAACGAGGGAGGATGGAAGAGAGAAGAGAAGGAAAGGGAAAGGGAGGGAAGAGAAGAATTATTTTCGGGATCTATTGCCGGCTATTGTGCTTTATCTTGAATTGCCTCATGGGGGCCAGGCTCAGTGGCTCACACCTGTAATCCCAGCACTTTGGGAGGCTGAGGTAGGCGGATCACTTGAGGTCAGGAGTTCAAGAACAGCCTGGCCAATATGGTGAAACCCCGTCTCTACTAAAAATACAAAAGTTGACATGGTGGCGGGCGCCTGTAATCCCAGCTGCTGGGCAGGCTGAGACAGAAGAATCACTTGAACTCAGGAGGCAGAGGCTGTAGTGAGCCGAGATCACGCCACTGCACTCTAGCCTGGGGGACAGAAGGAGACTACATCTCAAAAAAAAAAAAGAAAGAAAAGAAAATTGCTTTGAATTGTCTCGTGGCCAGGATGAGACGGAGGCAGCAGGTGAAGGTTTGTGCAGTTGGGCTCCTAGAAGTGAGCTCGTGCTGTGCTGTTAACTATGGTGAAACTGAGCCTCCTAATCTTTTTCTTTCTTTCTTTTTTTTTTTTTTTTTTGAGACAGAGTCTCGCTCTGTCACCCAGGCTGGAGTGCAGTGGTGCGGTCTCAGCTCACTGCAAGCTCCGCCTCCCGGGTTCACGCCATCCTCCTGCCTCAGCCTCCCGAATAGCTGGGACTACAGGTGCACGCCACCACGCCTGGCTTATTTTTTGAATTTTTTTAGTAGAGACAGGGTTTCACCGTGTTAGCCAGCATGGTCTCGATCTCCTGACCTCGTGATCCGCCTGCCTCGGCCTCCCAAAGTGCTGGGATTACAGGCATGAGCCACTGCACCCAGCCGAGCTTCCTAATCTTACCTCCAGTGATGCTACTTAGCTGCAGAGGTGTTGCTGACACACCGGCAAGCAGCAGGACGTTGTCTCCACACAACGCTCTCGTCCTACACAACACTCTTGTCCACCTGGAGAAAGGCCCTCTTTTTTTTTTTTTTTTTTTTTTTTCAATTGAGACAGAGCCTCTGTCACCAAGGCTGGAGTGCAGTGGTGTGATCTGTGCTCACTGCAACCTCCGCATCCCAGGTTCAAGCGATTCTCCTGCCTCAGCCTCCCGAGTAGCTGGGATTACAGGCACGTGCCACCACACCTGGCTAATTTTTGTATTTTTAGTAGAGACGGGGTTTCACCATTTTGGCGAGGCTGCTCTCGAACTCCTGACCTCAGGTGATCTGCCAGCCTCGGCCTCCCAAAGTGCTGGGATTACAGGCATGAGCCACTGTGCCCAGCTGAAAGGCCCTCTTTGAACAGAATGTGTGTCCAGAATTAGTCAACATGGGATCTCTGACATCCTCCAAGACCCCCGGGGCACTGCCCTGACCATAACTGCTCGTTCACAGTGTCGTATGTTCTCATCCACTGACCAGGTTCCAGTTCTCCAGAAGCGCTGCTTCTCCAAACCAGCAGCAGCAGTATCTATGAGGGAAATTCGTGTCTATCTTTTATTTTTCTTTCTCTGTTTTATTCCCCCCTTTAAAACTCAAGTTACTCAAAGGGACTGTGACAACTCAATATATTTGAACTTTTAGATAGTCAGACTAAACACTGTGAAATTCACTGTGTATTCAAGATTAAGAGCCATTGGACTTGGGGGACACTTTTTCTGTCACTGCCTTTGTTAGCCAATGCCACTCCCATAGATCTGCAGGCCCCAGATAACAAACGTGGGGGCTGCAGACAGGACGTGGGGCTGGTGGAGACAGCGAGGTGCTGGCAGTCAGGATCCCAGGGTCTGGATCTGACTCCCCAAAGGTGTGTCTGTTTTTATCTTAGGAAAGGGGCATAACTCCCCACAAGCTTAGCAGCATAATTATATACAATTTAATTATTAAAGTAATAATATGAAATTATTTATTGTTACAGAATATATGTAACATACAATAATGTAATATATAATTTATAATATAATTTTCTTTTGAGATGGAGTTTTGCTCTTGTCACCCAGGCTGGAGTGCAATGGCATGATCTCAGCTCACTGTAACCTCTGTCTCCCAGGTTCAAGCAATTCTTCTGCCTCAGCCTCCCAAGTAGCTGGGATTACAGATGCGTACCACCATGCCCAGCTACTTTTTGTATTTTTAGTAGAGATGGGGTTTTACCATGTTGGCCAGGCTAGCCTCGAACTCCTAAGCTCAGGTGATCCACCTACCTCAGCCTCCCAAAGTGCTGCAATTACAGGTGTGAGCCACAGCGCCCAGCCATAGTATAATAATTATATATACTGTACAAAATAATAATCTTATTGGCAAGGAGTTCTTAATAACATCAAAAAGAATATTTTCCTTCCTTTTTTTTTTTTTTTTTTGAGATAGTCGCCCAGTCTGGAGTGCAGTGGTGCAATCTCGGCTCACTGCAACCTCCGCCTCCTTGGTTCAAGGGATTCTTCTGCCTTAGCCTCCCGAGTAGCTGGGATTACAGGCGTGCACCACCACACCTGCTAATTTTTGAATTTTTGGTAGAGATGGGGTTTTACCATCTTGGCCAGGCTGGTCTTGAACTCCTCACCTCATGATCCACCTGCCTCAGCCTCCCAAAGTGCTGGGATTACAGGCATGAGCCACTGCACCTACCCTCAAAAAGAACATTTTCTTAGGACACTTTTGACAGTAGTGAGCAAGGCCGAATGCAGTGGCTCATGCCTATAACCCCAGCACTTTGGGAGGCCAAGGCTGGAGGATTGCTTGAGGCCAGGAGTCTGTGACCAGCCTGGGCAACATAGCGAGACCCCATGCCTACAAAGAAAATTTTGTTTAATTAGCTGCTTACCTGTAGTCCTAGCTACTAGGAAGGTTGAGGTGGGAGGATGGCTTAAGCCCAGGAGTTCAAGGTTACAATGAGCTGTCATTACACCACTGCGCTCCAGCCTGGGCAACAGAGCAAGAACCTATCTCAAAAAAAAAAAAAAAAAAAAAAAGTACTGAGCAAAATAAGAGAAGCCTGTAGGCTTTAGGGATACACAGACCTGGGTTTGTATTTTGTTTAAGGCATTTGTTTAGTGAGTTTGGATAAATTATTTAACCTCTCTCACGCTGTTTCGCCTTGAAAAATGAGAAGAGTAAAGTAAACTTTTCAGACCATTGTAGGGATTAAAAATCAAGTTTAAGGTTTCTGTTATGCAAGATGAGTAAGTGCTAAAGATCTGCTGTACAAGATTGTGCTTATAGTTAATAATACTGTAATGTGTATGCACTTTAAAATCTATTAAGATGCCAGGTGTGGTGGCTCACGCCTGTAATCCCAACACTTTGGGAGACCGAGATGGGAGGATTGCTTGAGCCCAAGAGTTTGAGACCAGCCTGGGCAACATAGTAAGACCCCCATTTACAAAAAATTAAAAATAAAAAAATTAGCCAGGCATGGTGGTGCGTGCCTGTAGTCCCAGCTACTGGAGAGTTGAGGTGGGAAGATCACTTGAGCCTGGGAGGTCAAGACTGCAGGGGGCCATAATCACGCCACTATGCTCCAGACTGGGCAGCAAGTGAGACACTGTCTTAAAAAATAAATTAATTAAAATAATAAATAAGGCCAGGCACGGTGGCCCACACCTGTAATCCCAATATTTTGGGAGGCTGAGGCGGGCAGATCATTTGAGGTTAGGAATTCGAGACCAACCTGGCCAACATGGCGAAACCCCATCTCCACTAAAAATACAAAAATTAGCTGGGCGTAGTGGTGTGCGCCTGTGATTCAGCTGCTTGGGAGGCTGAGGCAGGAGAATCGCTTGAAGGCGGGAGGGAGAGGTTGCAGTGAGTCAAAATCCTGCCACTGCACTCCAGCCTGAGCTACAGAGTGAGACTCTGTCTCAAAAATAATAATAATAATAATTAAATAATATATATTAAGAGGGTGAATTTTTAAAATAATATGTGTAAAACAGGTGTCTAATACAGCAGGGGACTTTATTAAACAGTAGTTATTATTGTTAAAAATGGAAGAACTAGATATAAAAATCACCTTTTCTTTGTTTGTTTCACTTACCTTTCAGTGAGAGGAATGCCAAGGTTAGCAAATAATTCTGATTTTGCAAGGATTTTTTGCTGTGACCTGAGACCAGAGAATTGCCGCTTGTTCCAGATTTTGCAAGTGGCCGGTTTGGCTGTAGATCAGATGGAACTACCCTTCCCAAATTACAGTTTCCCTTCTCCTGGCTGTTTATTCCTGAAGCTCGGTTTCTAGGGAGAGCTTACTGCTGGAACTCTGACCTTTAGGAAGCTGAACCTAGTGAAGTGTGGATTTGCAGCTCAGTGCTCCTGAACATTTGTTAACCTGAATTGGTCAAGTTCAGGCAAAGGAGTAGTTTATTTTTTCATTAATGAGTTTAGGGTTTGCGTGGTTGATTTTTTACATTTTTTGGATTTTTCCCTTAATATTTTATGAGGAAAATTTTCTTTATTTCCTTTAATTTTTAATTTCTGTGGGCATATAGTAGGTACATATATTTATGGGTTACATGAGATATTTTGATACAGACATACAACGTGTAATAATAACATCAGCCTAAAAGGGGCATCCATCTCCTCAAGCATTTATCCTTTATGTTACAATCAAATTATACTCTTTTGGGTATTTTTAAATGTACAATTAAATTATTGACTATAGTCACCTGTTGTGCTACTAAATACTAGGTCTTATTCCTTCTGACTATATTTTGTATCCATTAACCATCCCCTCTTTCCCCCCACTCGCCCCCCACCGCTTCCCAGTCTCTGGTAACCATCCTTCTACTCTCTGTCTCCATGAGTTCAATTGTTTTGATTTTTAGATCCCACAAATAGGTGAGAACACGCGAAGTTTGTCTTTCTGTGCCTGGCATATTTCACTTAACATAATGACCTCTAGCTCCATCCACGTTATTGCAAATGACTGGATCTCATTCTTTTTTATGGCTGAATAGTACTCCATCGTGTGCATATACCACATTTTCTTTATCCATTCATCGGTTGATGGGCACTTAGTTTGCTTCGAAATCTTGGCTATTGTGTTACAATAAACATGGGAGTGCAGCCATCTCTTTGATATATTGATTTCCGTTCTTTGGGGTATATACTCAGCAGTGGAATTGCTGGATCGTATAGTGGGTCTATTTTTAGTTTTTTGAGGAACGTCCAAACTGTTCTCCATAGTGGCTATACTAATTTACATTTCCACCAACAGTGTACAAGGGTTCCCTTTTATCCACATCCTCACCAGCATTTGTTATTGCCTGACTTTTGGATAAAACCCTTTTTTTTTTTTTGGAGACGGAGTCTCACTCTGTCGCCCAGGCTGCAGTGCAGTGGCGCGATCTCGGCTCACTGCAACCTGTGCCTCCCGGGTTCAAGTAATTCTCCTGTCCTCATCCTCCCTAGTAGCTGGGACTACAGGCATGCACCACCACACCCAGCAAATTTTTTATTTTTATTTTTTGTAGAGGCAAGGTCTCACCACGCTGCCCAAGCTGGTCTCAAACACCTGGGCTCAAGCAATCCTCCTGCCTCAGCCTCCCAGTGTGCTGAGATGACAGGTGTGAGCCACTGCACCTGGCTTTTTTTGCTTTTTAGTCAGGTTTGCTTCTCTCTTTAACTGTCACATATTCTGTTTTTGAAGGAGTGTGAACAACCGTGTGCTCATATATAATTCCTGGAAGAAATCTCTGTTTTCAGAAGAAACAAGTAAAACTATCTCTCCTTCCTATCACCATACTTTGAGTTTTTATGAAAATCTATGTTAAGGAGAAATTGTGTTTGAATACTTCTGCAACTAGACTATTAAAAGGTCCTGAGCCAGGTGCAGTGGCTCACACCTATAATTCTAGCACTTTGGGAGGCCAAGGTGGGAGGATTGCTTGAACCCGGGAGTTTGAGACCAGCCTGAGCAACATAGACCCTGTCTCTATCAAGTATTAATAGTTTTTAAAATTAGCTGGATGTGGTGGTGCATGCCTGTAGTTCCAGCTGCTCCGGAGGCTGAGGCAGAAGGATCGCTCGAGCACAGGAGGTAGAGACTGCAATGAGCCATGATCACGCCACTGCATGCCAGCCTGGGTGACAGAGCGAGACCCTATCTCAAAAAAAAAAAAAAAAATGTCCTGGAGGATATTATGTTAAGTGAAATAAAGCAGGCACAGGAGGATACATTCTTCATGTTCTTACTCGTGTGGAAGCTAAAAAAATTGATCTCATAAAGGTCAAGAGTAGAGCAGTGGTTACTAGCAGCTAGGAAGGGAAGTGGGGAGGGGGACTAGAAAGGCTGGTTAATGGAGACAAGATTATAGCAGGATGGGGAATAAATTCTAGTGTTCTATAGCACTATATGCAGATAATAGTTAACAATTTATTGTATACTTTCAAATAGCTAGAAGAGAAGGTTTTGAATGTTTCCAACGCAAAGAAAGGACAAATGTTTGCAGTGATTTTTTTGGCAAATTACTCTGATTTGATCATTACACATTGTATGTATATATTGAAATATCACACCACAGCCCATAAATCCCATGGGCTATATTATTAGGTGCCCACTAAAAACAACTTTAGGTTGAGGCGGAAAGATCTCTTGAGCCCAGGAGTTCGAGGCTGCAGTAAGCTGTGATTCTGCCACTAAACTCTAGCCTGGGCAACAGAGCAAGACCCTGTCTCAAAAAAGATATAATTTTAATTAAAAAAAAAAAAACAAACAGCTAAGGCCGGGTGCCGTGGCTCATGCCTGTAATCCCAGCACTTTGGGAGGCTGAGGTGGGCAGATCACTTGAGGTCAGGTGTTTGAGACCAGCCTGGTCAACATGGTAAAACCCTGTCTCTACCAAAAAATACAAAAATTAGCCAGGTGTGGTGGCACATGCCTGTAGTCCCACATACTCAGGAGGGTAAGGTGGGAGAACTGCTTGGACCAGAGATTGCAATGCACTGAGATTGCACCACTGCACTCCAGCCTGGGTGACAGAGTGAGACCCCATCTCAAATAATAAAAATAAAATTAAATTTAAAAACAGCTTTAAAAAGATATTGGGCTGGCAAACAGGGAAAAAAGGGGTGTCATAGATTCATTCATTCATTCTATAGCTCTGATGAAGTGTCCTCTTTGTTTCAGGCACTGTTTGGGTGATGGAGATACAGAGAGAAGCGCATGATGTATGATTCTTCGGGAGCTGCTGGGCCAGTGCCGGGATGATGGCAAACATATAAACCCTCAGCAGGGGAGGCAACACGGGAGCTGTGTCCTTAGTGATGGCAGGGAGTAAGGAAAGGGCATTCAAGGGCCTGGTGCCTCCAGAGATGAGGAAGGGAGCCCAGGGCATATGGAGGGCCTCGAGAGGCTCAGGTCAGAGCTAAGACCAGAGGTACGGTGAGGCTATGGTGTGGAAAGGCCTTGAACACCAACCTAGAGGGATTTGACTTGATGTAGAAGGCAACTGGGAGCTGCACTGTTTCTAAGTCAGGGGATGAACATGCTCCGATTGCTATGGAAGAATTTTCCAAGCAGCGCTATTGAAGAGTGATGGAGCCTGGATGCAGGGAGACACGGCATCTGGAGGCTGCTGCAGCCCTTGGCGTGTATACAGCTGGTGCTCACCTCTTCCCCTCCTTTGTTTCCTCCTCCCTTTCCTGATTTTCCTCTATCTTCTTCCTCTTCTTAACCTACTGCCCTCACTTTCTTCATCAGTTACTTTCTCCCCCATCCTTTCTTCCTGAAAGGGCCAGAAGCTCTAATTGTGGACAGGCTAGAACAGATCCTTTGGCCTCCTTTAGTATTTCTACTTCGAGTAAAAATGTCCGATGAGACAGTGTACTTCCGTAATATATCATCCTTATCAATAAAAGAACTAATGAACTTTGGCAATAAACTATCCAGTGATATACTCGTGGGGGAAACCTGAACACATTTAAGGAGTTTGGCGAGCAGTGCCGTTTCAAGGTGACCCTATTTATAGAATGGAGGCACCTTCCACCTCCTAAATGAACACATACTTCCATCTGCTGTGGCATTGTTCTGCTTCCTCTAGAATTTTCCTTGGCATCACTCACAAGCCCCAACTTGTCGGACGGGGACAAGACACAGACTCACCAACTGTGAAGTTCTGAAATGCAGCTGATCTGCAATACTCACTGTGGCACCAACCTGCTGGTTTGAACAAGTATGAAAACCTTTTAGCAGAATACCAAGCAATAGGAGGTGGAAATTACCGTCACAGTGACCATGAGAAAAGCTTCTCCAATGCACAGTTGCAAAAGGTGCAGGGTAGTTACAGGGTTCCTCAAAAATTAAAAAGAAATGGAGTCACTTAAAAAATAAAATAAAATCCAGCCAGACTCTAAAGCACACTAGCTAGCAACTTTTGGTCTTTGTTTTTCTGTATGTTGGTTAGTTATTACTGCATAATAAAATACTCCAGGCTGGGCGCAGTGGCTCACGCCTGTAATCCCAGCACTTTGGGAGGCTGAGGTGGGCGAATCACTTGAGGTCAGGAGTTTAAGACCAGCCTGGCCAATATGGCAAAACCCCATCTCTACTAAAAATACAAAAATTAGCCCAGCATGGTGGCAGGCGCCTGTAATCCCAGCTACTTGGGGGGCTGAGACAGGAGAATCGCTTGAACCCGGGAGGCGGAGGTTGCAGTGAGCTGAGATTGTGCCATTGCACTCCAGCCTGGGCAAAAAGAGTGAAACTCCGTCTAAAAAAAAAAAAAAAAAAGGTTAGGATAGTACATTTTATGTTGTATGTATTTTACCAAAATTAAAAAAGAAGTTAAAATAATTTAAATGAAACAAGACCAATTGTACAACTATAGTCTTACATCTGTAGTAGGAGTGGGCCAGGCAGAATAGAAAATTCCCAAAGGCCTTTTAAAATACACTGGCAAGATACTACTTAGCCCAGGGCCTGGTGGCTAGGCTGGTTCTCTCCTTTCCAATTGGAGGCCTCTGCCACAAACATGCTCCACCAGATCATCGGTCAGGCCAAGAAGCATCCAAACTTGATCCCCCTCTTAGTATTTATTGGAGCTAGAGGTACTGGAGCAGGACTGTATCTCTTGCGTCTGGCATTGTTCAATCTAGATGTTAGTTGGGACTGAAAGAATCACCCAGATCCCTGGAACAAACTGGGTCCCGATGATCAATACAAGTTCTACTCAATGAATGTGGATCACAGCAACCTGAAGAAAGAAGGTCCAGATTTCCAAATGAAATATTTCACTATAAAGCTGCTTTAGACTGAAGTTCTTCCAGAATCCATCCGCACAATTTTCCACTTCACCAGGAAATAGTTCTCCTCTAAATGAATGAAATCATGTTGATATAATCTATTGGAGATTACACTGATTAATAAATAACTGAAACTTGAAAAAATAATACACTGGCAGCCATTCTACAGTGCTCCCATCCACCAAATAAACTTTAGATCTAAGATGCTGGAAGATGCCACTTGGTTCCAATTCTCCAAATTCTGGAATTAAGCCAGGGAAATAAGTAAAAATGTTTAGAAACGTAGTGTTTCTATACAGGACAGTAAGATTTAGGAAGCCCCAGGGTCATCTGTAAACTTTTCCCTCCTTCCAAAGATTAATGCTGTAAAACATTTGTATTATATAATACTTCAATCCAGTACTGTACCAACTTGTTTCCATTCTGGGGAACAGATGTTCCCTGTTTGTCATTGTTTTCTAGTGTTTCACTGGTTTTTGATGCCCTCATTTTATTTTTCCAGGATTATTTGTTTTCTTATTCTTTTTTTAGAGCAGTTCTTAGTCAAAACTTCTTGAAAATTCAGATAAATATATGTCTGCTGAGTTTCCTTTGCCTTAAGTTTTAAAAACTCTTTTAGAGAGCCCTTCTGGCAGGTTAGAGTGGCTGACTTGATTGATAGGCTTGCTCCTGGCCAGTTTCCTGTTGGTTACCCGAGCGGGCTACCGGTTCTCCAACAATCCATGTTCATAGAGATGAGCTGCAGGAACCTCACTCATCTGTATTTGCTTTTATCCTAAAGTTTCACGGAGGTGACATGTGATATTTTGCCTCAGAAATAGTTGCAGTTGTTAAAGGCAATATTGTTTTCCCTTTTGTGTTTTGGCCCCATTTGCCCTTCTTACAGAATTTTAGTTGTCTCAACGCCAAACAGCTGACGGGCTTTGAAATCGCTCTGCAGTTTTCATCTTTTGATACTTCTAGCTCATTGCGTTTTAAAGACATAGTCTCCCTTGGGAAAAAAGCCATAAAATGCTCCTAGTATCTTCTGCAAATAAAGGACCCACACCAAAAAATTCAGGTGGCTCTTTAAAGTCTCATTTTCCTCACTGAGCGGGTTCTGATGATTATCTTTGCAAAACCACTGCGGAGACTTCCGGTGGCCTAGCAGCGCATTTGAACAAGATCATCTCAGCAAAGCAAAGGACAGGGCTGCTCTGTACAGAATGCAATAGCAAATAAGAAAGGCTGAACTTCACCAGTCTTCTATTTGGCAATAGTACAGAGTGCCTCCCTTCCCTCTTCTGAGAGAGACAGCGGGCAATTTCAGCACAGAAGGCCGTGCACGTTTGCTTGGAAATCCAGGTCATGACCTTGACTTTGGGAAAGCCAGGGTGGCCTACCTGAAACTGTCCAATCCCCCAGCATCGTGGACACGTCCCCATGTCCCTCAAGATGTCTGTTCTGGTCTGAGCCGTCCGTAGTAGTGTCCAGGGAAAGCAGAGGTAGCTCAAAAATTTCTGTCAAGAGTTTTAGTGCTGCAAGCCTGATCGGGACAGGGCGGTGGAGGGTTGGAAATACTCTGTTTTGACTTTTAACTTGATTTTATAATGTATTGGATGGATAGATAGATGCGAAATGGAATTGTTAACATGTATGTGGAGGGGCGGGAAGAGCTTCTGGAAAGCCCCAGCCCTGAGTGCCTAGTCCTGTGTGGGAAAAACCCCTGCACGGGTTGGGAGCGCTCCCTAATTCGTCCAGAAGTAAAATCGCATGGCCTGTGTTCCAAAAATGCCGCCACTCAGGATGTCAAGTCTGTACGTTTGCAGCCTTGAAAGCCAAGTACCGGGCAGAGGCACCGCGCAGGCCTCGATGTACAGGACTCGGCCCTGTGCAGGGCTGGCCGCGGTGAGCAGGTTTGGAGCTGGGCGGGGCGGGGCCAGCTGGGAGGGGCTGCAGCGGTGGGCGGGGTTAGAGGGCGGGATGAAGCCGGCAGGGCGGGGAGAGGCGGGGCTGGAGGGGAGGGGCCTTAGAGGCGGGCGGGGTTAGGGAGCTGGATTGAAGCCGGCGGGACGGGGAGAGGCGGGGCTTGATGGGGAGGGACGAAGAGGTGGGCGGGGTTCAAGCCCGTGGGGCAGGGCGGGGCCGGCAGGCAGGGCGTGGACGGTGAGGGGCGGGGACGGAGGGCGGTGAGGGGCGGGGACGGAGGGCGGGGCGGGGCGGGGCGGGGGGGACGGAGGGCGGGGCGGGGCGGGGCGGGGACGGAGGGCGGGGCGGGGCGGGGACGGAGGGCGGGGCGGGGCGGGCGGGGCGCAGCGCCTGGGCTCCGACTCCAAGCAGTACGGCGGGAGGCACTAGAGGGAGCTGCGGCCACGCCGGCCGCGCCCGCCCCGCCGCGCCGGCCCGGCCCCGAGCACCGCCTCCCCAGCCAGCGCCGCCGCGATGGCGGAGGACAGCGAGTCTGCGGCCAGCCAGCAGAGCCTGGAACTGGACGACCAGGACACGTGCGGGATAGACGGGGACAATGAGGAGGAGACGGAGCACGCCAAAGGGTAAGGGCGGCGCGCGGGCGCACCGGGCGCGACAGGGCGGGGACCGCGCGCCCCAGGGTCTCCGGCTTGGGGGTGGCTCCTAGGACTGGGGGCTCTTCGGCCGCTCCGCCCCGCGATGGCTTCTCCGTGGCGCGGATCCCATGGTGAGGTCCAGGGCGCGCGGCTCGCGGGAGAGGACAGTGCGCGGGGAGGCGAGGCCCGGGGTGGGCGGGGAGGCTGGGGCCCGGGCGGGGAGACGCTACTGTCACCTGCCGCGCGCCCCCGGCCAGCCTCGCCCATCCCCGCCGGCGGCCTGGCCCAGGAGGCGCGTGCTGCCCTCGCCCGCGGGTGGCTCTGGTGGGCGCCGAGGAGAGGCGCTACGCCTTTCCCTTTGTGGCGACCGCAGCCTGGGGTAGGAGGTCGCCCTCCTCTGCCCCCTGCCATTCTTGTTAAGTCCCTTCAGACCCCCTCTCCGCCGCCGCCACCCGAAAAGAATGGGCAAAGACGTGGGTGGAGCGGCGTGGAGGTGCCCCTGGTGGTGTCGGGGCTGCCGGCGGCGAACTGCGCAAAGTTCTGGCGTCGAGGGGGTCCCGGGCCCGGCCCCTGCTGGGGATACTGGGCTTTGCATCGCCTCGCGTGTCCCTAGAGCTCTTCAGAGCAGGGCCGACCCCCTGAACCGGGCTCCCGCTGACCTGGCCGCATCCCGTTTGCAAAGCTGGTATTTGATCTCCAAAACTCGATGCACCACGCATTTTCACACTTGATCGTGTTTCTTAATCCTTTCCCTTTGCCCCCGAACCCTGCAGACTTGATTTGCTCTTCTGTTGGAGAAAAGGATTGCTTCAGGTGAAGGCCGGTGTTGATGCTCTCTTTTTAGAGGCAGTGGGGCATTTTAAATAAAAACTGGTGTCCTTTTAAAGTGCTATTTGCATTACCCTTTTACCCTATTGGATTCAAACTATGCGCTGGCACAGAGCGGTTCTTGCTACACCCTTAGAAGTGAGATTTTTCGAACCATGGTGAGTGATGGAGAAGTGGGTCAGCTTAAAAAACATGATAGGGAGGCCTGAGTCACAGATGGTTTACTCAGTTCATAGATTCTTGAAATGATTGATCACTGAAAGTGTAAATCATTTGCATTCTACTTGTCTACTTTAAGATTTATTAAAGAAAGGGACTTTTGACCGATCTCTAATTCATTATAAAATATTAACAAGAAATCAAGAAAAAGAAAAGCTGACTATGTGCATCTCCCATTTGCAAGTTGTTTTTATTTTTGCCGTGAATACTTCAGTGGCGGCTGCAAGTATCGAATGTTCGAGTCTAGAATTTTTTTTTTAAAGAGAGGAAAGGAGATTGCACAGGAATCTGAACCTGAGCTCTGTTTATGCAGGGATAGAAACGTGCTTGTGATAGATAGCTAAATACAAATATGTTTTTGAAACGGTAGTTCTATTGCCAGAAATGGGCCCAGGTGCAGATGCAAGCTGATGGATTAGCTTCAGTACCTGTGTTATCTTTCTGGAGAGACGCCGGACTTTTATCTTCTCTGCTGTAATTTCTGTTTATTGTTCCTCCTTTGATTGATATTCTAGGTTGGGGGCTTGATTAGGACTTCTTTGCTTACACTGTTGAGAATGTCCCTAGTACAAAGAATTCCTCATCTGTGTGCACATTGATCTGAGCCTGTCCCCCGACACCTTTCAAGAAGCTAAAGTTTCCAGAGTAGCACCCAGAGGCATCTGTGCTGCCTTCGGAAGTTTTCAGTTTTGTATATCAGCACATTCATTATATATTAGAAAGGTTAATCAAAATTTAGAGATGCCCCAGGGACTGAAATGTTTTAACCAAGAGCAGATACCATGTTAATAGCTTCTAGTGGGAAAAGATTAACATAATGGACGTATTGTACTCTATTTAAATGTAAGGAGATTAGGAAAACTCCAAATGACTGCTCTCCTTGGATTGCCTGTTTGGATTTGAATTTAGACAATGTGTGCCAAATTTGGGGGAGTAAATGTGTTTTATTTGGCTCATGTACTGATGATATCGCAGTAGAAACCTAGGTTTTCTTTAAGTAGCTCAAGTTTGTAAATGTTAAAATTTGAAAGACTCTTTTTCTATACTCGACCTCTTCATTCCCATCAGTTTAAATAAATAACAAATAATGAGCCTTTGGGTGAATCAGTAAGAACATGTTTCACCTCTTGAAGGCAGTTTGTCAATTTGAGGCCACCAGGCAGCAGCCAGTGCAGAGAGGTAATTTACTGAATAGTACCCTTGTGGCCTGCAAGAATTCATTTACCCCACCACTCAGTGTAATGTATTTGCTAGTCATTTTAGACATATTAAGTTGAAACAAGAGCCTCAGATAAAAGGGAAATACCCACTTAGAGTCTTGTTTTGCACCAAAATGTAAGTATATAAATATGTAAAACTGCATATGCTTTTATTTTCATGGAATTTTGTTCATGGTCTAAAAAGGGTATTTCATTTTATAGATAATGCTAAGAGCCCATGAATGAAATGTCATATGTTTTATGTTTAATTAAAAGCAATGGCATAAGTATTATAAAATACTTGAGTCTCACTGTCTTTATATCTTGTTTTTCATGGAAAATGTACCTTTTTTATTTTTATTTTTATTTTTTTTGAGACGGAGTCTTGCTCTGTCACCCAGGCTGGGAGTGCGGTGGTGCAATCTCGGCTCACTGCAACCTCCGCCTCCTGAATTCAAGCAATTCTCCTGTCTCAGCCTCCTGAGTAACTGGGATTACAGGCGCATGCCACCACACCCAGCTAATTTTTGTATTTTTAGTAGAGATGGGGTTTCACCATGTTTGCCAGGCTGGTCTCGAACTCCTGACCTTAGGTGATCTGCCTGCCTCGGCCTCCCAAAGTGCTGGGATTACAGGTGTAAGCCAGTGTAAAGAATTAAATGTACTCTTTAACTTTTCGGTCCACCCAAGCATGGAAGTGGCAAACCACTATAAAACTTTCATGAATTACAAAGAACGTGGGAGAAGAAGGGGTTGTCAGTTTTAATTAGTGAGACTATATTCAGACAAGTATAATTTTATTATTTTCAAACAATATGCGGCAATTAGAACCAGACTAATAGAGGACTGCCTGAAGAGATACTTATATAACTTACTTGAACACATGATTTGCAATTAGAATTAGGGAGTAGGTCTTTATAAAGAGCTTGAAGGAGCCTGGAAAGACTTTCTACATAGATAAAAATTAACCTCAGTCCAGCTTTCTATATGAATTATTAGAAATAGTCCAGATTACTGAAGATTTCTGTTCTGCTATGGGTGGCAGTGGTATGAAAGAGGTGACCTGGAGGATGATTTTTTTTTTTTTTTTTTGAGATGGAGTTTTGCTTTTGTCACCCAGGCTGGAGTGCAATAGCACGATCTTGGTGCATTGCAACCTCCGCCTCCCGGGTTCAAGCAATTCTCCTGCCTCAGCCTCCTGAGTAGCTGGGATTACAGGCGTGCATCACCACGCCCAGCTAATTTTGTGTTTTTAGTAGAGACGGGGTTTTACTGTGTTGGTCAGGCTGGTCTCAAACTCCTGACCTCAGGTGATCACCTCAGGTGATCCCCCGCCTCGGCCTCCCAAAGTGCTGGGATTACAGGCGTGTGCCACCACACCTGGCTAATTTTGTACTTTTAGTAGAGACGGGGTTTTACCATGTTGGTCAGGCTGGTCTTGAACTCCTGACCTGGGGTGATCCCCCCACCTCGGCCTCCCAAAAGTGCTGGGATTATAGGCCATGGTGCCCAGCCTGGAGGATGAATTTCCTAGGAGCTTTCACGGTTGGATCTGAGGTTAAGATGCTCAAGGATCTTTAATACTTCCCTCATTTTGCTATATTCTTTTTTTTTTTTTTTTTTGAGACGGAGTCTTGCTCTGTCGCCCAGGCTGGAGTGCAGTGGCGCAATCTCGGCTCAGTGCAAGCTCCGCGTCCCGGGTTCACGCCATTCTCCTGCCTCAGCCTCTCCGAGTAGCTGGGACTACAGGCGCCCGCCACCACGCCCGGCTAATTTTTTGTATTTTTTAGTAGAGACGGGGTTTCACCGTGGTCTCGATCTCCTGACCTTGTGATCCGCCCGCCTCGGCCTCCCAAAGTGCTGGGATTACAAGCGTGAGCCACCGCGCCCGGCCTCATTTTGCTATATTCTTGCCTTCTGTTACTTTCTTCTGAAGGGCTTTGGGGACATTGAGGACAGGGCAAATTGTTGAAGAATCATTTAGAACCCATGGTCTTCTCGCTATCCTTTTGATGTCCGGCTTTTCCAGTTATGAAATGCATTTGGTATTGGTCATGATCTCTTACTGAGCTAATGTTATTGTCCATTGCTGAAGACAGAGTCAAATAGAATTCGTGTGGAACTTTGGTAACAAAACTAAATCTCTCCCCTTGCTTTACCAACATTGACTTACAGAGCGCATATACTTCCTAGAAAAATAGATGTTTCTCGTAGCTTTCCATTAAGAGAGATTTTCCCTCAATAGTCACTGGAAGCAGCTACTAAGAAGATTTATATAGGAACCAAAATAAACATAGGTGAGTATGTCTTTGTTGGCAGATACGTGACTAAATTAGTCCCTGGGGTAGACATGAAATAGTTTTAGTATTTAAAGGTTAAGACCTTTTTTTTTTTTTTGGAGACCAAGTCTCGCTCTGTTCCCCAGGCTGGAGTGCAGTGGCGTGATCTCAGCTCACTGCAAGCCCCGCCTCCCAGGTTCATGCCATTCTCCTGCCTCAGCCTCCTGAGTAGGTGGGACTACAGGTGCCCGCCACCACGCCCGGCTAATTTTTTTGTATTTTTAGTAGAGATGGGGTTTCACCGTGTTAGCCAGGATGGTCTCGATCTCCTGACCTCATGATCCACCCACGTCGGCCTCCCAAAGTGCTGGGATTACAGGTGTGAGCCACCGTGCCCGGCCTAAGACGTTTTTAAGGGTTCTTTTTCTTAGAAAGATTGAAGATCTGGTATTGGACAAAGATGAAAACTTTGGAATTCTTTTAACAAAGAACATAACCTATCTTCTACCATCCCCACTTTAGGGGGGTGAAAAAAAGGAAGAAGTTCTTCTTTGGGCGCTATGTTGTTGTATCTGACTTTATCTGTCTATTGTTGAAATTGAGTTGGGAACTTCCCCTTTGTCAGCTGTGTGGTATCAGTGGGAAAACGCAGAAACATATTATGACTTGCAATAGATTTTTCTTATGGAAAATTTAGGGATAACTAAAAGCTGCCCTTTCTGAAATTTGATCTGTTATCAATCTGTATAAATCTAAATGTAAAAATGAATTAACAACAGTCCTTTGCCTGAGGGACCTCCTCAAATCAAGAACTACAGTTTGAAATGATCAAGTATCTGGTAAGACTTGCATCTGAATGGGTGATGTCACCGTTTGGCCCAGAACAAACTTTTTCCAGGGTTGTCTAAATATAGGACACATACTTTGCCATCTTTATTAGCACAAATGTACGCTATACATCTATACTAGTTAAAATCACTTTATTTTAACAGAACCAAGTTCTACTCCAAGTTCAAGAAATTGTTGTTTCATTTGAAAACATGTTAATGACTTTTTAAAGATACGCTTATTCAAAAATCAAACAATAGGGCCAGGTGTGGTGGCTCATGCCTGTCATCCCAGTGCTTTGGGAAGCCAAGGCAGAGGATCGCTTGAGGCCAAGAATTCAAGATCAGCCTGGGCAACATAGCAAGACCCTATCTCGACAAAATAAAAAATGAGCTAGACATGGTGGTGCATGCGTATAGTTCCAGCTACTTGGGAGGCTGAGGTGGGAGAATTGCTTCAGCTCAGAGAGCTGTGATCGCACTACTGTACTCCAGCCTGGGCAACAGAATGAGACTCTGTCTAAAAATATACATATATATATATGTATATATATATATGTATCTCTTATATGTATATATTTATATATCACATATATAAATATCAAAAAATATCAAATATATAGATATATAAATATCAAATATATAGATATATATAAATATCAAATATAGATATATAATATCAAATACATAGAGATATATAAATCAAATATATATATAAATAAAATATATATATATCAAACAATAAAGTATATAAGGTAGAGTGAAAGCCCCTGGTCACCTTATTTCCCAGAGATGTCACCACTGATAATGAACTCACTTTTTAATATGTGTGTGTGTTTAACATCGCTGGGATCTTACTGTACCTGGGTGCATGTTACCATGTATCTTTCACTGACTCTTACTGTTGTGTGCTGGAACTTTCTGGGGTGATAGTAATCCAGTTGGGCGGTCATCAACACATGGAGCACTTGCATGTGACAAGTGTGACTGAGCTGAATTTTTTTATTTTATTTGAATTAATTTAAATTTAAATAGCCCTATGTGACTGGTGGCTACCATACTGGACAGCTCAGATCATATTCAGTCTTTGAATTTTGTTTATAAGCTTTCCTGGTACTCAAAAATACCTGTATTTTATTTACTGTCTTTGGTAGAATATGTCTAGTTTTCGTTCTTGTTTTCTTCTGTGGATTATCTGTATGCCTTTTTTTTTTTTTTTTTTTTGAGGCAAGATCTCACTCTGTCTCCTGGGCTGGAGTGCAGTGGCACAATCTCAGCTCATTGCAGCCTTGACCTCCTGGACTCAAGTGATCCTCCCACCTCAGACTCTCAAGTAGCTAGGACTACAGGCACATGCCACCACACCTGGCTAATTTTTGTATTTTTGTAGAGACAGGGTCTCACTATGTTGTCTAGGCTGGTCTCGAACTCCTGAGCTCAAGCAGTTCACCCACCTCGGTCTCCCAAAGTGCTGGGACTGCAGGCGTGAGCCACCGTGCCTGGCGATCTGTACATTTTGAACAAGTATGTTTTCATCTATATTTCTTTATCCATATCAAAAAATTAACCACTATTTAAAATATTCTACCATCTCAGAAGAAAAATCGTGTAGGATATTTTGACTTCTTTTCATTTCCTAGGTTTAATTGAAATAACCTGGAAC
The DNA here is from genome assembly GCF_028878055.3 of Symphalangus syndactylus. Taxonomy (NCBI): domain Eukaryota; kingdom Metazoa; phylum Chordata; class Mammalia; order Primates; family Hylobatidae; genus Symphalangus; species Symphalangus syndactylus. The sequence goes on along the minus strand of NC_072432.2, from coordinate 20,556,588 downwards.
TGTAATTCTTTTATTTTTGCCCGTGTGTCACTAGAGACTTTTTTCTTAACTATTACATGTTTCACATCCCTGTTAACAAAAACATTTTAGACTTTCCTGACAGCTTTATTGTTTTTATGGGTTTCCACTGTTCCTTATAAAACACATCCTCCCGTCCAGGCATGGTGGCTCACGCCTGTAATCCCAGCACTTTGGGAGGCTGAGGTGGGTGGATCACTTGAGGTCAGGAGTTCGAGACCAGCCTGGACAACATGGTGAAACCCCATCTCTACTGAAAATACAAAAAAAATTAGCCAGGTGTGGTGGCAGGCGTATGTCATCCCAGCTACTCGGGAGGCTGAGGCAGGCAGGAGAATCACTTGAACCCGGGAGGTGGAGGTTGCAGTGAGTTGAGATCGCACCATTGCACTCTAGCCTGGGCGACAGAGCAAGACTCTGTCTCAAAAAAATAAAAGTAAAAAATAAAACACATCCGCTCTTTTTCTTCTTTAACAGCATTCTCACATGATTTTTTTTCTTAGAGTGTGTGGATGATATATTTTGAGTTCTTGCGTGTCTGAAAATGCCATTCTTTTCCCCTCCCACGTAATGCATAGCCTGGATGTGCATGTGACTCTATGATAACAATCGTTTTCCTTGAAACTCCATAAACGTTGTTTTAATATCTTCCAGCACTTACTGGTACAGATGTTATTTTCTTTGTTTTATTTTTGATTTTTGAGGCGGAGTCTCGCTCTGTCACCTAGGCCAGGCTGGTCTCGAACTCCTGACCTTGACCTCAGGTGATCCACCTGACTCGGTTCCCTCAAAGTGCTGGGACTACAGGTGTGAGCCACTGCGCCTGGCCAGATGCTGTTTTCTCTGCTTCTCTTTCTTTTGTAGGTAACCTTATTCTTTTTGTCTGTTTTAACTTGTTTTCAGTCTAGAAGCTTCTGGCATTTTTTCCCTGTTGTTCTATTACCAAGGGGTTTCCATGTCCTTTGACATGCTGGGATCGCCTTTCCTTTTTTTTTTTTTTTTAATTTTTTTATTTTTTGAGATGGAGTCTCACTCTGTTGCCCAGGCTGGAGTGTAGTGTCGTGATCTTTGCTCACTGCAACCTCCACCTCCCAGGTTCAAGCGATTCTCCTGCCTCAGCCTCCCTAGTAGCCAGCATTATAGGCGCGCACTACCATGCCCAGCTAATTTTTGTATTTTTAGTAGAGACGGGGTTTCACCACGTTGGCCAGGCTGGTCTCGAACTCCTGACCTCAAGTGATCTCCCCACCTCAGCCTCCCAAAGTGCTGGGATTACAGGCGTGAGCCACCACGCCTGGTACCTTTCCTTTACTATCTAAACAAAATGGCCCGAGCTGATACATGTTCATGGGGGTTTCTCGGACACTTAGGTTTTCATGGTCCTCAGGCACACCCACACTGCAGCCAACTTGCCCCATCACTGGGCTCCTTGTGCCTATGTGTCCTTAGGGTGCTCTTTTTCTTCACCATTTGACCTTGGGTGGAACACGGTTATCTTCAGTTCTGTATCTCTCACCACTCTCCTCCCAGGAATCACTAAAATCCAGCTATTGTGCACAGCATTTGCTGAAGCGTTTGTGGCTAATGGGGAGGGAGGGAGGTCTGATTACAGAGTAGCACAGAAAACAACTTTGAATTCAGCGTCAGACATCATTGTTCACCAAGAGGAATTTGTTACTGTCCGCGCCTTTCTGTGGGTCATGGCTTCCTCTGCTTCTGAGAGTGTCTTCTGATCTTTCTTCTCCTCTTCTCTAAATTCAAGGTCAGCCCAAATGTCCTTTCTTTCATGAAGCCTTCCACAGCCGCTATGATCAAAGGCGCTGACCCCTGCCAGAGGCCCTGTAGCTCTTAGTGAGTGTGTCTTTCCCATGACATCTTTCCCAGTTGCTCTCACCTTGTCTCCCCAGCCCTCCGCTCGGGCAGACCCTCATTCTCCTGCCCCAAGCTGTGGCTCCTAGAGGTAAGTTCCTTGTCCACAATCACAAATAGGAGATGTGGGTCTTTGCGTCTGTTGCTTTATGTGTGTGTAGCATCTACCAACCAGCTTGAGTAAAAGGTTTTATTTTGCTGGGCGCAGTGGCTCACGCCTGTAATCCCAGCACTTTGGGAGGCTGAGGCGGGTGGATCACCTGAGGTCAGTAGTTCGAGAGCAGCCTGGGGTACATGGTGAAACCCCGTCTCTACTGAAAATACAAAAATTAGTCTGGCATGATGGTGGGCACCTGTAATCCCAGCTGCTTGGGAGGCTGAGGCAGAATTGCTTGAACCCGGGAGATGGAGATCACTTTATAAGCATACATTGCAGTGAGCCGAGATTGCGCCACTGTACTCCAGTGAGCCTGGGCGACAGTGAGACTCTGTCTCAATCAATCAGTCAATCAATATTTTAAAACAATTTTATTTAAATATACAATAGGTTATCTGAAAATAAAGTATGGCTGGACTTTATTAGAATTAAACATTAGAAAGTCAAGTACCCAAGGTCCATCTGTCTTTCTAACCTCTCTCCCTCTCTGTCTCCCTCTCTGTCAACTAGACTGCCCCAAGCATCTGTTCCTTAGTGCAGATTCTCCAGAAAGGATCTCACTGGTTTCTGGCTAAGAAAGGGATTATCCAGGCATGATCCAGTCCACTGTGATGGAGAAGGGAAAGGGAGGGGTAGGAGAGAATTGTGTGGTACAACATGGCCACTGAGGGCCACATCTTTGGTGAAACCTGTGGGCAAAGGGAGTTTTCAGGGAAGGACGTAGTGAACAATGCTGGCCCCTTGCTGGGACTGAATTGTATCTGCCTCCCAATTCATATGTTGAAGCCTAAATCCCTAACGTGATGGTGTCTGGAGGTGGCACCTTTGGAGGGTAAATAGCTCACAAGGGTGGAGCCCCCATGAATAGGATCAGTGCATGCTTATAAAGTGATAAAGAATCCAGCGCTTTGTTCCTCTGCCAAGAATGAGGCCCTCACCAAAAACCTGACCCTGCTGGCACCCTGATCTTGATGGACTTCCAGCCTCCAGAACTGTAAGAAATAAATGTCTGTTCTTTAAGTAATCAGTCTATCGTATTCTTTAATAGCAGGCTGAACTAAGACACACCTCAAAACATGTCTGCAGAACACAGTGTGTGTCTGCCTGTCTACTCACAGGTAGATTGTGTGCATGGAGACAGCACTTTCAGTCTATGATCCTTGGGATACCTGGTACCTTGCACGTGTTTGTAACTTACTAAAGATTTGCGGAATGGATTCCAATAGCTCTTAATTCCCATTGACAAATTTATTTCAAACTGTCTTTATTTTATATGCATTAAGAATATGTGAAGGTTTTTCTTTTTCTACTTCTCATTGAGAGGACTTTGGCTGTAGAGTTTTTAGTTTTGTTCTGCTATATAGGGCCCAACATTTTTAAATGATAACTAATTTTTTGAACTCTTGGCATATGCTTATGTATTTTTCTTTTTTTTTTTTTTTTTTGAGACAGAGTATCGCTCTGTTACCCAGGCTGGAGTGCAGTGGCGTGATCTTGGCTCACTGCAACCTCCACTTCCTGGGTTCAGGAGATTCTCCTGCCTCAGCCTCCCAAGTAACTGGGATTATAGGCACCTGCCACCACGCCTGGCTAATTTTTGTATTTTTAGCAGAAATGGATTTTTGCCATGTTGGCCAGGATGGTCTTGAACTCCTGATCTCAAGTGATCCACCCTTCTTCTGCCTCCCAAAGTGCTGGGTCTACACGCGTGAGCCACCATGCCTGGCTTTATATATTTTCCCTGGTTGACTCATTACAATAACAATTGGAGACTGAGGCTTATCAGTTTTAATAACTTATCCTGGCCATAACTCAAATTCAAACTTGGCTTTTAAGTCTATCTGACTGTAAATCTGTTGCTTTTCACTAAACTACAGTCTCATGGACTCTCAATAAGAGTAATTTGATAATGTCTCAAGGTCTTTTTCTTTATAAGTCATAGATTGATTACCAACCTGAACACCTTTGGAACCAAAATTCACCAGTGTCATGGGTCAATGAATTAATTTTTAAAAAATCATACATTTCTTTGCTTAAAGAATATTGCAAATCAATAATTGGGAACTCGATTCTCTCAAGTCCCTTAAAGGACTCCTTTTATTTTATAGCATCAGTATAATTAGTAACAAATTTTTTTCTTTTTTGCTTCTTTCATGGCTTAATCATCTCTTTTCTGACTGCCTTACCTGTAGCCTCGTACATTTCAGCACCCCTTTCTCTGGAGCCTCTGCCCCCTGCCCCCAGCATCACCATCATTCAGAGTTGCACGAAGCCAAGTTCCAGTGAGAAGTGACATGGCCCACAGAATCTGGTTTTGCATCTCCTGGGTGAAAGCGCTGCCGGGAGGTACCCACTTCAGCCCTCCCGTACCCCAGTGCTGCAGTCTATGCCCAATCCGCCCTTGATGGTGGCTCCTTGTGGGTGCTTTGAGTAAGTTAGTGGCCTGTCATGCTTTCCCAGCCTTAGGAAAAACCTGACTGGAGTCAAGGACTGAACTGGGATGTCACCTTTACAGTTTCTGTTTTGTTTAGTGCACTTCTGTTCCTGGCTTAAACTCACACACCGTGGGGAAATAGGGACTTCTTTATTCCCGTGGCTGTGTTCCCTCAGTGTTCCAGCTCATATAGTACCTTCCCAGAGAAGGTTGGGGATTCAGTTAATATAAGAAATTCCCATAGTTTTTTCCTTTAGTGTTTCTTTTTTTGAGAGGGCAGGGGGATACTTGTTCTTCACTACTTTAGGGGTATTTATTAACATTTTAAGAAAACTAAAGAAAGAGCCGGTAAAAGCAGAGTGCTTATCTTGGTTTCCAAATGAAGTTTTAAAAAAGTTCTTTTTGCAGCCGGGCGCGGTGGCTCACGCTTGTAATCCCAGCACTTTGGGAGGCCGAGGCGGGCGGATCACGAGGTCAGGAGATCGAGACCACGATGAAACCCCGTCTCTACTAAAAATACAAAAAATTAGCCGGGCGTCGTGGCGGGCATCTGTAGTCCTAGCTGTTCGAGAGGCTGAGGCAGAAGAATGGCGTGAACCCGGGAGGCGGAGTTTGCAGTGAGCTGAGATTGCGCCACTGCACTCCAGCCTGGGCGACAGAGCGACAGAGTGGTTTCTTTTTGCGAAACCACTTTTTTTTTTTTTTGGAGGCAGAGTCTTGCTCTGTCGCTCAGGCTGGAGTGCAGTGGCACAATCTCGGCTCACTGCAACCTCCGCCTCCCGGGTTCACGCGATTCTCCTGCCTCAGCCTCCTGAGTAGCTGGGATTACAGGCATGTGCCACCATGCCTGGCTAATTTTTGTATTTTTAGTAGAGACGGGGTTTCACCATGTTGGTCAGGCTGGTTTCGAACTCCTGACCTTGTGATCCTTCTGCCTCGGCCTCCCAAAGTGCTGAGATTACAGGCGTGAGCCACTGCGCCTGGCCTGAAACCACATTTTTAATGTAGAACATTCGAATGAATCACTAAGCAAAAACGCCATGGCTTGGTATACTCATATATACATTTTCCTATTTATAAATATTTACAAAAATGCAAATATAGTAGCCCCCGCCCCGTATTAATCCGTTCTCATGCTGCTATAAGGATGAATGTTAGACCAGGTAATTTTTAAAGGAAAGAGGTTTAATTGACTCACAGTTCTGCATGGCTGGAGAGGCCTTAGGAAACTTACACTCATGGCAGAAGGGGAAGCAAACACATCCTTCTTCACAGGGTGGCAGGAGAGAGAAGAATGAGAGTGAGGGGGGCGAAAGCCCTTTATAAAATCATCAGATTTCATGAGAACTCATTCTCTGTCATGAGTACAGCATGAGGGTAACCGCCCCCATGATTCGGTTACTTCCCGCCGGGTTCTTCCCATAACACATGGGGATTATGGGAACTACAGTTCAATATGAGATTTTGATGGGGACACACCCAAACCACATCATCCCCTTATCTGTGATTTTGCTTTCTGCAGTTTCAGTTATGCTTGGTCAACGTTGGTTCAAAAATATTCAATGGAAAATTCCAGAAACAGTTCCTAAGTTTTAAATATGCCTTTCTGAGTAGCGTGATGAAATCTGGGGCCATCCCACCCTGTCCCGCCCTGGATGCGACTTTTCTCTTTGCCAGCGTCCCCGCCTGCAGGTCACTTAGTAGCCATCTCTGTGATCAGATTCACTGTCTTGGAATCACAGCGTTTGTGGTCAAGTCACCCTTACTTTACTTCCATGGCCCTAAAGCACAAGAGGAGTGGCACTGGCAGTTTGGATACACCATAGAGAAGCCATAAAGTGCTTTCTTAAGTGAAAAGGTGAAAGTTCCCTATCAGAAAAGAAGATCATATACTGTGGCTGTAAGAAGGAATCCTTGGGGCCAGGTGCAGTGGCTCATGTCTATAATCCCACCACTTTGGGAGGCCAAGGTGGGAGGATCACTTGAGCCCAGGAGTTCGAGATCAGTCTGGGTAATATAGCAAGATCCTGCCTCTACAAAAAAAAAAAAAAAAATTAGCCAGGCATAGTGGCATACACCTGTACTCCTAGCTACTCGGGAGGCTGAGGCAGGAGGATCACTTGAGCCCAGAAGTTCAAGGGTACAGTGAGCTATGATTGCATCACTGCAGTTCAGCCTGGGTGACAGAGTGAGACCCAATCTGTTAAAAAAAAACACAACAAAAAAGGCTTTGCAGACGCCACTGCCGCCAGGAGCCCTGTACTACCAGCCATGGTCAACCCCACCGTATTCTTCAACATCACCATTGACAGCGAGCCCTTGGGGCGCGTCTCCTTCGAACTGTTTGCAGACAAGTTTCCAAAGACAGAAAACTTTCGTGCTCTGAGCACTGGAGAGAAAGGATTTGGTTATAAGGGTTCCTGCTTTCACAGAATTATTCTAGGGCTTTTGTGTCAGGGTGGTGACTTCACATGTCATAATGGCACTGGTGGCAAGTCTGTCTACAGGGAGAAATTTGATGATGAGAACTTCATTCTGAAGCATACAGGTCCTGGCATCTTGTCCATGGCAAATGCTCGACCCAACACAAACGATTCCCAGTTTTTCATCTGCACTGCCAAGACCAAGTAGTTGGATGGCAAGCATGTGGTCTCTGGCAAGGTGAAAGAAGGCATGAATATTGTGGAGGCCATGAAGTGCTTTGGGTCCAGGAATGGCAAGAGCAGCAAGAAGATCACCATTGCTAACTGTGGACAACTCTAATAAGTTTGACCTGTGTTTTATCTTAACCACCGGACCATTCCTTCTGTAGCTCAGAAGAGCACCCCACCACCCCATTTGCTCACAGTATCCTAGAATCTTTGTGCTCTCACTGCAGTTCCCTTTGGGTTCCATGTTTTCCTTGTTCCCTTCCATGCCTAGCTGGATTGCAGAGTTAAGTTTATGACTATGAAATAAAAACTAACAAAAAATAATAATAGTCTATCCATAAAATTGTGAAAAAGGAAAAATATCTTTGCGCATAGGCTATGCAGTTTAGGAGTGGGTACTAGCCATGGTTTTAGGCATCACCTGGGAGACTTGGAACGCCTTCTTGAGGATAAGGGGCACCTACTGTATACTGTTTGTATTGATCTGTTGTCATTTGAAAGGACCTGAATGTCTTTCCAGGTCACCACACAGCCTGCACCTGAGTCAGGTCAATTGGCTGGCCATCCCGTCATGTGGTTCTACGCAGGGTACCATTATTTATTTAGTCCCCTATTGCTGGACCCTCATAGCCAAGGCTGCCAGCGGGCCCCTTCTTCCACCGTGACACTGTTTGCTCTGGACACCTGGAGGGCCCCACTTATCCCTCCTGGTGGCTGGGATATGCGTACCAGTGGTAGGAAGTCATCCCAGAGCACCTGCAACAAGCCAGCATCCTGGGGGCAGGGGAGACAGGACAGAGGGAGCCAGCCCTGCTGTCATCTTAGGGCACAGCTTCCCCACTGAGGGATGCAGAGACCTTTTCATGAAAGATAAACGTGCTTGTGTTGTGAGCGGCTGTTATTTTGGGACTGGAGCCCACACAGCTCAACCTGTATACTAACTAATGAAACATCTGTGTGTAGCTTTGGCCTTAGAGACATTTTCTGTTTTCATTATGTAATTTTTTGAGTAGGTAGTATGACCTATTCAGAGGTCAGCTATGTGGTACAAAATTCAAAAGCCATCAAGGGGAGGCAGTCTCATTCTCCCTGCACTGAGCTTCTCCCCGATAGGCAGCTCCTGTTGCCGGCTCTTGGCATGTGCTTCCAGTGGTGGCAAGGATGAGGGCATGTGTACACATGTGCCTCTGCAGGCCTTCAACACAAATGGCAGCATGCCTCTTGATTTTTCACTAACAGCATATCTCGGAGGTCATTATATATCAAAATACGTAGATCAACCTCCTTTTAGTTTTATTGTATTTTTTTAGAGATGGTGGAGGGGAGGTCTCACTGTGTTACCCAGGCTTGTCTCGAACTCCTGACTTCAAGCGATCCCCTGGAGTTGCTGGGATTACAGGCGTGAGCCACCATGTTCATCTCCAACCTCCTTTTTAAAAAGGCTGTATATGGGTCCTTTCCACTCAGAGACTACTCTCTCTATATATAGAGAGAGCTGTTTCTCTTTCCCTTCTCTTCTGACTATTAAACCTCCATTCCAAAAAAAGGTGGGGGGCTGCTGTACATTGTAGCGTTGAATGGGTACGCCATTACCTCTTTAATCCATCCCCTATTAGTAGAGAGTAAGGTAGTTTTTAGTCTTTTGTGCTAGTACACAGGGCTGAAGTTAATATCCTTGTACATGTATCACCTCTCCAGACTGTTTCCTGATGAATATTTAAAAATCTTTCTCAGTTAAGTTTTAGGAAGGCAGTGTGGTGTGTTGAGATGAGTTTTAAACCAGGAACCAAGAAGCTTCCTTCACTAACCCTCCCTTGGACGTTGGAAGTCAGTTAACCCCTCTGGGGATGAGTGTCTTCGTTGCTAAATGAAAAAAACTGCTTAAAAGGAGCCATTTGTCTTTAAAACTCATGATTTGACAAGTACATACTTTGTCCTGGGCCTGACCCCATCCTCAGGGATAACAGAAGGCTGGGGAAGGTTCTGAGAGGGAATAGCTCTGAGAAAACGAGAGACTTTATGTATCAGGGACCCATCAGACCCCAGGGTTCTTCTTGAGTTGACTTTTTGCTGTCACTTCCTAAGGAAAAGGGGAAAAGATACATTGTGGCAAAGGAGAGACCCCAGTCCTGCTTGTCCCAGCTTTAAGCCATCCCTTCTAGACACTGCCACTTGCTCCTTGTCTTACAGACAACTTCTCAGAGCTCTGTGGTATTTCTCTGCTTTTTAAAAATTCATTTGTTTCTTTCCTGTACCATCCCAGAGCGGACCATGACCTCTGGCTCCCTTTTGGATCTGGGAGGTGCGTTTCCTGGAGTTTGAGGACTCCAGGTTCACCTTTATGCTTCCTGGTGAAAAGCGCCATTTGTACAGCCTCACTAACTTGTCTTTGACCTTTGACTTTGCTCATAGAAATTGTTTTCTCTGTCATCTCTGGCCTTTGCCCTTGGACACATATCACAGGCTCATATCACAGCCTTGGATCAAGCTATCTCATTTCTATGTTTGAGTATTACAACTTTTGTTTTGTTTTCTTTTTGTTTTTGAGACAGAGTTTTACTCTGTCGCCCAGGCTGGAGTGCAGTGGCACGATCTTGGCTCACTGCAACCTCTGCCTCCCAGGTTGAAGCAGTTCTCCTGCCTCAGCCTCCCGAGTAGCTGGGACTACAGGCGCGTGCCACCACACCCGGCTAATTTTTTATATTTTTGGTAGAGACGGGGTTTCACCATGTTGGCCAGGCTGGTCTTGAACTCCTGACCTTAGGTGATCCACCCGCCTCAGCCTCCCAAAGTGCTGGGATTACAGGCGTGAGCCACCACACCCAGCCAACTTTTTTTTTTCTTTTTAAAACTGTCTAGAACTCAATTCTTCTGAGCCGTCAGCTCCCTTGAGGCTCATAAGCCACGGATCTGTCCCTGTTTGTCGAATGGCTGAACAATTTGAATTTCATCTTCAATTGTGTATAATGATCTTAAAGATATGTAAATAACAAATTTTTAAAGCATTTAAAATATTTCTTCCTGTATTCCGACCTTGCACTGTCTACAAAGACAGGTCTTACTTCACAAACTAAACTTCATGCGATACGCGTTTCTGGCCAATGAGTGTTATATAAAAGTTTATTATAGTTTAACATTATCTCATATCAGAATTGGGCTTTTGTGTGATGTAGACACCAAAATTGTTTGATAATTATGAAAGGAGGAGGCTGGCCAGGCACTGTGGCTCACACCTATAATCCTAGCACTTTGGGGGGCCGAGGTGGGCAGATCACCTGAGGTCGGGAATTCAAGACCAGCCTGACCAACATGGAGAAACCCTGTCTCTACTAAAAATACAAAATTAGCCAGCATGGTGGCGCATGCCTGTAATCCCAGCTACTTGGGAGGCTGAGGCAGGAGAATTGCCTGAACCCAGGAGGCAGAGATTGCAGTGAGCCAAGATTGCGCCATTGCACTCCAGCCTGGGCAGCAAGAATGAAACTCCGTCTCAAAAAAAAAAAAAAAAAAGAAAAGAGGAAGCTAATGAGATAGAATATACATTCCCACATTTCAAATATGGTACAGGTTTAGGAGAACCAAAAACTTGGAACAACCCAATATGTAAGAAGAGGGATTAGTTAGTAAACTAGACCAAAAGCTAGCAAAGAGGGACTAGTTAACAAACTGGACTAGAAGCTAGCAAAGGGGATCATCAAGATTCTCTCTTCCAGCCACGCTTGTATTCCAGGGCTTATTGTTCAGCCATTGTCTAGAGCTAGGCATCCTCTGCTGCTAACACCCGTGTAAATATTTAAATTATTGACTAATCTCACAGTCACCTTTATCCAAAGCTGTAGCCTCAATAGCTGTAGCCACCTGCCTGTTTGATGGATCTTTGATGATCTTTGTCCCTCACTGGCCATACACTTTTGGGACAGCTCTGAGCTCTGAGCCTTCTAGGGCTTGTCCATGACTTACTGCTTTGCACAGAGACCATGTTGCTTTGTAGATACTTCCTACACCAATCCCAAGAGGAGAAGGGGCACACTAAGTATGGGTTGAAGCTACCAGACCCATGATGGAGCTGAAATCCTACTTTAGATGAGGCCGTAGTGCAGCCAGATGATGAAAGCTGGAAGGTTGGCTTCCTGCTGTGGACTCTGCATTACACTTGGGAAAAAAAGAGTGAAGAAACTCATACTAGAATTACACAGATGAACCACTGACAAAAACAAACTCATTTGTGTGACTTCTTCAAACCCTGAACTGCAGGTGAAATCCATTATTGAATTTGATGGTCACATGATCAACTTAGGTAAGATGGATGCCCCTGATCCAGGATGAGCACCAACTTTGGCCAGTACACCCTGATAACCTGAGTCAACCTTAGCCAACGTCCCCAACTGTGGGTGTGAATTCTCTTCCAGCAGCAGGTAGTGTGATGAACCTTTGGGTTACCTTTGTTTTTTTTATTTTTATTTTATTTTATTTTTATTTATTTATTTATTTATTTTTTGAGACTGAGTCTCGCTCTGTTGCCCAGGCTGGAGTACAGTGGCGCGATCTCGGCTCACTGCAAGCTCTGCCTCCCGGGTTCACACCATTCTCCTGCTTCAGCCTCCCCGAGTAGCTGGGACTACAGGTGCCTGCCACCGTGCCCGGCCAATTTTTTTGTATTTTTAGTAGAGAAGGGGTTTCACCGTGTTAGCTAGGATGGTCGTGATCTCCTGACCTCGTGATCCTCCCGCCTCGGCCTCCCAAAGTGCTGGGATTACAGGCGTGAGCCACCCTGCCCAGCCCTGGGTTACCTTTGTTTTTTATCAACTGTACCAAAACCTCATATTTTTTTCCTAGTAGTGTTATTCCTTCTAGTGAAGTGTTTTGGTATTCCAACCAGAACACCAGGGCATGTGCACACACGTAGCACAAAGATCTATTACAATTCCATAAAATAGGTGAATAAAAAATGTCCAAAGATCACAATTAGGCAGTTTACAAAAAACCTAAAAATTGCTGGTAATTATCTGAAAAGACGGTCAACCCAAGGAAGTACGTAAATGAGAGAAAACGTAGGGGAGTAATTATGTGGATTTTGGAGCCAGACTGTCTGGATTCAAGTCCTGATTCTGCCATTATTAGCCATGTGACCTTTGGCAAATTACTTAAGCTCTATTTCAGTTTCCTCATCTATAAAATGGGAATAATAATAATAATAATAATAGCACTTACCTCCAAGTGTGACAGTTTACAAAGTTGATACCTGTGGGGTGCTTGGTACAGTGCCTGACACATAGTAAGTGTTGCAAAGTGTTACCTGCTGTGGTGATGATTATGATGGTGATGGTGATGATGGTGGTGATCATGATGATGGTGATGATGGTGGTGATCATGATGGTGATGATGGTGATAATGATGGTGGTGATGGCAGTGGTGGTGATTATGGTGATGGTGACGATGATGGGGGTAGTGATGATGTGATGGTGATGATGGTGGTGATAGTGATGGTAGTGGTGATGGTGGTGATGATGGTGATGATGATAATGGTGATGATGGTAGTAATGATATGATGGCGATGATAGGGGTAATGGCAGTGGTGGTGGTGGCAGTGGTGGTGGTGATAGTGATGGTGATGATGGTGGTGATGATAATGTGATGGTGATGATGATGATGGTGATGATGGTGATGGTGATGATGGTGGCAGTGATGGTGGTGATGGCGATGGTAGTGGTGGTGATGGTGATGATAATGGTGATGATGGTGATGATGATGTGATGGTGATGATGGTGGTGATGGTGATGATGGTGGCAGTGATGGTGGTGATGGTGATGGTGGTGATGGTGATGATAATGGTGATGATGATGTGATGGTGATGATGGTGGTGATGGTGATGATGGTGGCAGTGATGGTGGGATGGCGATGGTAGTGGCGATGGTGGTGATCATGATAATGGTGATGGTGGTGGTGATGATGATGTGATGGTGGTGATGATGGTGATGGTGATGATGGTGGTAGTGATGGTGGTGATGGCGATGGTAGTGGCAATGGTGGTGATGATGGTGATGATGATAATGGTGATGATGGTGATGATGATGTGATGGTGGTGATGATGGTGATGGTGATGATGGTGGCAGTGATGGTGGTGATGGCAATGGTAGTGGCAATGGTGATGGTGATGATGACCATGGCGATGATGGTAGTAATGATATGATGGTGATGATGGTGGTGATGATGATGTAATGGTAGTGATGGCGATGATGGTGGCAGTGATGGTGATGGCAGCAGTGATGGTGGTGATGGCAATGGTAGTGGCGATGGTGGTGGTGATGATAATGGTGACGGTGTTAGTAATGATATGGTGATGGTGATGATGGTGGTGGTGGTGGCAGTGGTGGTGGTGGCAGCAGCAATGCCAGACTGCTCTACAAAGTGGTTGTTTCAGTTTACATTTTACCAACAGCATGTGAGTGTTCCCTTTCCTCACATTCTTCTGATATTCTTAGATTTTAAAATGTTTGCCAAATCAATGGGTGAAATTGAGCATGTTTTCTTAAGCTTATTGGTTGTTAAGTCTGCCTCTTTTGTGAAGTGCTTATTCATATTGTCAGCCCATTCTTCTGTCAGTCTTTTGTCTTTTTCTTAATGATTTTTTATTGATTTCTCATTCATCTATCAAATACTTATTGAGGATCTTTTGTATGTCAGACACTATTTTTGGTGCTAGGAATACAATGGAAAACACTGCTTTATGGATCTTATGTTCTAGTTAGAGAGAGACAATACAGTTCCAGCTAGCAATAAATTATATTTAAAAATTAAAGCAGTACAATCATAATAATAGCTGGCTTGTACCGAATGATTTCTGTGTGCCAGCTACTATACTAAATTCTTAGATGTATGAATTCATTTTATCCTCACATTTTTTCTAATACTATTTATTTATTTGAGACAGGGTCTCACTTTGTTGCCCAGGCTGACTGTAGTGGCACGATCACGGCTCACTGCAGCCTCAAACTCCTGGGCTCAAGTGATCCTCCCACCTCAGCTTCTTGAGTAGCTAGGACCAGAGGCACACACACAACAACATGCCCCGCTAATTTTTTATTTTTTGTAAAAAGACTAGGTCTTGCTATGTTGCTCAGGCTGGTCTCGAACTCCTGGACTCAAGCAGCCCTCCTGCCTTGTCCTCCCAAAGTGCTGGGATTACAGACATGAGCCACCACACCTGGCCTAATACTGTTTTTTGAAAACATCATCCTTTTGCAGCTACAGAACTGGAGCACAGAGAGGTTAAGTAATAAACTCAAAGTCACACAGCTGAGAACTTGTGAAGTCAGGATTCAAACCCAGGTAGTCAAACTCTACTTAATGCCTGCAGTCCTGGCCAGAATATAATGCTGTCTTTCTGTACCATCCTAGAGATAAAATGTGAAAGAGAAAAGACCTTTGTATATATTCTGGCTGGTAATACTTTCTCATTTGTGTTATAAATGTCTAACCTTATTCTGTAACGTAAAAATTTTTTTATAATCACTTTACCATGAAATGTTTAACTTTGGTGTACTCAAAAGTTATTATCTCTTATGGTTTGTACTTTTGAGTCCTTGTTTGAGTAATTATTTCCTTCACTGACATTATGAAGTTATCGTTTAATTCTTTCACTTACTCATTTGACAGATGTTTACTTGAGCATCTACTAAATGCCAGACACTGTTCTAGGCACTAGAAACATGTGGAATAAATGGACATCACCGCCTTCAGTTTTAAGGTTTTGTTTTCCAAGTTTGGGTCTTTTACCCATTTGGAATTTGTTTTTTTTTTTTTCATGTTGTGGGATGTAGCAAACTAATTATATATTTCTGCATATAGGAATTCAGATTTTCTCACATATGAAAAGGTTTTTTTTCACTACTGATTTATGATGTGATCTTTATTATATATCAAGTTTCTTGACTATCATGGGTTGTTACTGATATGTCTGTTGCATTTCATGGACCTGTTTATCTGTTCTTCGGTGCTGTTGTATTTTAATAATGTTTTCCTTACAAAGGTATTGTGATTATTATAGACTAGTTCAAAAATGCGTGAAAATACGAACGAGGAGATTACAATCAGTTGTATTCCCACCATTTTCCATGCAGGAACTTGGAAATTCAGGGGGGAAATATTTGTAAAATAATTAGTCTCAAACCACTAATGTTTCTTCTATTTCACAGTAGAGAGGAGCTAAGTTATCCCTCCAGTGGTACCTGATAAAATTTAAAATTACTTTTTATTCTTGGAATTCACATACCAAAAATTGAGCTCCTTTGATGTCACTCTTTTTTTTTTTTTTTTTTTTTTTTTTTGAGAGTGAGAGGATCTTTCGCTCTTGCCCAGCTGGAATGCAGTGGGGCAAACATAGCTTACTGCAACCTTGACCTCCTGGGCTCAGGTGATCCTCCCACCCCAGCCTCCCTGGTAGCTGGGACTACAGGCACATGTCACCACACCTGGCTAATTTTAACTTCTTTGTAGAAATGGGGGTCTTTCTGTGTTGATCAGGCTGGTCTTGAACTCCTGGGATCAAGCAATCCTCACTCTTTGGCCTCCCAAAGTGCTGGGATTACAGGTGTGAGCCGCTGCACCCAGCCTGATGTCACTCTTAAGATTGATGTGTTAGTTGTATGAGGCTGGGCTGCTGTAATCAATAGACCCTAACATGGGATTGAACAACACAGTGGAAGTTCCCTTCTCATTCAGGGACCAGCCCTGGGCACATGTTCTGACCATGGTGAGGGAGTTCTCCTTCATTCTGTCATCCAGGGTCGAGGCTGCGCCATTGTGTGGCTCTGCCATCCTTGGGGGTCTCACCTATGTCTGCATCCAAACAGCACAAAGGACAGGAAGGACATGGAGAAGCCACCCACAGGGGTTTCTGGGAAGCAGGAGGTGACACACATCACTTCCGCTGGCTGGAACTCAGTCAGTGGCCACACCTGGCTACGAGGCAGCTGGCAAGTGCTGTCCAGCTGTGAGTCCAGGGAGAGAAACAATGGGTTTTGTGGATATCATCCTGGACCACCTGTAAAGCGTTTACGTGGCTCTGTTACATTGGCTATCCCATTAAGTCTTGTCTGTAGTTTCCATGAATACTTCTTTGAAGAGATTTGCTGGATGTGCTCATTAAATATTTGCCATTTCCATAGCTGAGAAGGAATGTATTCGTTTCTACTTGAGGTCTGAACGTGCCACTGATTCTCTTTAGATGCAGGCTGAAGTGTCTGGGCTTTCAGAGGTGGCAAAACTGAGAGCCTTTTCTTTATGGACCTTTCAAGTGAAACCCTGGGGAAGAGGGAGGTGGGACTTGTGTTCTTGAAGACCGAGGAATCTTTTTAAAGGGCCACATGATATGCAGGGCTGAATTTCCGTGACTCGGTAATCAGCCTCCAGTACTGGGAGTCTGAATCAGTCTTTCTTCATTGGATTTCCAGGGAGAGTCTTCTCTTGGGCATGGATTTGCCTTCAGTATCTGGAAGTCCGCTTACCACCTCTCCCACCCAGGCACGGGGGCATCTCTTTCTGTCATGCATCTCCCTCCAGAGTCCCTGGAGTCCTGTGGGACGCAGACCCCTGGCTAAGCAGCCACAGCCGACTCCTGATCTGCTCTGGCCATAACATCATCCTGTCACCCCCAGGGACAGGAGTGTCACCTGTCAACACTTCTGACTGTTTCATTTGATATAATTCACATACCATACCATTCACTCATTTAAAGCATACCATTCAGGCTGGACTCGGTGTCTCACGCCTCTAATCCCAGCACTTTGGGAGGCTGAGGCGGGTGGATCACTTGAGGTCAGGAGTTTGAGACCAGCCTGGCCAATGTGGCGAAACCCCGTCTCTACTAAAAATATAAAAATTAGCTGGGCGTGGTGGCACGTGCCTGTAATCCCAGATACTTGGGAGGCTGAGGCAGGAGAATCACTTGAACCCAGGAGGCAGAGGTTGCAGTGAGCTAAGATGGCACCACTGCACTCCAGCCTGGGCGACAAAGTAAGACTGTCTCAAAAACTAAAAACTAAAAATAAATACAGTATACCATTCAGCAGCTTTTAGTTTATTCAGAGTTGTGCACCCATCACTACAATCAATTTTAGAACATTTGCATCACTCCCAAAATAAACCCACATCCCTTAATCATGCCGAAGCCCTCCATCTTCCCAGCCCCTGACCACCACTAATCTAGTTCTGTTTCTGTGGATTTGCCTGTCAGGACATTTTATAGACATGGAATTATACAATACGTAGTCCTTGGCAACTGGTGTCTTTCACTTAGTGTAGTGTTTTCAAGATGCATCCATTCATGTTGCTGTTTTTATCGGCTCTGTTTTTTTATTGCTGAATAATCCATCCTATAGATGGACCACATTTCCTGTCTCCATTCATAAGAGGATGGACATTTGGGTTGTTTCCAGTTTTTGGCTGTTATGAATGATGCTGCTGTGAGTATTTGTGAACAGGTTCCTGTGTGGACATAAGTTTTCATTTCTCTTGGTTATGTACTTACGAGCGTAATGGCTAGGGTATACAGGGAATCTGTTTACTGTTTTGAGGAACTGTCAGCTGTTTTTTAAAGCAGCTGCCCCATTTTACATTCCCATCAACAGTGTATGAGGGTTCCAGCGTCTCTCCATCCTCCCCAGCGCTGGCTCTTTCTTTTTTTTTTTTTTTTTTGAGATGGAGTCTCGCTCTGTCGCCCAGGCTGGAGTGCAGTGGCGCAATCTCCGCTCACTGCAAGCTCCGCTTCCTGGGTTCACGCCATTCTCCTGCCTCAGCCTCCCGAGTAGCTGGGACTACAGGCGCCCGCCACCATGCCCTGCTAATTTTTTAATATTTTTTTTTAGTAGAGACCGGGTTTCACCGTGTTAGCCAGGTCTGGATGTCCTGATCTCATGATCTACGCGCCTCAGCCTCCCAAAGTGCTGGGATTACAGGCATGAGCCACTGCGCCTGGCCTGGCTCTTTCATTTTGATTATAATTATCCTCATGGGTATCAAGTGGTGCACTGGTCAGCTCCTATTCTCAAAGTCTCGTTTCCTCCATGGCCTCAGGAAGTGGAAAGGTAGCTCTTTCTCACTGAAGGGCTGGGAAGCTCTGCCTCTCATCATTGTATAAATGCTATCAGATATGTCTGGGAGTTTGGAGGCTGGGATGACCAACTTAGTGCCCATTTCTGTAGCTCCCTGTCAAAGTTGAGATGAAAGAGAGAAAAAGAAAAACTCTTGCTGAACTAGAGTAAACAGAAATGGTGACGCTTTCTCCATTATGCCAAAATAAAAATATAAATTTTAGCAACACCGTTTGGAAGAAAAAAAAGTTTTGGTGTGTAGCATCAATTAACTCCCAAAATGGAGTTTTGGAAACCTCATTGAACAAGGCTTGTAAGTTATAGAATAGGTGATATAAACTTACTTAAGGATTTTTTGGTGAAATAGTCTGGTGTTTTAATTTTTTAAAATGTCTCCAGATCCCCTCAAGTTTCCATGAGTTTTTCTGTTTTAGAGACTTATTATTGTTGTTGTGTTGTTGTTGTTTTTGAGACAGGGTCTCACTCTGTTGCCCAGGCTGGAGTGCAGTGGCATGATCATGGCTCAGTGCAGCCTCCCAGGCTCAAGTGATCCTCCCACCTCAGCCTCCGGAGTAGCTGGGACCACAGGTGCACACCACCATGCACAGCTAATTTTTTTTTTTTTTATAGGGACAGGGTCTCACTATATTGCTCAGGCTGGTCTCAAGAGATCCTTCTAGGCTCAAGCGATCCTCCCGCCTCGGCCCCCCAAAGTGCTGGGATTATAGGCGTGAGCTACCATGCCTGGCTGAGAAAATTATTAACTGACACTCAGGACAAATATATTTTCATCCAATTGGATAGGCATCTACTTCAAAGCATCCTTCCCAGTCACTGCCTTTGATTCTGTATCTCTCTGTAACCAAGCTTCTTGGAAATTTAGAGATATTTTGAAGTGGAAGTATTATACAGAAAAGCTGTGAGGTCCCAGGCTCCTAGTGGTTTCCGGAAAGCCATAACCAGTAGCAGTTAGAATAAATGGTAGAGGTGGGAGAGGGATAATCCCCTGGGCTGTGAAGTCACGGGCATGTCCACCATGATTTTTGTCCCTCCCACCCAGCCTGTGGCCCCAAGATAATGCTGAACACATTGTAAATGTTCAATAATGACTTGATAGTAAGTTGCAGTAGGCTTTACCATTGAGGTTGGAACAATGGTAGCTTTCAGAAGTATTTTATGGCCTGGGAATATGTGATGGCACCACCTCTAGAGCCAGACTTATCCATTCATTCATTCCACAAGCATTTGTATTAGTATGTACTGGTGGGAGGCATTGCAGACCTTAGGGACACAATTATGAATAGACTTCTTAAGTAGCACATGCAAATGCATATGTAAATCACACTATAACAGTACAACGGATTCACCAATTCACAGGGTGCCGGCAATAGGAACATTGGGAGAGGAAAGCCTAAAATAGTCCTACTCCCAAACCAGAGAATATACAAAACTGAACGTATCTGCAGCATATTTCTAGCTCACGTACCTGGCTGTGATATGTTTGTTTAATCCCAATTGCTATTCAGATATTGATGAGTGTCCTTGGCCACCAGGTGATTTTAAATATAAACATCGTGATAGCACAAATTTGATTCTGTTGATGAAAATAAACTGCTCGTTGTGAGGTGGCAAAGCCTTACTATTTTTAAACCACTAGGGTACCATTTGACAAAGTCTTAATGTATCTCCCAAAATAAGCACTGTTTTCTATTTTAGAATTGGAGTGGAAATATGAATCTATAGCTCAAGTGCTTACTTCTTTTTTCTTTTTCTCCAGCTCTGTTGCCCAGGCCAGAGTGCAGTGGCACAGTCTTGGCTCACTGCAACCTCCGTCTCCCAGGCTCAAGCTATCCTCCCACCTCAGCTTCCTGAGTAGCTGGGACTACAAGTGCGTACCACTGCACCTGGCTAATTTTTTTTTTCTTTTGGTAGAGGCTGGGTTTCCCCTTATTGCCCAGGCTGGTCTCGAAATCCTGGGCTCAAGCTATCCACCTGCCTCAGCCTCCCAAAGTGCTGGGATTACAGGCATGAGCCACTGTGCCCAACAGAGTGCTTAGTTCTTAAACAGTTTCTCTCACTACTGCACGTGCCTTTCATATTTGGATGTCACAGAGGAATTATCCATTTTAAATGGAAAAGTTCATTACTTTAAAACATGAATAATCAGTGGAAAGAAAAGTTGCTTTATAACCTAGATGCTAGGTAACAAAACTAGCACTTTGTGTTTTGTTTGTGTTTGTTTGTGACAGGGTCTCTCTCTGTAGTTAGACACTTAGAGCTTTGCATTGTTAGCCCCCCTAGTAAAAATCTTTATCAGGGAGCATTTCCTCCTCTGCAAAAAAGCGGTTCCTTTAGTTCTGTTGCTTCAAGATTAGTGTTCTGTTGTACCCAAGAGATCTTTGTAATGGAGTTTTTCATATCATGTATCTCTCCTCCCGAAGGCTGACTTAAACGTAGATTAGGAGAGTAGTGATAACTGTGGAAACTATTTTACTTCTGTTATAAAATGTAGTTTATCTCTGCAATCTTCCTGCTTCGTGACATCTAAGCTCCTGCAGGATGACTGAGCGGGGATTGGTATTCTTCTGCGTTGCCTGTTACCGTCTTCACTGCACTACCTTTTATTCCTCTCCTACATCCTAACACAGTTATTTTCTACTGCATATAACATCTGTATTTTTCGAAATGATTAACTGTATGCAGTTCAATTTCATTTAATGATTTTTGTTTGTTGGTTGGTTTCACCATCTTTGCATTTCCTGCAGAAGTCCTGGAGGGTATTTGGGAGCCAAAAAGAAAAAGAAGAAACAGAAGAGAAAAAAGGAGAAACCAAATTCCGGAGGCACCAAGTCAGACTCGGCATCTGATTCCCAGGAGATTAAAATTCAACAGCCTTCGAAAGTGAGAGCTCTGTTTTATTTTTTCCCCTGTGTGGTTTCTCGTGCATATGAGTGGGTTTACGCAGTTTAGCGCCCTGCTGGATCAGATGTGTAGGGACTTTGTTGTGACTGTGTGTTGAATGCCACTAGTAACTGGAAGCTCTTGACAGCCTCCTTAAAATGGACTTTGGCACCCAAATAATGAAGGGGTACACTGTGCTTTTGTGTGTGTGTGGATACCTGCTGTGTTTTTCCCTTTTCTCAGTGAATCTGTATTTAGATTGTCGTTCTAGAAGAAAGTCTCAATGTGAGCTTGTGAGGTTTTTTTGAAATTACACTTTAATATTTGATTACTTTTCGTTCAGAAGATATTCACATTGTAATTTTTCTGGGTGTCTGTCTAATTACCTGAATAGCACAACACCATCTGGCAGCAGATTTCAGCGGGAGCAGCCATGGGTAAGTCTCTCGTTGACTTTGAATCAAACCAGTTTGCAGCGGTCGTTCTTCATTCTAATGCCAAGGGTGGGAAATAGTTCCTGACATTCTCCTAGTTTAAACCAAACCAGAAGTTGTCCAGCTGGGCCCTGCGTTGGCAGATGGTGGCCAAGAAGAGGGTTGATTGTACTGCGTGGGTGTCTGGTGGCACAGATGGCAGCCATCCCTGTCTGTGGAGCCAACCCCCAGGCACCCTGTGTGCTGGGCCTCTGGGAAACACAAAGCCCTCTTGATGCAAGAAACTCACAGTGAAAAGGGTAGAATCAGACAGGCACGGTGGCTCACGCCTGTAGTCCCAGCACTTTGGGAGGCCGAGGTGAGAGGATCCATTGAGCCCAGGAGTTCAAGGCTGCAGTGAGTTATGATCACACCACTGCACTTCATCCTGGACAATAGTGAGAGACCCTGGCTGGAAAAAAAAAAAAAAAAAAAAAGAGAAAGAAAAGGGGTAGAATTAGAAATATTACAAAATAGAGATGATTTTGATGATCGTACCTACAAATAAATTATTGTGAACAGGCCAGGCACGATGGCTCATGCCTGTAGTCCCAGCATTTTGGGAGGCCGAGGCAGGCGGATCCCTTGAGCCCAGGAGTTCAAGACCAGCCTGGGCAACATGGCGAAACCCTGTCTCTACTAAAAATATAAAAAGTTAGTTAGGCACAGTGGCATGCACCTGTAGTCCTAGCTACTTGGGAGGCTGAGGTGGGAGGATAGCTTGAGCCTGGGAGGTAGAGGTTGCAGTGAGCCAAGATCATGCCACTGCACTGCAGCCTGGCAACAGAGACCGTGTCAATCAATCAATCAATCAATCAACGTGAGTAGCATGTGGTATTGTGGAAACAGCTCAAGGGGTGATGTCTGAGACCTTGAGCTTGATCTCTGCCCCCTTGCTCACTAGTTGTGTGCCTTTGCCTGGGTACTGCACTTCCTTCAGCCCAGTTCCTTATCTTCTCTCTAACTCGCAGTTCGATCTTGAGGTTCCAGTTGGAGCATTTTTATTCAAGAGTTTTTACATCCTAAGACAGTGCATATATATATATATGATAGTTGTTACCATTCTACAAGCTTTGTGGATTTCCTTTTTTCTTATGCAGAGTTTCTGTTGTGTTCCATGAAGTGAGACTTGCAGGTAGTTTTGTTGTTGTCATCTGTTTTACACAAAAGAACCAGGAATCACTGAGAAGGAAAATTACTTGCCCCAATTTTTCCCTGACTGACTGCAGGGTGAGAGGAAAATGGAATCTTCTTCCCTAGCTTTTCAACTTGGTTCTCGGGTAATAAATATCCTACCCACTAGATACAGCTTTCCAAGGTAACTCATAGAGGATGCCACCATAAGCTTGCAAAATACTCTTCCCGTTTCTAAATGTCGCTTCATCAGATAAACGTGGCATCCCTGATGCAGTGTGGACATCTCCTGTTGCTTTCAGCGTCACCATCGGTCCCTGCCCATCCTTTCCACCTCTAGTGACTGTGAGCCTTTCCCCTCTCTCTGGTCACTTATGAGAAACTAGAGCCAAGCCAGGCAGTGGTGAACTCTTGGCATTATCTGGTAGGTGTATTGGTCAGGGTTCTCTAGAGGGACAGAACTAATGGGATGGATAGATGGATAGGTAGATAGATAGATAGATAGATAGATAGATAGATAGATAGATAGATAGATAGATAGATAATAGATAGATAGATAGATAGATAAGATAGATAGGAGTTTATTAAGTATTAACTCACATGATCATAAGGTCCCACAATAGGCCATCTGCAGTCTGAGGAGCAAGGAGAGCCAGTCCGAGTTCCAAAACTGAAGAACTTGGAGCCTAATGTTCGAGGGCAGGAAGCATCCAGCACGGGAGAAAGATGGAGGCTAGGAGGCTAGGCCAGTCTCTCTTTTCACATTTTTCTGCCTGCTTGTATCCTAGCTGCGCTGGCAGCTGATTAGATTGTGCCCACCCAGATTAAGGGTGGGTCTGCATTTCCCAGCCCACTGACTCAAATGTTAATCTCTTTTGGCAACACCCTCACAGACACACCCAGGACCAATACTTTGTATCCTTCAATCAAGTTGACACTCAGTAGTAACCATCACAGTAGGGAATTTCTTTTCTTAATTTGGAGGAAGTCAGTATTGTCTTAAGATGGGCTTTTCTCTGCTGCATTTTTTAAATCTGGGGCTCTTTTCCTTTAAGCTTATGCCAACTCCAGATAGCACTGTAAATTACAGTGGACTGCATTGCAGAATATTCTGGTCTACACACAAGAACCAAAATAAAAACGATATTTGGATTCTTATAAACTTCTTAGTGTTATAAAACTTGGACATTTTTTCCAAGGTTTTAAATTTGGAAAACAGTGGGTAAAGCATATAGTTGATGGTTAGTATGCCACAGAAAGCATGTGTGGAAGAAAAACAGAATATACCTGCCTCTTACGTAGGAGTGGAATCGTGGGAAGTTAATGTTGGGTAGATATTCATCTCACCTTGCCTGACACACATTCATTCTTCCCAGGTAGTGCTACTATGGAAGGTGAATGGACAGGCATAAGAATTGATCATAGCTGAGTTTCCCTTACTGCTTTGTCCCTGTGGATTTGGAAATTGTGTTTATTTGAATCTACTTTCAGAAAGCATTTAAATAGAGCCGTATGTGGTGGTTCATGCCTGTAATCACCACATTTTGGGAGGCTGAGGCGGGCAGATCACTTGGTATCAGGAGTTCAAGACCAGCCCGGCCAACATGGTGAAAGCCCGTCTCTACTAAAAATACAAAAATTAGCCAGGCGTGGTGGCACAAACCTGTAATCCCAGCTACTCAGGAGACTGAGGCAGGAGAATCGCTTGAACCCAGGAGGCAGAGGTCACAGTGAGCCAAGATCATGCCACTGCATTCCAGCCTGGGCGACAGAGTGAGACTCTGCCTCAAAATGAAAAAAAAAAAAAAGAAGAAGAAGAAGAAAGAAAGCATTTAAATAGTGAGCATTGGGATACCAATATTTTGCAAAGGGACATTTCATATAGAGAGTGCTGGTCAACTGATGAGCTAATTAGGTAGGGAATAAATCACTCTGAAGTCTTCATGGAGCTGGTCATTTTGGTCATTGGATCATGTGGAACAAAGATGCTGATTCATGTCTGTTGCAAAGTAGTTTGAGTTTGATATATTACTGTTAGAAGATTTAACTCAGAAACCAGGAAAGAAATCAAGGGAAAAAAAATTAAATCAAGAAGGAAAAATTACCATGACAAATTCATTATAGTCATTGTAGTTATATTTTTATAAGACTGGGCTCTACTTTGCCATTTTAAGCTAAACTGATGCACAGTTAAGCATTATTAGTTGAAATATGCTGTGATCTCAATTCCTATTTAAATTGTAAGGTCTTCTCATAGATGGTGTTGTTGGAGTTCAGATACACATGAATTTCATTTTGCTAGAAATTTGCTCCTTTTAATGTTGGGGACTTAAAAGACACCCAAGGAAAAGAAGTCATCCAAAGATACAATAATGAGAACCGGAAAAGTGTTTTGTTAGATTTGTATGTGTCATTAAGATAGGACCTTTATGATTTTGATGTTAAACAAATGTAAGATAAACAGCTTACAAAACCTGTGGCAATCTTGGATTGTGCTGTTAGACTTCCAAGCAGAGACAAGAAGACTTTCACCTGCCTCCAGCTGGACTTCAGAACTTCGTTTCCTTAGGGTTCTTGACAGTGTTTGTATGAAACAAACCCTGTTCTGTGCTGTGTAAGACAAGTAAGCTTCCCAGGTTAAAATTATTGCTCCAGACCACAGATTTCAAATTCCAAGTGGAACAGAAGTCCAAAGTTGCTGTTTATAAACTTCTAAGGGTCAATTGTACCTTTCAATGGTGTCCACCCTGTGTTGACATACAGCAAAACCGAAGAGCTCTGAAACTTCTAACCACTTTCTGAATTACAGCGAAGAATATTCTGTGCATGGTATCAAAGTTCTACAATGTCTCAGTAATTTTACATATTGAAAAAAGTCATTGATTTCCACATTCAGTCCTCTGCGCTGTCCTGTCATTTCAAGTAGTCTCATGTTCCATGTATTATTACGTTATTTGAGGAATTAAAAAAAAAAAAAGAACTGGGGAATCTTCAAGAGCTGGTGGGAATATTGGCTTTGAGAAAGGAACCTTAGAATTTAAAGGTACTGTTTTACCTAAAAAGGAGTCCAGTTTCCAACACTTGGGTTGCAAACGACAGGCTATGGTTGCCCAGGATCTGAAGTACAGAGGAAATTGCTCGTCCTTCTGGTGGGAGAGTTTGTCTCTAGAGGATCAGGAGGGTCAGGAGAAGGCCAGGGTGTGGCCGGGAGGAAGGGGCATGGTTAGAGATTTCTTTTCTTGATCATTTTCATCCCAGTTCAGCACTGAGTTCAGATTTCCCTCCCTCCCTTCCTTCCTTCCTTCCTTCCTTCCTTCCTTCCTTCCTTCCTTCCTTCCTTCCATCCGTCCTTCCTTCCTCCTTTCCTCCCTCCCTCCCTTTCTCCCTCCCTCTCCCTCTCTCTCCCCCACCTACCTCCCTACCTCCCTCCCTCCCTTCCTTTCTCCATCGCTCCCTCCCTCCTTCTTTTTTCTTTTCTTTCTCTCCCTTTCTCTTTCTCTCTCCTTCTCTCTCTCTGCCCTCCTTTCCTTTCCTTTCCTTTCCCTTTCCCTTTCCTGATAGAGTCTCACTCTTGTCACCCAGGCTGGAGTGCAATGAGCGATCTCAGCTCACTGCAACCTCCACCTCCCAGGTTCAAGCGATTCTCCCCCCTCAGCCTCCCAAGTAGCTGGGATTACCCGCCATCATGCCTGGCTAATTTTTGTATTGTTGTAGAGACAGCGTTTCACCGTGTTGGCCAGGCTGGTCTCTTAACTCCTGACCTCACGTGATCTGCCCGCCTCGGCTTCCCAAAGTGCTGGGATTATAGGCGTGAGACACCATGGCCGATCCTCTCTCTTTCTTTCTCTCTTTCTCTTAGTTTTCTCTCTCTCTCTTCCTTCCCTCCCCTCCCCTTCCCTTCCCTTCTCTGCTGTGTTTCCATTCTAGAAGTTCTTTCCCTCATCCCCTCATTGCTCCTGCAGAGCATTTACTCTGACAGTACCCCCAAGGCTCGTGGCTGCCTGGCTGCTGGATGACAGTAATGCATGCATTGCACATCTCCCCCGGAGGAGTAATGCCGGGGACCATTTGTAGATGGATGGGAAACTGAAGCAAAGCATGCTTCAATTTAGATTCCCCAAACTGTCAGAGCCCCATTAAAACTAGACAACTGTTGTTACCTTTAACAGAGGGTTTGCATCCATTTTCATGTGTAACACACAAGCCCATGGCCTTGACTGGGCTTGGAGGAGGATCGCTAGTGTTTAGGTATTGTAGTCTCTGACGCAGATACACGTGTATCTGCTCAAGTTTAACATCAGCAGCCGCTCTCTCATATTCTGTCTGTCTTTGCTGTCGTAGAATCCCAGTGTTCCAATGCAGAAGTTGCAGGATATCCAGAGAGCAATGGAGCTGTTATCCGCATGCCAGGGCCCAGCCAGGAACATTGACGAGGCTGCAAAGCACAGATACCAGTTTTGGGACACACAACCGGTACCTAAACTAGGTAAGTTTTTCTGCTTTTCTCTTTTTTTCCGCAGAAACAAAGCTGAATGAACAACAAGAACAAAAAAAAAAGACACAAAGAATGTTAACTTCACGTGTATCATTTATTTCATACCACAGATTTGAAATCTATGCAAAAGTATTATTTTTCTTCTGAAAATATAAATATTAGGTAGTGACATTGGCTTTCGATAACCATTATTTTAGTCCAATTTCTATCCCAATAAAAACATCCAATTTCCCCACACTTGAAACATTACTAGTATTATTACTATTTTTGAGATAGGGTCTCACTCTATCACCCAGGCTGGAGTACAGTGGCATGATCATAGCTCGCTGCAGCCTCCACCTCCTGGGCTCAAGCGATCCTCCCATGTCAGCCTCCCATGTATCTGGGACCACAAGTGCATGCCACCACACCTGGCTAATTTTTGTATTTTTTTTGTAGAGACACTGTTTCAGTATGTTGCTTGGGCTGGTCTCGAACTCCCAGGCTCAAGTGATCCACCTGCCTTGGCCTCCCAAAGTGCTGGGGTTACAGGTGTGAGCCACCACACCTAGCCCATTGGAGTACTAAAAATGTATATAAGGTTCTATGATGGAAGGAGCAGGCCCTGAGGGTCCCTCATTGAGCAGGTGTCTGTTGAGTGTCTGTTATTAAATGCCAGGCATAGTCCAGGGCACACACCTGGAAACGGTGGTGGAAAAGTAGGACAAAAGGTGGCCAGGCTGGGGAGGAGGGGCAACATTGAGGTAGAGAAAGGCTTTAGTTAAGCAACAGATGCTGGGAGAAAGTGACGTGTGATGCGTAAGCTTCTGTCGGGAATTCCAAGGGGCCAGTCCCTTGAGGACCAGAGGGCCTCAAGCCGAAGGAAGGCACCAGGAAGGCCCTGAGCTGAGGCCAGCCCCGGTCATCATGGCCAGAGCACTGGGAGCAGGGGGCAGGGAGGGTGTGGAGAGGGGCCGAGGCAGGCAGCAGCCACGGGGAAGAGCCTGGGTTTTAGTCCTACCATGTTGGGAAGCTCTGCAGAGAATGACTTGGAAAATGCATCTTGGTGGAAATCACTAGAAATTGTGATGGCCTGGACTACGCTGCTAGCAGTTTAGATGGGGAGAAGTAACCAGCCTTGAAATTATTTTTAGGTTTTGCTGGGAGGGGCAGAGGTCACCACAGCCCTTTCCTCTCCCAGTTTGTGGAAATGCAGTAAAAAGAACACACCTCCCAAGGCTGTTGAATGAAACTTAACATTGCTTATGACGGTGTGTAAGATAAGGCTGCATTGTAGGCCTTGAGACTCAGAATCACTGTTGTTTTGTAATGTCATCTTTGTCACTGGATGACAAAGGATTTCTCCTTCTATTTAAAATAGGCCAGCTGCGTTGGCTCACACCTATAATCCCAGCACTTTGGGAGGCTGAGGTGGGAGGATCACTTGAACCCAGGAGTTTGAGATCAGCTTGGGCAACATAATGAGACTCAGTCTCTACAAAAAAAATTTAACAATTAGCTGGGCACTGTGGTGTACACCTCTAGTCCCATCTACTTGGGAGGCTGAGGAGAGAGGATCGCTTGAGCCCAGGAGTTGGGGGCTTCAGTGAGCCATGATTGCACCACTGCACTCCAGCCTTGGCGACAGAGTGAGACCCCATCTCAAAAGAAAAAAGAAAAGAAAAATAATTGGTGAAACAGCAATGATTTCACACCACTGCCTAGCTTTCCTGTTTCAGTCCAGAGGCACTTGATATAACAGCATCTTTTTAAAGATTATCTGAAACCCGAGGGCCCTAAGTCTGATTTTGCTTATGTCATTGACCACTTTGGATGGTTAGAATACTTTGTCATTTAAAATTCTCGCTTTTTGCCTTTCTTTTTTCTCCTTCTCTCCCTGTTCAGATGAAGTCATAACATCTCATGGTGCCATTGAACCAGATAAAGACAACGTACGCCAAGAACCGTATTCTTTGCCACAGGGTTTTATGTGGGACACTTTAGACTTGAGTAATGCCGAAGTGGTGAGTGGGTAAAAACCTCTTTAATTCAACTCCTGCATTCACACATTGCTTCTAAGTTGATTCTGAGCACCATGGATAGGACACTTGTTTTATCTTATAGCTCAAGGAGTTATACACGTTGTTAAATGAGAATTACGTAGAAGATGATGACAATATGTTCCGATTTGACTATTCACCCGAGTTCCTGTTGTGGTAAGTCTCATCGATCACAGATGTCGTGGATAGGCGCTGTTGACTTGGGGACTTCTGCGTCTGTTCCTGTATTGTTGGACAATAACTGGTGCCTGTTTTCTTGTCTACCGTGACCTCAGGGCTCTGCGTCCGCCAGGCTGGCTCCTGCAGTGGCACTGTGGGGTCAGAGTGTCTTCAAATAAAAAACTGGTCGGGTTCATAAGCGCCATCCCAGCAAACATTCGGATTTATGACAGGTACATGTTTAAGCTCGTCCATGCCATTTTTATATGTTTATTTTCTAAGAATTACAATCAGAATAGGCCTTTAAAAGTTACTGAATGCAGGCCAAGCGCGGTGGCTCACGCCTCTAATCCCAGCACTTTGGGAGGCCGAGGCAGGTAGATCACCTGAGCTCAGGAGTTTAAGACCAGCCTGGTCAACATGGTGAAACCCCATCCCTACTAAAAATACAAAATGAGCCGGGCGTGGTGGTAGGCACCTGTAATCCCACCTACTCAGGAGGCTGGGCAGGAGAATTGCTTGAACCCAGGAGGCGGAGGTTGCAGTGAGCCGAGATTGCGCCACTGCACTCCAGCCTGGGCAACATGAGCAAAACTCCGTCTCAAAAAAAAAAAAAAAAAAATGACTGAATGCAAGCTGTCTGGTGGTCAGGGAGGCTGTGTATGTGTGGAGGCAGAGGCTTTATGGAAACTCTCTGATTGGTTTTGCTGTGAACCTAGAACTGCTTTAAAACATAAAGTTTATTAAGTAGTAAAGAAAAAAACGGACTGTGAATAAAAATAAAGGACAATGGTTTCTTTTTCTCTTTTTCTCTCTCTGCCTCTCAATCTCATACCTGCTCACACATATATGTATCAGAATAAATGAAGCCTTGGCCAGGCACGGTGGCTCACACCTATAATTCCAGGACTTTGGTCGGGGCCGAGGCTGGCAGATCACTTGAGGCCAGGAGTTCGAGACCAGCCTGGCCAACATAGCGAAACCCCATCTCTAATAAAAATACAAAAATTAGCCAGCACAGTGGCACGCGCCTGTAATCCTAGCTACTTGGGAGGCTGAGGCACAAGAATCACTTGAACCCAGGAGGAAGAGGTTGCAGTGAGCCAAGATTACACCACTGCACTCCAGTATGGGCGACAGAGCAAGACTTCATCTCAAAAAAAAAAAAAAAAAAAAAATTACTTAAAAATTTTTTAGGAGAGATAAAGCTTTCTCTCCATAGGATACATTGCACTTTTAGTTTGGATCACCAGCCCGGAAAGTCAAAGATCCAGCTATGAAGGTCAAAGATGTCGTATATAATTGGTCTCTTTACTTTTCAGTGTATTAGGTTAGCTTATTTACTGTGAAAAGCACTTGATCTCAAGGAATATTTTGTGCCAAATGAAATGTGTACCTGGAAACGGAACCAGGAACAGGATTTGAAGATCTAGGAGGCTTACTGTAGCTCAGAGCGCACCAGCTCTGGTCTGCTCAGAGCCCCTCTTAGGTATCCCAGGGGTTGGTATCACACTCCAAAGCAACATCTTACCAGATTCTGCGCCAGGATGACCCAGTTATTACCATAATTTAGGAAAAACAGATCTAGAAACTGAAAGAGGAGCAGGTCGTAGTGATTCATGCTTGTAATCCCAGCACTTTGGGAGGCTGAGATGGGAGGATTGCTTGAGGCCAGGAGTTCGAGACCAGCCTGGTCAACATAGCGAGACCTCATCTCAAAAAAGGAAAAAAAAAAAAAGAAACGTAAAGAGCCATAGCTGATACAGTTTCTAAACTGAAAACTTATAACGGACAAAGTCCTAAAATGTATTTAGAACAAGAGGGTTGGAGCCTCCGTGCGTTTTACAATCATTTTGGCAGGGAGATACGGGGAATAGTGTTTCCGCCTGAATTTGCGAAATGTCTAAGTGATAGAATATTTCTCTTAAATATTGTGTTAAAGAATGGCTTTCAGGCCAGACGCGGTGGTTCACGCCTATAATCCGAGCACTTTGGGAGACCGAGGCAGGTGGATCACAAGGTCAGGAGCGAGACCAGCGTAGCCAACATGGTGAAACCCTGTCTTTACTAAAAATACAAAAATGAGCTGGGCGTGGTGGCATGTGCCTGTAATTCCAGCTACTTAGGAGGTTGACGCAGGAGAATCGTTTGAACCCAGGAATCAGAGGTTACAGTGAGCCGAGATTGCGCCATTGCACTCCAGCCTGGGTGAAAGTGCGACAGTCTGTCTCAAAAAAAAAAGAAAGAAAAAAAAGAATGGCCTTTATGTTCTTTTTTTTTTTTCTTTCCTTTTTTTTTTTTTTTTTTTTTTGAGACAGGGCCTTGCTCTGTTGCCCAGGCTGGAGGGCAGTGATGCGATCATGGCTCACTGCAACCTCTGCCTCTCAGGCTCAAGTGATCCTTCCACCTCAGCCTCCCAAGTAGCTGGGACCACATGCATGCGGCAACATGACTGGCTGGTGTTTCTATTTTTTGTAGAGATGAGAGTCTCAGTGTTGCCCAGGCTGGTCTTGAACTCCTGGTCTCAAGCAGTCCACCTGCCTTGGCCTCCCAAAGTGCTGAGATTACAGGCGAGAGCCACTCTTCCCAGCCTGCATTCTTATTCTTGGATATTTCCTGGGTATCATCTTATTTTTTAAAATGTGTTGACTCTTCATTTTTAATCTTGTTTTGACTCTGAATCTTCACCATCTTTATTTCTTAGTGTGAAGAAGATGGTAGAAATCAACTTTCTTTGTGTTCATAAGAAGTTGAGATCGAAACGGGTAGCCCCAGTGCTAATCCGAGAGATCACTAGAAGAGTGAACCTGGAAGGGATCTTCCAGGCTGTGTACACCGCGGGAGTGGTTCTTCCTAAGCCCGTAGCCACATGCAGGTACCAGTACCATATTTCTACCTCAGGTCCTCCCTTTATCAAACGTGTTGAGCCTCACCACTGTTCTGCTAGATGTGGTTTTTGCTGGTAGCAGAGATGGAGACTAGAACCTAGAATCACCAAGTCCAGTATTTTTTCTGGTATATCATTTGCCACTTGGTGATTAAAAAAAAAGTTTTTGACATTTTCCTACTAA
Source organism: Symphalangus syndactylus (assembly GCF_028878055.3). Classification (NCBI taxonomy): domain Eukaryota; kingdom Metazoa; phylum Chordata; class Mammalia; order Primates; family Hylobatidae; genus Symphalangus; species Symphalangus syndactylus. Next base: position 20,524,097 of record NC_072432.2, on the reverse strand, counting down.
TGATGCTGGATCTATACTTTTTTTTTTTTTTTTTTGAGACAGACTCTTGCTCTGTTGCCCAGGCTGGAATACAGTGGTGTGATCTTGGCTCACCGCAACCTCCGCCTCCCGAGTTCAAGCAATTCTCCTGCCTCAGCTTCCCGAGTAGCTGGGATTACAGGCATGTGCCACCACACCCAGCTAATTTTTGTATTTTTAGTAGAGACAGGGTTTCACCATGTTGGTCAGGCTGGTCTTGAACTCCTGATCTCGTGTGGATCTATACTTCTAAGTCTATTCCATGTGAAAGATGAGTGCTGTCTCTACATGGGAAAACCTAGGACATGATGATCTTAAAATTCCAATGTCATACCATTTTCTTTCCACCCCAAAGATCAGTTTTCTGCCATGCTTTGCAGCACCACCAAAGTGTCCTGAAAGTCTTATAAGCATCCATTCAAAAGCCTCGGATGTATTTGTTTGTTCAGGGTAGGAAGACTTAAGCTCTGTTTTTACAACTTTGTCTGCACTAGTCAAGCTTTCAAAGGTTATTCCAGTGAGAAAATGATCAGATTCCCACAAGACTAACCTGTTTCTAAAACATCAGAGTTTATCTCCCCACCCACCACCACTGTTTTTATTGACTCAAATAGGATTAAACTTAAAATTACTATATCCTATTAAATTATTACATTCGTTAAGTAAATGGAATACTAGACTTCATGGGTATATTTTAATACAAATCATTTATCCCAGAGCCTGGAATCACTGAAGAAATTTAAGCTAGTTTTCAAAAAGTTGTTTTCTTTGGTGTGTAGGCTGTAAAAGTGAAGGCGACTAATTTAGGGGATTTATTTTCATGTTTTTAAACTTTCTGATTGGCCTTTCGTAGAATCAGTGATGGTCCTTACACATTTGGAAACCTGGGTATGATTAATATTTCTTTTTTTTGTGTGTGTGTGAGACAGTCTTGCTCTGTTGCCCATGCTGGAGTACAGTGGCACGATCTCGGCTCACTGCTGCAACCTCTGCCTCCCAGGTTCAAGCGATTCTCTTGCCTCAGCCTCCCGAGTAGCTGGGATTACAGGCGCACACCACTGTGCCCGGCTAATTTTTGCATTTTTAGTAGAGATAGGGTTTCACCATGTTGGCCAGGCTGGTCTCGAACTCCTGGCCTCAAGTGATCTGCCCACCTCAGCCTCCCAAAGTGCTGGGATTACAGGCATGAGCCACCGCACCCAGCCAATTAATATTTCTTTTGCAGTTTTAAGATTCCTCTTTAGTGAAAAAGATGAAAGGTCACAAACTCCTGAGGAACATAACTGGAGTACAAGATGTATTTTAGAGATTAAAAATTGATGGATAAAATGATGACATAGGATGAGGGCCTCTGTCTAGTACAACGTAAGTATTCAGTAAATGCTTATGTAACAGCCAAGCTGAGACAAAGAGTGAAAACTTGTAGAGTTATAAATCAATTAGATTTTAAAACCTTTATTGTATTCCAGATACTGGCATCGATCACTAAACCCCAGAAAACTGGTAGAAGTGAAATTTTCTCACTTGAGTAGAAATATGACTTTACAGAGAACAATGAAGCTATACAGACTTCCAGATGTAAGTAAGAATGATTTGCAGTTTTTTGAAGCTGTAACAACTGACGCTTTTAATGCAGAAAAGAATTATTTGCAAGAGTCTAAAAACTGACTCGTGTGTCTGAGGAAGTGAATATGGAGCGAAAGATTTCATGGAACTCGGGAGCTAGGGAAGGTAGGGAGTTTGTTTGGAAATACCAGTCTTTCCTTTTTTCCTAAGGCTCTTAAACTTGTTCCGTTGGTAGTTGGATGAGACTGAACTCAAGACAAGTAAGTTTTGAAATTTGAGAAATTTATGATCTGTTAAGTAAGAAGGAAGAAAAGTCCAGGCTGCTGACTTCTTAATGCGTTGGAACTCAGGAATCAAGTGTAGAGGAGAGACCCAGGGAGCGGAAATAATGTCTCATTAAATTATCATCTTAAACTATCTCGTTCTCAATGTGAAAAGTTGTCATTTTTTTTTATTTTTTATTTTTCTTGAGACAGTCTTGCTCTGTTGCCCCTTGAGCACAATGGCACAATCTTAGCTCACTGCAACCTCTGCCTCCCAGGTTCAAGTGATTCTCCCACCTCAGCCTCCCAAGCAGTTGGGACTACATGCACCCGCCACCACACCCAGCTAATTTTTGTATTTTTAATAGAGATGAGGTTTCACCATGTTGGCCAGGCTGGCCTTGGACTCCTGACCTCAAGTGAACCGCCTGCTTCAGCCTCCCAAGGTGCTGGGATTACAGGCATGAGCCACTGCACCCAGCCGAAAAGTTATTTATTTATTTATATTTATATTTATATATATATTTTTTTGAGAGGGAGTCTCGCTCTGTCACCCAGGCTAGAGTGCAGTGGCGCGATCTCGGCTCACTGCAAGCTCCGCCTCCTGGGTTCACGCCATTCTCCTGCCTCAGCCTCCTGAGTAGCTGGGACTATAGGCGCCTACCACCACACCTGGCTAATTTTTTGTATTTTTAGTAGAGATGGGGTTTCACCATGTTAGCCAGGATGGTCTTGATCCCCTGACCTCGTGATCCGCCTGCCTCGGCCTCCCAAAGTGCTGGGATTACAGGCGTGAGCCATCAAGCCTGGCGAAAAGTTATTTTTTTTTATTTTTTTATTTTTTGAGAGAGAGTCTTGCTCTGTTACCCAGGCTGGAGTGCAGTGGCTGGATATTGGCTCACTGCAACCTCCACCTCCCGGGTTCAAACGATTCTCCTGCCTCAGCCTCCCAAATAGCTGGAATTACAGGTGTGTGCCACCACGCCCAACTGATTTTTGTATTTTTAACAGAGATGGGGTTTCACCGTGTTGGCCAGGCTGGTCTTGAACTCCTGACCTCGTGAAACGCCTGCCTTGGCCTCCCAAAGTCCTGAGATTACAGGTGTGAGCCACCACGCCCAGCCAAGTTATCATTTTTAATAGGGAAAAATATAAATGTGCGTTCTAGACTTGGCTTTATTTGGGGCTTGGCTGGTATATTAGTTATCTATGCCCATGTAAAAAATGACCACAAACTGAGCTGCTTAAAACAACATTTATTATCACACAGCTTCTGTGGGCCAGAAATGCAGTCACAGCTTAGCTGAGTCCTGTGCTTTGTTCAGGGTCTCTCCTGAAGTTGCCACCGAGGTGTCAGCCAGGGCTCGGGTCTCATCTGAAACTTGACTAGGGAAGGATCCATTTCCAGGCTCCTGTATTTGTTGGCAGGATTGAGTTCCTCACTGGCTGTTGGACCAAGGGCCTCAGTTCTTTGCCACGTTGGGTTCTCCATAGGGCAGCTCACAGCATGGCATCTTGTTCATCAAAGCCAGTGAGAGAGAGAGTCTATAGAGAGAATCTGCTGGCACGATGGAAGTCAGAACCTTATGCAGGTGATTCATGAAAGTGACATCCAGTCGCCATTGGCATTTCTCTTTTTGTTTTTTAGATGGAGTCTCGCTCTGTTGTCCAGGCTGGAGTGCAATGGCACAATCTCAGCTCACTGCAACCTCCGCCTCCTGGGTTCAAGCAATTCTCCTGCCTCAGCCTCCCAAGTAGCTGGGATGACAGGCGTGCAACACCACGCCCAGCTAATTTTTGTATTTTTAGTAGAGACGAGGTTTCACCATGTTAGTCAGGCCGGTCTCGAACTCCTGACCTCAGGTGATTCACCCGCCTCAGCCTTCCAAAGTGCTGGGATTACAGGCGTGAGCCACTGCGCCCAGCCGCCATTGCCATTTCTATTGGTTAGAACCAAATCACAGGTCCTGCCCACACGTAACAGGAGCAGATCACACCAGGCGTGAACCCCAGGAAGTGAGATCACTGGGGGCCATCTTAGAATCTGTGCACCACTGATGGGATCTTTTGTTTAAAGTGTTGCGATGTGTGAATTGAAATAAAATCTTCGGCCGGACGCAGTGGCTTATGCCTGTAATCCCAGCACTTTGGGAGGCCGAGGCGGGCAGATCACAAGGTCAAGAGATCGAGGCCACCCTGGCCAACATGGTGAAACCCTGTCTCTATTAAAAATTAAAAAATTAGCTGTGCATGGTGGCACATGACTGTAGTCCCAGCTACTGGGGAGGCTGAGGCAGGAGAATCACTTGAACCTAGGAGGCAGAGGTTGCAGTGAGCTGAGATCGCGGCATTGCACTCCAGCCTGGCCACAGAGCGAGATTCCATCTCAAAAATAAATAAATAAATAAATAAATACAAACTTCAAGAATGCCTCTTTTTTTCACTATGGGCAAGTGCTGTTCCACTTTGGTCTCTCTAAATTTCAGTTTCTTGAACCTCAAGCAGCCTAGCTTATGTACAAGGAAAAGACACACTTAACATGTAGGTTGCCTACAATGGAGTGAAGAATAAGGAGTTTTAGCACATATCATTGGTTTACTCACGATGATTTTCTTAAAGTGCTAAAGCTATTTTTGACTTGACTCCATTCATCAGCCTTAATATTTTTGTACAAGAGTCAATGTTCTCATGAGTATAGGCATTGATTGGAAACCAGACTGTGGCATCTTCCTTTCAGTGAACCTGGGTTCCTGGGAGCAGTCCTGTTCCAGTCGTGCTGTGATAGTGACTGCCTTTCCCCCACCCATAAATTAAAGTTTACGAAGTGCTTTCAAATACATTATTCAATTTATTCTCACAGCAACCTTTTGAAGTTAGTACTTCTTATCCCCATTTTACAGATGAAGAAACTGAGGTACATCACAGTTGGCACTTAGGCGAGGATGTGTTAATATCACCAAGTGGAGGGCTTGGGATGCCAGACCTCCATGTTTCCCTGTTAGCTCCCTCTGCATGTGCCAGACCTCCGTGTTTCCCTGTTAGCTCCCTCTGCCTCTGCCATCCCCTCTAACATTACCCACTATGGGGACACCATGGCTCAGCCCCACTGAATGTCTCACTGTGAGTACATTACAGCATAAATCAAGGCAGAAAAGGACGATTGTCAAGGTGCAAACAGCTCTCATTGGCTTGCCCCAGTCTCCTTTCCCCTTTTTAAGTCCTAGGAAAGGAAAGGAAGATAAAGAGTAAATGAATAGAATAAAAGAGAGATTAAAGTACAGATATTATGAAATTGTAAGGTGCTGACAGCAGTCCCTTGGGTGTCTGCCTCTTGAGTTAAACTGGACAGTACTGCATATACCAGATGCCCCTTCCTCTCCTATGGGCCCAGATGGGTGATACCACTGCTAGCAGTCATTTAAGAACATTTTTGTACCATTCAGCGTAAAAGCAAACTTATGGAATACAGCTTTTGCTGTATAGATCAATCTCATTTTCTGCTTCATTGTTACTGTTTTTGCTTATAGGAGTGCCAGCTTTCTGTCTTTTTCATGGACTTTCGAATATAGGAGCTAACATTTATTGTGGCCGGCGTTATGCTCGACATTTAACAGCCGTAGTCTCATTTACTAATCACAACAGCCACAGGAGGATGGGTCCTTATCCCCATAGCACAGAAGGGGCCATGAGAACACAAGATTGACTTGCTCAGAGTCTGCTGGCCAGAAGCAGAACTGTCGCAGGGCCTGCGCCATTCACAACTGTTACCTAAAATACTAAGGTTTCCCCAAGAAACATGCCTTACCATGCCTCCCTACCCTTTCAGTGTTTGGGGAGATTTTATCTTGTTCTGTTTTTTTGATTTGGTGTTGCGTATTTCCAAGTTCGATTTTGCGCATCTGTATCAATGAACTGAAAGATAATTTGATGTTGATAAAAAGCAGGAGAAGTCACAGAATGATCCACTAAGGTCTTAGCACTGTGCTGCAAGGAGGGTGTGCTTGCTAAGACATGTCGAGGCATATAAGGTGTTCTGTATTTAGTGGCATTAGATGGTTTTTTTAGTGGTTAGCATTCTGTTTGCTCCTTTTTGAATCATATAAATAACCATAATCATTGCTTACATCTCTTCTCTGGAATCTTGGCTCTCAAACCGTTTGTGCCACATACTTGACAGATAACAACACTACTGTTTTTTAATAGAGCTCTGAGCTTCATTTCCTTATGTACTTCTAAGCAGATTTTACACAGATTTCAATCTACATAGAGGCCAATGAATCATGCATATTAGTTGGGCCATGGGAAAGGATATCTGATTCAGATACAGAGTTTGCTTATGAAACTGAGATTTTTCTCAGTTACTGGAAATGATTCTCTGTGTTTTATTGAACTCTCAGAAAACATGACCACTTCATATTCCATCATACGGAAGCTAGCCATTTTAATCTAAGCCCAATAGCCTTCCTACTTCTTTCTGAGGACAATAGTTACAATTTGAGTGTTTGTTTTGCTTTTCAGAAGTTATTTTTCTTTTTTTTTTTTGTGAGACGTCTCACTTTGTCACCAGGCTGGAGTGCAGTGACGCGATCTTGGCTCACTGCAACCTCCGCCTCCTGGATGCAAGCAATTCTCCTGCCTCAGCCTCCTGAGTAGCTGGGACTACAGCCACGTGCCACCGCACCCAGCTAATTTTTGTATTTTAGTACATTTTGGCCAGGATGGTCTCGATCTCTTGACCTTGTGATCCGGCTGCCTCAGCCTCCCAAAGTGCTGAGATTACAGGTGTGAGCCACCATGCCCAGCAGTATTTCATTCTTACACAGATTATTTTAGCTATTAGTGAGCAAATGTAAATATTCTTACCCTGTTTTCTAGGACTTTCTGTTTTTTATAGCTGGTACATCCTGGTGTGCTCTTATGCTTTCATGCTTCTGTAAAAATTTGTTCAAAATGCTTATAAGTTGCCAAACTTATGATACTTTTTACCTGAATTTAGACAACATATTGCTTGTCTAAATTCTGCTACTTATTTTTCTAACCTTTATAGACCTAAGATAGCAGTTCTCAAGTGTGGCCCAGGGACCTCTGGAAGTCTCCCAAGATCTTTGAATCTATGCAGTCATTTTTTTTTATTTTCATAATAACATTAATATGTAATCTTTTCACTTTCATTCTCTTCTGAGTATACTGTTGAAGTCTTCCAGAGGCCATGTGGCATGTGTATTTCTGTAGTCTTTTGTTTAAAAATGTTCTCAGTTTTGATTTCTAATGCGGTAAGTGTGGATATGCATAACCCACATAAGCAAAGCTCTTTGGGGGTACTCAATCATTATTAACAGTGTAGGCCGGGTGCAGTGGCCCATGCCTGTAATCCCAGCACTTTGGGAGACCGAGGTGGGCAGATCACAAGGTCAGGAGATCGAGACCATCTGGCTAGCACGATAAAACTGCATCTCTACTAAAAATACAAAAAATTAGCTGGGTGTGGTGGCACGTGCTTGTAATCCCAGCTACTTGGGAAGCTGAGGCAGGATCAAATCACTTGAACCCGGGAGGCAGAGGTTGCAGTGAGCTGAGATCACACCACTGCACTCCAGCCTGGGCGACAGAGTAAGACTCCATCTCAAAAATAAAAAAAAAATAAAAATAAAATAAAGTGTAAAAGGGTCCCAAGACCAAAATATTTGAGAACTGCTGCTTTAAGGCAATCTGCTGGGCAGTTCCTTTAGTGGTTTCACAGTTGGATATTCAATGAATGAGAATTGTGCTCCAGAAGAATGTTTTGCTCTAGAAGGAAGTTGGCAAGTTTTTTTTTTTCATTTCTGAATGTTCTCTATTAACAGATATCATATATCCTGTGGCTTTCATTAATTCATCTAATTGCTTGATATTGTTGATTGTTACTGAACCAGTAACAAAAGAAAAAAAATTCTGATATTGAGAAAGGCTATTTGAAATTTATCAAGCTAAGTCTGCCTCATAGCAGAAACTAATTTTTTAAATGACTATGATATATATTTTATATGGGTTTGGTCTTCCCACTAGCATTTAGAAATGCTTATTTATTTCCAGTGGAGATCTGGATATTTCTGACTCATTGGTTTCGAGAGGTACTAAAAGACTAAAGGTATGCGTTGCCTGTTAAATGTGAAGGACTTAAATTCTCTAAATTTAGATTGTTAAATGGTATTTTAGCTGCAGTGCTTTAGACATGACATCATCATAATAGAATGGCTCATAGTAAATATTCAGATGAGGACTGTTGGTCTATAAATACAGAGCATGCACCTCCCATTCCCTTTTCCCCCAGCTAATCGATAATCAATCAGCACTGTATGTCATTGAAGCTTAGAAACCCCAGCACAGCTAATAGTTGATGACAGCTGGCACTTAAGAGAAAACCTATTTTCCTTGGCCTAGTGTGGTGGCTTATGCCTGTAATCCCAGCACTTTGGGAGGCCGAGGTGGGCAGATCACCTGAGGTCAGGCATTCGAGACCAGCCTGGCCAACGTGGTGAAACCCTGTCTCTACTAAAAATACAAAATTAGCCGGGCGTGGTGGCAGGCGCCTGTAATCCCAGTTACTCGGCAGGCTGAGGCAGGAGAATCGACTGAACCCAGGAGGCAGAGGTTGCAGTGAACTGAGATCACACCATTGCACTCCAGCCTGGGTGACAAGAGTGAGACTCTGTCTCAAAAAAAAAAAAAAACCCCTGTTTTCCCCCTTGGGTTTCCACCTGGGGGCATGCAGGAATTGTGATGACCTAATTCTACAGGAAGTTTTTCCTTTAAAAATATTTCTTAAGAGTGGAACTGCTAGATTATATAAAATTTTTAAAAATAATCATTTAGGGCCGAAAAAGTAGAGTAGCAATATTTATATACAGATTATTCATCTCTTAAAATGTATCTAGTGTTTCTCCAAGTGGGGGGGAGATCAGGTTTACAGAAAAAAATAAACCGTATTTCTCAATTTAAAATTGTTTGTTTGTTGGGCTTCCTGGCTTTCAGTCTCAAGTCCCCTGGCCCCCTGAACAGTTCTGGAGAGCAAGTGATGTCAGGAGCTTTTACGAGGACAACAGCTGAACAAATTCAAATGGGGACCTGTCCTGACTTTTAGGTTTTTTATTCCTATGGCTTAATTTTTTAAATTCTAAAGCTCTGGAGTAGTGATAAGACACCTACCCTGATCACCTTTACCCAGAAGATGTGGCAGGAGAGGCCAGGCCGCGTCCCTGGCAGCCATTTGCCGTTAGACAAGATGGACGCTTTCAGGCTGGTATGGCTATAAACCTATTTGCCTTTAGAAAATACTTGGCTATGAACAATGCTTGCCTTCCCATCCAGCCTGATATGATTCACTCCTATATCATTTTTGTTCAAGAGCACAAAGTCACCACACGCTTTTAATGGGCTATTGCATAATAAAACAAGTTGCTCAGTTGTGTTTTCAAAATGTCAGTCTTGGCAGTTTTAAAGCATCCCTCAGAAACCATGAAGGATTGGTTCTAGGACCCCTCAGATACCAGAATCCTTGGGTGCTCAAGTCTCTTATATAAGATGGCATAGCATTGTGTATTTGCATATAATGTATGCACATCCTCCTGTATATTTATTTATTTTTGAGATGGAGTCCCACCCTGTCTCCCAGGCTTGAGTGCAGCGGCGTGATCATGGTTCACTGCAACCTCCACCTCCCAGATTCAAACGATTCTCCTGCCTCAGCCTCCTGAGTAGCTGGGATTACAGGTGCATGTCACCACGCCTGGCTAATTTTTACATTTTTAGTAGAGACAGGGTTTCATCATGTTGGCCAGGCTGGTCTCGAACTTCTGACCTCAAATGATCCACCGGTGTCAGCCTCCCAAAGTGCTGGGATTACAGGCATGAGCCACCACGCCCCCTGTCCTGTATACTTTAAATCAATTCTGGATTACTTATAAGGCAAAATACAATCTAAATGCTATATAAGTAGTTGTTACATTGCATTTTTAAGAAATAATGACAAGAAAAAAAGTGTACACGATCAGCACAGATGCAACTATCCAGTTTTTTTTTCCCCAAATATTTTTCATCTAAGGTTGGTCGAACCCACAGATGCACAACCAGTGGATACAGAGGGCTGTCTGTACTCCAGAAGTCATGCTAAGATGGCTATGTCCCATCATGTAGACTGTTAACATTCTTGGCATTGGTATATACATTGGTGTATTTTGGGTATTGGCATACATCATGAACTTGTAGTGTTCCCTTTGATGTTTGTTTGGGTCGTGGGCAATAGTGACCAAAGACTTGCCGCACAGATAAGAAGATACAGCACATTGTCTCTCTCGCCTATATTTTAACCCAGCTCTTCTCAAACCTTAATGTGTGTACAAATCCCAAGGAAATCTTGTTGAGTTGCAGATTCGGATTCATTAGATCTGGGGCAGGGCCAGGCTCTGCAGCTCTAACAAGCTCCCGCGTGCTGCTCATTCTGGTGGTCTGCAGACCACTCTTTGAGTGCAAAGTCATTTCATTCCTCTTCTACCTGAACTTCTGGATTTGTTTTGTTTCCTTTCCCAACAAGGTTACAAAGACTTCAGGTTTGAGACCAATGGAACCAAAAGATATCAAATCAGTTCGAGAATTAATCAACACTTACCTGAAGCAGTTTCATCTGGCTCCAGTGATGGATGAAGAGGAAGTAGCCCACTGGTTCCTCCCCCGGGAGCACATTATTGACACGTTTGTAGTGGAGGTAAAGACAAGGTGATAAACATAAAGCTCCTTGAAGCACCTTTGTGTTCAGCGTGCAGCAGAAGTATTTACACACACTTCCTTCTATTTCATCACGGAACATTACAAAGATGTGTACTAAAGGGTTGAGAGTTAATAAGATTAATAATTCTTAATACTCTATCAAGGACATGCTTAAGTGAAACTGCCATTTGTTGAACCGTGAGGATGTGGTGTTGAGGAATATGGTGACCATGAGTGTGGTCTGGTGCCATTGTCTTGTTTTGTGCTAAGGCAGCAGCAGCTTTACCCACAGCACTGCTTTGCACTGTTGATGCTGATGGTAACTTGTCAACAAGGCAAACAACTTCTTAGTGTTATGAAAATCATTTTGACCTCACAGATTTCTGAAAGGGTCTCAGGTACCCACAGGGTTCACAGACCACATTTTGAGAACTGCTTTCCAGGGCATATCATTAGAGCTGCTGAGTCTGTGGTTGGACCCGTCTTTCACATTATTAGAAATTGCCAAATAGCTCACCACAATAAGGTCCTGAGCAGTGTAAGAGAGTTCCTGTTTCCTCGCATCCTCACAAGGCGTGGGTATGGTCAGATTTTAAATTTATTTAGGCCCACCTGATGAGTATGGAACAGTATCTTGTTGTTAATTTATATCCTCATTATTGATGAATTTGAGTGTCTCATCAATCTGTTAGCCATGTTTATTTCTTTTATGAACTTGCTATTTACATCACTTGCCTGTTTTTTCTTTTTGACCGTAGTTGTCTTGCTGATTTATGAAAGGTTTTTTGTTTGTTTGTTTTGAGATGGAATTTTGCTCTTATTGCCCAGGCTGGAGTGCAATGGCACAATCTTGGCTCACTGCAAACTCCGCCTCCTGGGTTCAAGCTATTCTCCTGCCTTAGCCTCCCGAGTAGCTGGGATTACAGGTGTGCGCCACCCTGCCCGGCTAATTTTTGTATTTTTAGTAGAGTCGGGGGTTTCACCATGTTCGTCAGGCTTGGTCTTGAACTCCTGACCTCAGGTGATCCACCTGCCTTGGCCTCCCAAAGTGGTGGAATTACAGGCGTCAGCCACTGCACCCAGCCCGTGAAAGGTTTTTTATATGCTGAATACTAACACTTTGTATTGTGTTCCTTTCTGGGTCCTTTATTCTATTTCGTTGATCTCCATGTCTGTCTCTTCACTAATACCACACTGACCTGGTTGCTATAGCGATATAGGAAGCGTTAGTATCAGGTAATTCCTCCCACTTTATTCTTGTTTGTCAAGATCATTTTAATTAACCTATTTCCTTTGCTTTTTGCATATACATTTTAGAATAAGCTTATTTTTGCCTACAAAATACCTTGCTGGTACTTTGATAGGGATTACATTACACTGATAGATTAATTTGAGGATAATTGAAAAGTCTTCCAATCCATGAACATGGAATGTCTCTACATTTATGTCGGTCTTTTAAAATCTCTTTTATCAGCATTCTCTAAGAGCATCCAGATCCTGTACATGTTTTCTTAAGTGTATAGCTAGATATTTTACTTCCTTTTGGGCGATTATATGGTGTTGTGTTTTTAATTTCAGTTTCTCCATGTTCATTGTTAGCCTGTAGAAATGCTTTCTTTTGTGTGTTTGTATCCTACCACAGTGCTGTGAAATCACTTGCTGGTTCCAGGAGTTTGTGTGTAGATTCCTTGTGATTTCTACATAGACAATGTGTCATCTGCAAATAAGGACAGCTTTATTGCTTCCTTTCCAATCTCGATGCCTTTATTTATTGGTCTTGTATGAATGCAGGACCTAGATCTTCCAGTGCTTTGTTGAGAAAGAGTGGGGAAGGTTGACATCCTCATCGTGTTCTTGATGGTGGAAGAAAAGCATTTACTCTTTCACCATGAAGTATGAGGTTAGCTGTAGGTTTTTCTGTGGGTGCTCCTAATCAATTTGAGGTCATTCTCCTCTATTTCTAACTTGCTGAGAGTTCTTATGAATGGGCATTGGATTTTTTCCAATGCTGCTTCTGCTTCAATAGATGTAATCATATGATTTTTCTCCTTTAATCTGTTGATATGTTAGATTACATTGATCGATTTTCAAATGTTGGGTCACTCTTACATTCCTAGAAAATATCCACTTGGTCAGGGTGTATAATTATTTTTATACATTGTTGTATTGATTGCTAATATTTTGCTGAGTATTTGTTGAGTTCATGAGAGATATCTCTCTGGAGTGCCTTTTTTGGAATGTCTGTCTGGTTTAGATATCAAGATAATACTGGTCTCATAATAGGAGTTGGGAAGTATTATTTCCTCTTCTATTTTCTGGAAGAAATTAAGAATTGGTGTTAATTCTTTAAATGTTTGTTAGAATTCTCCAGTTGAAATGATCTGAGCTTAGCTGTTTCTTTTTTGGGAGTTTTTAAATAATGGACTAAATGTCTTTAATGGTTATAGCACTATTCAGATGATCTATTTCATCTTGAGTTTTAATAGTTTTTGAGGAGTTCATCCATTTCTTCTAAATTGTTGAATGTATGAGTGTAATTAATGTTGTTCATTGTATTCCCTTGTTATCCTTTTAGTGGCTGCAGGATCTGTACTGATATCTCTTGTTTCATACCAGATATTGGTGATTCATGTCTTCTCTTTCTTTATTTTTGTCCATCTTGGTAGACTCGTATCATTTTATTGATTTGTTTCCCAGAGAACCAGACTTTTGTTGGATATTCCCTGTTGTTTTCCTATTTTCAGTGTTATTGATTTCTACCCGTGTTTATTGTTTCCTTCCATCTGCCTGCTTTGGGTTTATTTTGCTCTTCTTTTCTAGTTCCTTGAGGGAGGGACTTACTGACTTGAGACCTTTCCCTGTTACTAGTAAGCATTTAGTTCTATCAGTTTCCCTCTCTGCACTGCTTTAGCTATTTCTGACATATTTTGGTATGTTGTATCTTTGTTGTCATTCACGTCTATGTATTTTTTGGTTTCCTTTGAGACTTCCTCTTTAGGCCACCCCTACTTAGAATTGTGCTGTTCAATTTTGCTGTGTTTAGAGATCTTCTGTTGTCTCCCTATTACGGATTTCTAGTTTGATTCAATTATGGTTAAAGAACACACACTGTAGAGTTTTGATTATTTTAAGGCTCTTGAGGTTTGTTTTATTACTCGGGATATGGACTGTCTTGATGGATATTCCATGGGTGCATGAAACGTGTATACCACTACTGTTGGGTGGAGTGTTCTTTGTATGCCAATTGGATCATGTTGATTAATTGAGTTATTCAGCTCTTCTATTTCCATGCTGATTTTCTGTCTAGCAGTTCTATCACTTGATGAGAGGGGCATGGAAGTCCCCAGCTGTGATTGTGGATTTGTCTATTTCTCCTTCCAACACTGTCAGTTTTTCTTGATTTCTTTTGGGCCTCTTGTTTGATACTCACATGTATATTAGGGTCTTTATGTCTCCCTAGTGGATTGATCTTTTTTATCATAATGTAATACCTCTCTTTCTAATAATTTTCCTTGCTCTGGAGTATACTTTATTGTATATTACTATGACCAGACCATTTGATTATTTGGTTTCTTTATGTTTCTTCTGGTTCTTGTTCCTCTGTTTCTTTTTTCTTGCCTTGCTGTAGATTACTTGAATATATTTTAGGATACTGTTTTATTTATAGTACCTTTGGGTGTATTTGTATAGTTTTTATGATGGTTGATGTATTACAAGATATATATGTGACCTATCATGGTCGATTGGTAACAACATTTATTACTTTGAGTCACCTTTTATTTAGGTCACTTTACCTTTTTCACTTTTAAATATTGTTGTCTTAAATATCAGATAGTATTATGATTTTTGTTTTAATCATCAAGTATGATTTGTAACACTGATTAATAATGATGCTTGAGGATAAGCATAATTTATTATATGTAGCCCAAATTTCTACTCTTTCTATCATTCTTCCCTCCGTCCTGATGCTTCAAGGTTCCTTCTTTTATTATTTCCTTTCTATTTGAAGAAATTCCTTTAGCCAGTCTCAGGGTATGTCTGCTAGTGACACATTCTTTTGGTTTCCATTTATGTGAGACTACCTCTGTTTTTAGATTGAGTTTCCCAATTTTTTTTTTTTTAATTTTTTTTGGAGACAGAGTCTTGCTCTGTCACCCAGGCTGGAGTGCAATGGCACAATCTCTGCTCACTGCAACCTCCGCCTCTTGGGTTCAAGCAATTCTTGTGCCTCAGCCTCCCGTGTAGCTGGAACTACAGGCACATGCCACCACACCCTGCTAATTTTTTCTATTTTAGTAGAGACGGGGTTTCACTGTGTTGGCCAGGCTGGTCTCGAACTTCTGAGCTCAGAAAATCCACCTGCCTTGGCCTCCCAAAGTGCTGAGATTACAGGCGTGAGCCACCATGCCCAGCCCTAGTTTGCTAATATTTTACTTAGGATCTTCTTCTATACTCACTACTGAAGTTGGCCATTAATTTCCCCTCCTTACCCTGTCCTTGTCCTGTCTTGATACCAAAGTTAGAATGAGCTGAAGAGCTTGTCCTCTTTTTTCTCTGGAACAGTGTATGTAATAATAGGGATCACTTGTTCCTTGAAAGTTGTTAGAAGTTGCTTATAAGCCACCTAGACATGGTGCCATGGTGGGTTTTGTTGTGAGTGGTTTTTTTTGTTTTGTTTTTTATCAGTCTTTACAATTGATTGGGTGTGAGGGACAATGGAAAGATCATCCCACTCTTCCCCAACAGTTGGTGATTCTCTGGTCATTTTAACAGCAAGAGAGGAAACAGTAATTTTACCAGCAATGTGAATGTGAAGAAGTAGTTTTCTGAAAGCAGATGATGAAAATGGGGTGGGGAACCTAATCAGGTTCTGCAGGTGCCTGCAGTAATTCGGCATATGAGATGGATATGAGAAATTCTTAGAAGAATCTAAAATCCTTATTAAACCTGAAGGTTGAATTCATCTCCAATACTGAGCTGCTAATATAGAGCAGTAGGGAATCACTGTAGATTAACCCCTTTAGTTTCTTGCTAGCTGAAGAAAGGTCTAATGACTCGGAAGCATTTGAAAACCAAAGCATACATCCTTCTGGAATTTCCTTTTCTGCTGAAAGAAATACTTGCAGTGGCATGTGTGTGGACCAGCCTCTTCAGCCGCACAATTCAAACACATCATATTCTAAAAGTGAGCAAGGCCACCACAGCTAATTACAACAACCCAAACAATACTGGCTAATTTCTTGTGTTGGAAGCTTTGCCAGTGATGATGAAATGAATGTCATCCATTGTATCCCTTATTTTTGACAGCTGCAAAATTCTCCAGTTATTCACATGTGTATATTTTGGTGCAGTAGTAAGACCTTTCACAAGCTTGCCAACTCTTCCAAACAGCTTCCAGACTCTACCCACCCTTACTTAGGCCTGATATAATTCTTTCTGTGTGCTAAGAAAGTGTGAGATAGTGCACAGTATCTTTTAGTTGGAGAAGGCAGCCCTCTAATCCTTACAGCTTTTATTTCTGCAAAAACAATGAATCTGCTTTTATCACTGTTCCGTTAGTCTAAAGAATTGACTCATTTGTCAGCCGGAGGGAAGCTTTCCTTTTAGGACATTCTGCTTCTATCTTTCTTTCTGTTTCTTTTTTTTTTGGGGGGGGCGGGGGAGGTCTCATTGTGTCGCCCAGGCTGGAGTGCAATGACACAATCTTGGCTCACTGCAACCTCTGCCTCCGGGGTTCAAGCGATTCTCCTGCCTCAGCCTCCCAAGTAGCTGGGATTACAGGTGTGTGCCACCACACCTGGCTAAGTTTTCGTATCTTTAGTAGAGATGGGGTTTCACGATGTTGGTCAGGCTGGTTTCGAGCTCCTGACCTCATGATCCACCCGCCTCATCCTCCCAAAGTGCTGGGATTACAGGCATGACATTCTGCTTCCTAAGAACTTTGTGCAAATCACCAACGGGCACTTAGGCTGAAGTCCCAACTCCAGGCCCTTCTTGGCCTCTACACAGCACAATATAAGGGGCCCCAAATTAGACTGCTGAGAAAGAAGTGTGACTGCTTTTCGTTCTCTGGGGCAAGGGAGAGAACAGAGTTAGCGGAAATGCACGTATGCAGTTGGTTCAAGGAGGTCTCTGCCTGACAGCACCTTTGCTCCTAGAGCCCCAACGGTAAACTGACTGACTTCCTGAGCTTCTATACCCTGCCCTCCACGGTGATGCACCACCCTGCCCACAAGAGCCTCAAAGCCGCCTACTCATTCTACAACATCCACACAGAGACACCCCTGCTGGACCTCATGACCGACGCGCTCATCCTGGCTAAATCGGTAAGCCACTCCTTCCTGTTCGTGCCGTTTGGTTCTCCAAATGTCTGTGCCAAACTATAGAAGACATCTTACTGTGTTTTCTTCCACACAGGTGGAATTTATGCGAGATTTTTAAAAAACTATTGATCATCAGTCAAAGGAAGAATTTTGATAAGAGTTTCTTTTGAAACTTGAGGCTATTTTCATCATTAATTTTATTGCAGTTTAACAAAAAAGACAAAATGTACAAATTATAAATGTTTAACCCTTACATAAGAATATATAAGGCTGGGCATGGTGGCTCAGGCTTGTAATCCCAACACTTTGGGAGGCCGAGATGGGTGGATCACCTGAGGTTAGGAGTTTAAGACCAGCCTAGTTAATATGGTGAAACCTCGTCTCTACTAAAAATACAAAAGTTAGCCAGGCTTGGTGATGTGTGCCTGTAATTCCAGCTACTCGGGAGGCTGAGGCAGGAGAATTGCTTGAACCTGGGAGGCAGAGGTTGCAGTGGAGCTGAGATTGCACCACTGCACTCCAGCCTGGGTGACAGAAACTGTCTCAAAAAAAAAAAAAAAAAATATATATATATATATATATAAACCTCACATATTACGAAGTAATATAGGGAAAATATTAATACATGAGTGAATATTTTTGTTGAGTGAATAACTAGCAGCACTTTTTTTATTCAACCAAATAGTCTCTGAATTTTAAAATTAAAGGAATGAAATTCAAAATTTAATTGTAGCCAGTCTACATGGTGAAACCCTGTCTCTACTAAAAATACAAAAATTAGCGGGATGTGATAGCACACACCTGTAATCCCAGCTACTCGGGAGGCCGAGGCAATAGGATTACTTGAACCTGGGAGCTGGCAGTTGCAGTGAGCCGAGATCACACCATTGCATTCCAGCCTGGGCAAGAGAGTGAGACCCTGTCTCAAATTAATTAATTAATTAAAATAAAATAAAATTAAAATCTCTTACCTGTGCCTTTGGATCCCCAAGTCAACATCATCCTCAGATTGTCTGCTTTTTTTCAACACTTCCCAAATATGGCCAGTAACTAGTTATTTAAGGTAAAAACCCTGAGAAATAAAAACAAAAAGTGCTTCTTCTATATCACATTTTGCATAGTATTATTGTCTGACATTTTAAAGAAATTTAAATTTTTACCATTAAAATTTTACATAAATATATTTCCCATTATCAGCCCAAAGCAAACATACTATTTTTTTATACCTTTTTTTTTTGAGATGGAGTCTTGCTGTGTTACCCAGGCTGGAGTGCAGTGGCATAGTCTCGGCTCACTGCAACCTCCGCTTCCCATGTTCAAGTGATTCTCTTGTCTCAGCCTCCCGAGTAGCTGGGACTGTAAGCGTGTGCCACCACACCTGGCTAATTTTTGTATTTTTAGTAGAGACAGGGTTTCACCATATTGACCTGGCTGGTCTCCAACTCCTGACCTCAGGTGATCCACCTGCCGCGGCCTCCCAAAAGTGCGGGGATTACAGGCGTGAGCCACCACGCCCGGCCTGCATACTATTTAAAGTCTTTACAACTTTGGTCCCTGGGCAATAGCTTCAGCCAAGGTAGGACTTAGAAAGGCTAATAATTAATAATCCTGGAGATGAAACCATCTTGACAACTGTTCCCTTCTAAAACAAGAACAAGGCTGGGTGCAGTGGCTCATGCCTGTAATCCCAGCACTTTGGAAGGCCAAGGCAGGTGGATCACTTGAGGTTGGAGTTCAAGACCAGCCTGGCCGACACGGTGAAACCCGATCTCTATTAAAAATACAAAGAAATTAGCTGGGTATGGAGGCGCACACCTGTAATGCCAGCTACTAGGAAGTCTAAGGCAGGAGAATTGCTTAAACCTGGGAGGTGGAGGTTGCAGTGAGCTGAGATCATGCCACTGCATTCCAGCCTAGGTGACAGAGTGAGACTCCATCTCAAAAACATTTAAAAATAAATAAAACATAAATGAAATATTTTCTGAAATCTTCATAAGTAATTTTATGCCAGTGACAGCCATCATACTACATTTTTAACATTGTTGGGATTCAGCATTTCTGAATTTTCGTGCTGACTTCATCGGATTCACTATAGTTTTTTGTTTGTTTTTTGAGACAGGCTCTCACTCTGTTGCTCAGGTTTAAGTGCACTGGCACAATCACAGCTCACTGCAGCCTCGACCTCCTGGGCTTATACAACCCTGCCTCAGCCTCCGGTGTAACTGGGTCCACAGGCGCACACCACCATGCGCAGTCAATCTTTTTATTTTTGTAGAGACAATGTCCTGTACCTACACCTACAGCCTATGCCCAGGCTGGTTTCAAATTCCTGGGCTCCAGTGAGCCTCCCACCTCGGCCTCCCAAAGTGCTGGGATTACAGGCGTGAGCCACCACATCCAGCCACACTGCTAGTTTTATAAGACAATTTTAAACTGAATTCTTCCTTTTTTTAAAAAAAAGAAAAAAAAGGACAGAGTCTTACTCTGTCGCTCAGGCTGGAGTGCAGTGGCACAATCTCGGCTCACTGCCACCTCCACCTCCCAAGCTCAAGCAGTTCTCCTGCCTCAGCCTCCTGAGTAGCTGGGAATGCAGGTGCGTGCCACCACATCTGGCTAATTTTTGTTACTTTTAGTAGAGATGGGGTTTCGCCATGATGGTCAGGCTGGTCTCGAACTCCTGACCTCAAGTGATCCACCCACGTCAGCCTCCCAAAGTGCTGGGATTACAGGCATGAGCCACAGCATCCGGCCCTGAATTCTTAACCTATGCTATATATCACAGACATTAAATCCTACTAGAAATGCATATTCGAGCTATTAGTAGAAGAATTGTTACACTGAGATATGTAATACAGAAAACACTAGTCCTTTGTTTTAAATTTTAAATCTTTTTTAAATTGGCAGAAAGGATTTGATGTATTCAATGCACTGGATTTGATGGAAAATAAGACATTCTTGGAAAAACTCAAGTTTGGTATAGGAGATGGCAATCTGCAGTATTACCTGTACAACTGGAGGTGTCCAGGTACAGATTCTGAAAAGGTAAGTGAAATGGATATAGCCCTAGTAAACTCAACAAATGTACCTAGACAATTTCATACTTGCTTCACTTAGACTTAAGACAGCTTTATTTTATTTTTATTTATTTTATTTATTTATTTATTTTTTTGAGATGGAGTCTCGCTCTGTCCCCAGGCTGGAGCGCAATGGCATGATCAAGGCTCACTGCAACCTCCGCCTCCCAGGTTCAAGTGATTCTCCTGCCTCAGCCTCCCGAGTAGCTGGGATTGCATCCACCACCACGCCTGGCTAATTTTTTTATTTTTAGTAGAGATGGGCTTTGACCATGTTGGCCAGGCTGGTCTCAAACCCCTGACCTCAGGTGATCCACCTGCCTTGGCCTCCCAAAGTGCTGGGATTACAGGTGTGAGCCGAGCCTTAAGACAGCTTTTAGAAAGACAGATCTATTGTACTACATTGCAATCTAATTTTTCTTACTATTCCATTTCTTCCCTCCCTTCAGGTTGGACTAGTACTACAATAGATGAATATTTTTATTCTAGAACTCTGACATCATGATTTGTTAATATTTAATGATTTCTGGAACTGCCATTCCAAAGAAGAATAAAAGCACAACTCAAGTGAAATTGAAGTAGTCGATAATCAGAAAAGATGACAAAAGTTCACATGTGACATTTGTACGTTTCTAGCTAGAATGTGAAACTTCATCCTTTTTTCACTGTTGACCTATTTGTGGGAGGGATGAAAGGCTACAAAGAGCACATTCTTGTAATTTTCAAATTTTTGCCTGTCTCTTGAAGAGGTATTTTTTCACCCTTAGAAAAGGGACTGTTTTTCTATGGACTAAGTAGAAGTTACAGAGTCACGTAAGAAAACCTTTGCTATTGTGTGGAGATAAATTGCTGCATTTCTGTTTCTTAAGTGATGGTACATTTGTCCATGTAACAGAACAAAAGATCCATTTGGAAATTTTTTTACTGGTATCACCTTACATGGTATCACTGGGAACATTTATGGAATCAACACTTCTGCAGCTCAGTGACAGGTGGTGGTTATTTAAGTGCAGAGCAATATTAAAATGTACTGGTGACTAGTACATGTATTTCTCCATAAGCAGAGTTGCCGAATCAATAAACATACAAGTTTGTACTTTGATCTTCACCAGGTCAGTGGATTGCTTCAAAAGCAGAGTTTTGTGCAAGCACTCACTGTGCTCTCTGTAAGAGTCTGCGGCCGGGCGTGGTGGCTCACGCCTGTAATCCCAGCACTTTGGGAGGCCAAGGTGGGTGGATCACGAGGTCAGGAGATCGAGACCATCCTGGCCAACATGGTGAAACCCCGTCTCTACTAAAAATACAAAAATTAGCTGGGCATGGTGGCGTGTGCCTGTAGTCCCAGCTACTTCGTAGGCTGAGGCAGGAGAATCGCTTGAACCCGAGGCGAGGTTGCAGTGAGCTGAAATCGAGCCACTGCACTCCAGCCTGGGTGACAGAGCGCGAGACTCTGTCTCAAAAAAAAAAAAGAAAAGGAAGAGCCTGTATCCGCGACTAACTGGACTTTTCTGCTGTTGTGCAAAGCTTTTCTGCTGTTGTGCAAAGTTCAGTTTCTTCTCAGCAACATCAAGGATATATGAAGAAAAGGAAATAAAAACTGTAAAGTCAAAAGAGATGCCTGGTGGAACTTATTCGTGCTATCAGGGCATTGATAGTTTGAATGTTTTTATTACTTATGCAAAATTGCACATACTCCTCTACGCTGACTTTATCATGAAAACTGTCATGTGTCATGCTAATGGAAAATGTCTTATTTGTAAATAAGTATTCCTAATTTTGTTACTGATGGTGTTTTTAATCTAGAATTTGAAAAACTTTCACAGCATACCGATGTGTGTTTATATTGCCAGTAATCCGCGGGAAAAATAAGATGCTAACCAAGGCCACGTAGCCTGGCCTCAACTCAGATACCACAAAGTAGATGCCTTGGCTGGGTGTGGTGGCTCACGCCTGTAATCCCAGCACTTTGGGAGGCCAAGGTGGGTGAAATATTTGAGGTCAGGGGTTCAAGACCAGCCTGGCCAACATGGTGAAACCCGGTCTCTACTAAAAATTCAAAAAGAACTAGCTGGGCATGGTGGTGGGTGCCTGTAATCCCAGCTGCTAGGCGGCTGAGGCAGGAGAATCACTTGAACCCAGGAGGCGGAGGTTGCAGTGAGCCAAGATCGTGCCACTGCACTCCAGCCTGGGTGACAGTGCAAGACTCCATCTCAAAAAAAAAAGCAGATGCTTTTCCCTGCCTTTACTGTGCCAGTGCCTAGGATGTTCAGTGCAGACAAAGTTAATTGTTTTAGACATGATGGCATTTCCTTCAAGTTATGAGTCCAGTGAAACTAATCATATCTTATCTCAGGCAGGGGCCACCAAACTATGGCCTGTGGGCTAAATCCAGCCCATTGCTTATTTTTGTATAGCCTACAGGCTAAGAATGTTTTTATTTTCTGGAATGGTTGAGGAGAAAAAGCCAAAAAATGACATCATCATTTTGTGACATGTGCAAATTACACAAAATTCAAATTCCAGTGTCCCTCAATAAAGTTTTATTGGAACATAACCATACTTTTTTTTTTTTAGGACAGGGTCTCACTCTATTGTCCAGGCTAGAATACAGTGGCACAGTCACAGGTCCCTGTAGCCCCAAACTCCTGGGTTAAAGTGATCCTCCTGCTTCAGCGTTTTTGAAGAAAAAGAACTAGCTGGGTGTGCATACCGCCACGCCTGGCTAAGTTTTTCATGTTTTGTAGAGACAAGGTCTTGATATGTTTCCCGGGCTGGTCTTTAACTCCTAGCCTCAAGTGATCCTTCTGCCTTGGCCTCCCAAAGTACTGGGATTACAGACATGAGCCACCACTCTTGGCCACAGCCACTTTCGTTTACATATTGCCTATGGCTGCTTCACACTACAAAGCTGAGTTGAGTTGTTGTGACAGATTGTGTGGCCTGCAAAGCCCAAGATATTCACTCTCCAGTCTTTTACAGAAAGTTTGTTGACCTTGGTCACTACGAAGGAGTTGAACTCTCCTTTCTATAGGTTGCCATAATTCTAAAGACCAACCCACAGCTGTGACATCCCTGAGACTACCATCAGAGGGCGACTGGGCCCCACAGTAGTGCGTAATTAAGACCTTTCTTGGATATAATGGAAGACTTGGAATTTCAGATGGTTCCACCCTAATTGCATTAGCGTTCGTTCTTAACAGCAGAAAGCCTTCAAGAAACAAAACAGTCCTCATTCACTGGAACAGGGTTTGAGATACCAGCATTAAGTAAAGGAGATTTTGACTTAACCTGGAGTCAAGGCTCTAATTTAGGACTTTACTTCCCACTCATTTTCACGGCACAAAGTCTATACAAAGTAGGTTTTCATATAATTGCAGAATCAGCCAGGCACGGTGGCTCACACCTGTAATCCCTGCATTTTGGGAGGCCGAGGTGAGCAGATCACTTGAGGTCAGGAGTCTGAGACCAGCCTGGCCAACATGGTAAAGCCTCATCTCTACTAAAATTACAAAAACTAGCCGGACATGGTGGTGTGCACCTGTAATCCCAGCTACTCGGGAGGCTGAGGCAGGAGAATCGCTTGAACCCAGGAGGCGGAGGTTGCAGTGAGCCAGGATCACACCACTGCACTCTAGCCTGGGCAACAGAGTGAGACTATCTCAAAAGTAAAATAAATAACTGCAGCATTGCCAGTTGGAAATTTTGTCATGAGCTTACCTCATGGTGACAGTTACACTGCTCCTTTAAAGAGTCATTTACATAATTTGTTATCAAATTATTAACCACTTTTAAATAGAATAACTACATTTGCCTCTATAATTGAAGCAGATTACTAATTAACATTTTCGAGAATTAAACTGCTTGCTTATGAAGTAGCTATTAAAACTAAATTTAAATGCAATAGTGTCTTGTAGATTTAAAACTGCATTGTACTGTACTTTGTCTGTAATGAAAATGTTCTATTCAATAAGGTATCTTTTTTTCTTCTTTTTGGCCAAGATGGCACTAAGTAAAATTTAAATCGAGAGGTGGCATAATCCATGAGTCAGCCAGACTTTCAGCTGGAAAAATCTTTAGTAAATGCCTTCCTTCTAAATTATAGAAAGTAACTTCTCCATACACACTGTAAACAGCAGACACTCCTAACAGAGCATTGGTTATGCTCCATTTCCTAACCTGAAGGACTTTTGTCACACACTCACCTCTGAGAACCCAAGCTCCTCAGTTTTTTTAATCTTTTGGCCACATTTCATTCCAATTACCATCATACCTTTTATACGTTAGATTTCCAAGGAGGTAAGTGAATCATGTAATGGGGGTGAACTGTACCCAGTCAAAATAACCTTATCTGACGTTTTCTATGTTTTTGATATTTTCTCTCTAAATATTGTCTTTCTCCCAAGCTCATGTCTATTCCTACCTAAAAGTCAAATTGACATGAAGTGAAAAATGATGTGTTGCTTTTGTAGACAATGGATTGCTTGGCATTTGGGTTCTTTCCTTTAAAACTGATAATGCTTCCCCAATTCAGTTCCATCTACCTGACTGACTAGAACATTTACTGTGGCACATTTTCCAGGTTTGCTAAGAAAATGCTAAGCATTGTAGGACACAGATATTGTTGCTCACAGGCACTCTACCAGCCTTTGAAAAAGTCAATTTAGGCTGGGCGCAGCTGCTCACGCCTGTAATCCCAGCACTTTGGGAGCACGAGGCAGGTGGATCACGAGGTCAGTTCGAGACCAGCCTGACCAACATGGTGAAACCCCATCTCTACTAAAAATACAAAAAAATGAGCTGGGTGTGGTGGTGGGCACCTGTAATCCCAGCTACTCAGGCGGCTGAGACAGGAGAATCGTTGCATCTGGGTGGCGGAGGTTGCAGTGAGCCGAGATTGCGCCGCTGTGCTCCTGCCTTGGCGACAGAGCGAGACTCTGTCTCAAAAAAAGGCCAGGCACGGTGGCTCACAGCTGTAATCCCAGCACTTTGGGAGGCTGAGGTGGGCAAATCACGAAGTCAAAGAGATGGAAACCATCCTGGCCAACATGGTAAAACCCCGTGTCTACTAAAAATACAAAAATTAGCTAGGCATGGTGGTGCGCACCTGTCGTCCTAGATACTCAGGAAGCTGAGGCAGGAGAATTGCTTGAACCCGGGAGGCGGAGGTTGCAGTGAGCTGAGACCGCACCATTGCACTCCAGCCTGGACAACAAGAGTGAAACTGTCTCAAAAAAAAAAAAAAGAAAAAGTCAATTTATACATGCATGAACACTAGTTTCAATAAACTTCTGTTTGGATATTCCTAATTTTGAATATTTCCTGCACTTAGTACATCTGTGCCATAGTTACAAAGTCTTACGCATTTGAATATTACCAAACAGGACCCTATGAATCTATGTAAATATAACTCATTTTATTAGTTTCAAGGCTTCTTTACAAGGTGTCCTTTCACAGACTGTATGACATGACAAGTTTATGCAAGATTACTTTGGAGTAGCTTTTTTACTTTTGGGTGGTTTCCTTATCTTATTAGGGTTTGGAATCAGTTTCTTTATTTTAAGGGGTTGTAATGTTACAGAAGCCTGCCGACCATCGGCAAGCTTTCTCTTAGGTTTTGACAGATCTTCAAATGAAGTGTCCAAAAGCTCTCTGTCTTGGCTTTCCAGAGGTTCAGTCTCTAAATTTTCCCCAGAATCTTCAATTCTGTCTTGAAGCCATGGTACACTTAAACTGGGGACTCTGGGGATGATGGCTCTTACTTCGTCCACAAAGTCAGTGGTGTTCTTTTTGAACCCCAAGGCTAGAACACATTTTAAGCCAATGACGGGGGCGATTCTCTCACTGAGCCGGGGGACCTGACAGGCAGGGACAGTTCTGCTTAGGCTTAACTGAATCAAATGTGAGGTGATCATGGCAGGCTTGACTGATTTACACACCAGAACCAACAGCAGTTCACTCCTTTCCAGGGCTCTGGTAACTTCGTTAACGCCAATGGCAAGCTGCTTCCTGACGTGTGCAGGTGTCCACCCTGACACTTGCTGCTTAGCATCTGTTTTCTTCTCCTTCAGATTCTCACTAATATCAACAGCAATGCCGCATTTCTCTCTGCTTTCTTTTTTCAGAAAAGGTGTTTTGTTCTTTTTCTTCTTATCTTCAATCTTCTTTAGTCCGATAGCTTTAAGCCTGTCCTCAAGCGTTTTTAGGATGAAGTGCATATCCTCACTCTCCAGAGCACTCCAGCGGATGATGTATGGGTTGTTCAACGATGTCTTCACAACCACAGGTCTCGTCTTACGGACAGATCCCCGCCCCGGTGCTTGAGGAGCTGCAGCCATTTTGAAAATCCTTCCAAGAAGCAAAATGACAACAGAAAAAATTCATGTTATTGACAACTGCATGACTTCAGAATATCTTGGTTGTACTCTCTGATTCTTATTTATTTATTTTTTGAGACAGAATTTCACTCTTGTTGCCCAGGCTGGAGTGCAATGGCATAATCTCAGCTCACTGCAACCTCCACCTCCTGGGTTCAAGCAATTCTCCTGCCTCAGCCTCCTGAGTAGCTGGGATTACAGGCGCCCGCCACCAAGCCCAGCTAATGTTTCTACTTTTTTCAGTAGAGACGGGGTTTCACCATGTTGCCCAGGCTGGTCTCAAACTCCTGACCTCAGGTGATCCACCCGCCTTGGCCTCCCAAAGTGCTGGGATTACAGGCATGAGCCACTGCGCCCGGACTGTACTCTGATTCTCGATAAGCTAGAGCAATCCTGATTATATAAGTCCAATTAGGTGAGCATACACTTGTCTTCTTTTTAAAGGTTAAGTAATTTTATTTTTCCCCATTTTTCTTACCCCATTTTGAATGCTCTACGGAGGCCCTTTAAAACACTCAGGACTATGGGTGACCAGTGTTTAATTTTCCCCATTTTTTTATATGACTTTGTCTTTATTCCTATACAAGCAATATGTGAAAGTTTTAATTATTGCAATCGTAGTACAATTCCATTTGTCTATTTCATTTATTAAAAATATTCTGTTTCTACTTGTCCATAATTAACCTTCTAGTGACTGTATGGTATTAATCTTATAACTTGTTACTGTTTTCCAAAATGCTATCTAGTTGGGCTTCCATTCATTCACTCAACAAATATTCTAGGTCTGGCACATTGGCTCATGCCTTCAGTCTCAGAATTTTGGGAGGCTGTGGTGGACAGATCACTTCAGCCCATGAGTTCGAGACCACTCTGAGCAACAAGGAGAAACCCTCTACAAAAAATACCTAAATTAGCTAAGTGTGAGGCGTACCTGTAGTCCCAGCTACTTGGGAGGCTGAGGTGGGAGGATCACTTGAGACCAGGAGGTCAAGGCTGCAGTGAGCGTGATCGTGCCACCACACTCCAGCCCAGTAACACATCTGACCCTGTCTGGGGGGAAAAAAAAAAAAAAAAGATCTGAGCACCTCCAGTGTGCAAGTGGCATTCTAGGTCCTGGGGCTCACAGTAAACAAGACCCGATGTCCACCCACGTAGAGCTCACAATCTGCAAGGACTCTGGTGGCCTCTGCCATTCACAACCAATCAGGTGTGATATTTTAAAGAACTGAACAGTCATCTCATGATTAAAACTTCAAATAACACTGTCATGTCCATTTTTGTAAGTCTCCCCACCTCCCAGGGCCCTAAATTTCTTGAATATCCTTCCTACAGCATTTGATACATATGCAGGCATACACTCCCTTTTCTTTTTTTGTGTTTTGAGACGGAGTTTCGCTCTTGTTGCCCAGGCTGGAGTGCAATGGCATGATCTCAGCTCTGCAACCTCTGCCTCCCAGATTCAAGCAATTCTCCTGCCACAGCCTCCGGACTAGCTGGGATTATAGATGCCTAACACCGCGCCTGGCTAATTTTTGTATTTTTAGTAGAGATGGGGTTTCACCATGTTGGCCAGGCTGGTCTCGAACTCCTGACCTCAGGTGATCCACCCACCTCGGCTTCCCAGAGTGCTGGGATTACGGGTGCGAGCCACCACTCCCGGCCAGTCCTCCTTTTTAGGGGGACCCCAAGCTGACTTCTCTGGCTGGCAATTTCATGAAGACTATGGAAATGTAATGAAATTTACAGATATTAATCCATTGAGGAAAAATGAGTAGAAGGATGCTTAATGGGGAAAATGTTATAAACTACTGGTCCAGAGGGCATATCCTGTTTATCCTTCCCAGAGGCAACTACACATTCCTTTCTGTTCCCTCAGTTTTCTTCCCTTCCTTCCTGGGGCTCAGCTAGAATCACAGGGACCCACCTGGCAAAACTAAAGGAAGTTATGTCCTTTCCATTTATACTACCAGTTACTATGCTGGCAGCTGATGTTGAAGGCAAGTGTGTCTGTGCAGTGTATCGCTGTATAAAGCACTCTCTCTATGTATTATTTGCTTCTCACAGCATTCCTATAGAATTCCCCAATGTGTGCATTAGGAAACTGACTCACTGCCTAAAGTCACAAGTAGTTTTCCAAATCCAAGTTTTCTGTTCTTTCAATCCTTGCTACACCTCAAAAATAACCTGTGGCTTCTTAAAACATGCAGATGCTTGGTCCTCAACCCAGATCTACTGAATTGCAATCTTCAAGAGTAGGGCCTGGGCATCTGTGCTTATAAAAAGCTGCCCTAGGCCGGGTGCAGTGGCTCACGCCAAGAACCAAAGCACATTGGGAGCCCAAGACGGGTGGATCACAAGGTCAGGAGTTCGAGACCAGCCTGGCCAATATGGCGAAATCCCATCTCTACTAAAAAATACAAAAAAATTAGCCAGGCTTGGTGGTGCCTGCCTGTAATCCCAGGTACTCGGAGGCTGAGGCAGGAGAATCTCTTGAACCCGGGAGACGGAGGTTGTAGTGAGCCGAGATCGCGCCACTGCACTCTAGCCTGGGCAACAGCAAGACTCCATATCAAAAAAAAAAAAAAAAAAAAAGTTGCCCTTGTGAATCTGATTCAGAGCCGGAATCAGGAACCACTGGTGTAGGATGGGGTGTTTCCACACTGGACAGCCCCAAGAAAGGGCCCCCTGAGCGCTATTGGTCTCTGATATTCTTCCCAGACACCTTCCCACAGAAAAGCCAAATTCAGCTCCCTGGGGTGAGAGTTAACACCCTGGCCGCCTCGGTACTGCCCACTGCTGGAGACTTCTGGGGCCTAAGCTGCTTCCTTCACAGTGGCCACACTGTGCCCCCTGACTCCATTATCTCTATGCTCCCCTAGAGCTCACGGATTCAGTAAGAAATGTGGCTCATCCAGATGCAATGCAGTGACTGCGAGGGGCTGGCATCAGGTTCAAAGTGGTCAGGAAGAGGGAAATAAGTGGACAGAGGGGTGAAACAAATAGGATGGAGCAGAGCTCTTGCCAACTGCAAGTCAGATCATGTCTCCGCATCCAAACACCACAGAACAAATACTTAAAATCATGCTCAGGAGGGATCGCAAAACAGGCTATAAACTTCTCCCACCTGCAGAATCTGCTGGGGAGATAAAGAGAGCCAAGTAGTCTGGATAAGCATAATCTCAAGCAATATAATCCAGCAACAAAGTACTGACTGATAAGATTTCACAGCTTTAGAGAAAGAGAAAAATAGGCTTTACTGAGGGCCCTTTAGAGCTGTCTCAAGAGGCCTCTGCTGCCTCTAGATCAACGACAAACTCTTTTTACTAGACAGTCTTGCCTTGTCACCTGACAGTAGTGCAGTCGTTCGATCACGGCTCACTGCAGCCTTGAACTCCTGGGTTCAAGCAATCCTCCCACCTCAGCCTCCTGCTGAGTAGCTGGGATTACAGGCGCACACCATCAATCCCAGAAAAATTTTTTAATTTTTAAATTTTCTGTATAGGCTGGGCACGGTGGCTCACACCTGTAATCCCAGCACTTTGGGAGGACAAGCTGGACAGATCACTTGAGGTCAGGAGTTCGAGACCAGCCTGGCAAATATGGTAAAACCCAGTCTCTACTAAAAATACAAAAATTAGCCAGGTGTGGTGGTGCACACCGGTAATCCCAGCTACTTGGGTGGGTGGCTGAGGTAGGAGAATTGCTTGAACCCAGGAGGCGGAGGCTGCAATGAGCCGAAATTGCACCACTGCGCTCCAGCCTGGGCAATGGAGTAAGACTCCGTCTCAAAAAAAAAATCCTATAGAGACAGGGTCTTGCTTTGTTGCCTGGGCTGGTCTTCAACTCCCAGGCTCAGGCAATCCCGTAGCCTCGGCCTCCCCCAAAGTACTGAGATTGCGGGCATGAGCTACCATGCCCCACCCAAACTCTAATGTGACATAAAAGGCCCTCCACACTCCAGCCTCAATCTCCCACTAGCCTCTTTCTCCTTAGGCCCCACCAAGCACAAGGCCTCAACACCAAACCACATACTATTTAATGAAGCCAGCATTTTCCCATCTTCAAGTCTTTATACACATTAGTCCCTCTGCCTGGAATACCTCTCCCACCCGCAGCCGCAGGCCCCTTCCTTTCTTCAACAAATATTTATGGATTATCCACGATGTGCCAGGCCATAAAGATTAAGTATTTTTTGTCACAGACCTCAGTGAGCTCAGAGTCCACGAGGAAAAAATTTTAGCAGGTAATTATACAACAAAGCCTGATGCACATTAAGGTCAGGGAACAGTATGCTTAGGGAACACCCAGCAGAGGCCTAGCTTAGTTGAGGGGGGTGGGAAAAGGCAATCCTCATAGAGGAACTGCAGGGTTTTTTTTGTTTTTTTGAGACAGAGTCTCATTCTGCCGCCAGGCTGGAGTGCAGTGGCACAATCTCGGCTCACTGCATCCTCCGCCTCCAGGGTTCAAGCGATTCTCCTGCCTCAGCCTCTCGAGTAGCTGGGACTACAGGCACGGGCCATCACGCCCGGCTAATTCTTGTATTTTTAGTAGAGACGGGGTTTCACCATGTTGGCCAGGATGGTCTCGACCTCCTGACTTTGTGATCCGCCCGCCTCGGCCTCCCAAAGTGCTGGGACTACAGGCGTGAGCCACCGTGCCCGGCTGGACCTCTTAACCTACATCTAAACAATGCCTACCAAAGGAAGTATGGAGTAAAGAAAAGTATCTTAGCATTAAAAGAAATAAGTTGGCTGGCGAGGTGGCTCACGCCTGTAATCCCAGCACTTTGGGAAGCCCAGGCGGGCGGATCACTTGAGGCCAGGAGATCGAGACTAGCCTGACCAACATGGTGACCCGTCTCTACTAAAAATACGAAAATTAGCCGGGTGTGGTGGCACGCGCCTGTAGTCCCAGCTACTCGGGAGGCTGAGACAGGAGAATCGCTTGAACCCGGCAGGCGGAGGTTGCAGTGAGCCGGAATCGCGCCACTGCACTCCAGCCTGGGCGACTGCTATGTCTCAAAAAAAAAAGCAAGTTCCAATAAGTTCAACGTGGCTGGGGCAGAGATGCTAGAGAAAGCGGTGAGGAACTAGGAAAGGTGGGTAAGGACCAGATAATGAAGACCTTTGCAAGCCTTCCAGTGTGAAGCAACTTTAACATCTAAAGCAGAGGTGTCGTGATTAGAAAGACGTTATAGATCTTTGTGGATCTGGGCAAAGGAAGAGTCCTTGAACAGCAAAGACGCTCCTGGAGTCGTCCAGGTTAGAAATGACGGTGGCCTGCACTAGAGATGCCGCAGAAAGGACGGGAGAAAAATACATGTCAGTCGGAAAAGAAGGTAGAATCTCCCGACACAGTAGTGACCAGCTGGGAGTAAAGTTGAGAACGGTATTGGTGGTGACTCCCGGTTTCTGGATCCCGCCGGTAGCCGAGAGGCGACGGCCGACCCAAAGCTCACCTCCCCACTGCACGCCGCCCCTGGATCGAGTACCTTAGTGCTTTACTATTTAGCACACGGAAGTGTTGTTCTGTTGTCCGTGTCTCCTTGGAGACCGTGGAGAACAGAAGGGCTGGCGTGGGGTTTTCGCTTTGTACTCCTGGTGCCCAGCCGGCGCTGCAATCCAGCAGAGGAGCCGGACCAGAGGCGCGGAAGCTCTGGGTGCACGCGCCCGGCCCGGGACTGGGCGGCCCAACCGGGAGGGCGGCGGGTCCTGCGGCCACGCAAGAGGCGTTGGGGAAGCAGCGGAGGCCCTGCGTGCGCGCGGGCTTCGGCCTCCAGATTCCGCAGAGTCCCAGGCCCGATCCCCCTGGGGCTGGCCTCCTGCCCTACGTGGGACCCGCGAGCCCACCTGGAACTCACGATGGCGAATCCGTAGTCACCGGAAGGCAACAGCACCGGCTCCCAGTGCGCCTGCGCCGGGCATGCGTAGAGCCCTCGCCTCCCGGCCTCGCCTCCCAGACGCGACGGGGCGGGGAGGAAGCGCTCGGAGCACTGCAGGTTTCGTTATCCTGTGTTAGGTCACTCCGGAGAGGGGGAAGCGGCCCACAGCGTCGCGCGACCGGAAACGACACAACGAAGCCCCATCTTTTAGACTCGAGTTTAGGCCCCGGGGTGGAGTCTCCGAACCGGGCCCCCTACAGCGGCAGTGCGCAGGCGCGAGGTCTGTATAGCGAGACCATGGGGTTGCCCGGGTAACCAGACGCTCAGGACTTGGACCGTCCAGTTGTTGGGAGGCCAGCCTACAGCCAATGGTATCCCGAGGGCTCGCTCTCTCTCTGGGCATTTGTGCTCCCCTCTCTCTTCTAATCCAGTTTCTACCTTTCAGTGCCTTGGAGTCTTAGCCCTCTATCTCTATTCGCTTTTCTGTATTTGCTTTGCCTCAGGGACGCACAACCCCAGCCCCTGTCCCAGTGAGCCCGTCGCCATGGATTCCCTGCAGACTCCCCAGCACCATGAAAATCAAGATAAAAGGGAGAAGGAGTGTGGGGTAAAACACATGCCTATGGGAAATAATGCAGGGAATCTTGAGCCCAGAAAAGAGAAAGGCAGTAACAGTTGCCTTGAGTTCAGCAACAGCTGCCCAGAATATCCCGTCCAGTGTCCACTGTGGCTGCTCCAAGCAATGGAGACTAAAGTTACCATCGGAGCCGCTGCAAAGTCGGGGACAAGTGATGAAGTCGGGGACAAGTCGGGGGACATTTTAAAGCTCAGAAATCTGGATCTGTTGATCTACCCTTGGCCAGAACTTAGAAGACGGCAGGTTGCTTCTGACCTAATGAGCCTCCTCCTTCTCCCCGCTTTTTCCGGCCTCACTTGGGCCCCCTTCCTTTTCCTCTTCTACATATCTGCCTCCTTTTCTCAATCTCCTCACTGTTCATTTTGTTTCCTATTTTCTGGTATAGTTTCTGTGATTTCTTTCTTTTATTTATTATTATTATTATTGTTGTTGAGACAGAGTTTCGCCCTTGTTGCCCAGGCTGGAGTGCAATGGCGCGATCCTGGCTCACTCCAGCCAACGCCTCACAGGTTCAAGCGATTCTCCTGCCTCAGCCTCCGGAATAGCTGGGATTACAGGCACGGGCCACCAGCCCAGCTAATTTTTGTATTTAGTAGAGACGGTGTTTCACCATGTTAGTCAGGCTGGTCTCGAACTCTTGACCTCAGGTGATCCGCCCGCCTTGGCCTTCCAAAGTGCTGGGATTACAGGCATGAGACACTGTGCCCAGCCTCTATGATTTCAATTTTCATGTTTAAGTACCTATGTAGAACCTAACTGTCCATAAAGCAAACACAACAAAAAAAAAGATTTGGCTTTTAGTCAAAGATCATTGGAGGTTACACAGGGTAAATTGCAATATGATTTTTATCACAATTAGAAAGATTAAAAAGAGATAACAGTGAGTTTGTGAGAACAGGTTTGTGTTTCATAAAATGAATTGTGTGAGTTCGCTATGATGAACTGCAAGCAGCTTGCATTTCCAAAGACAAATACAGACACACAGGTCTAATTAAAATGCTAAAGTAATGGGAAGGAGACATCCATACGTTTTTGTCCCCCTAAGGTTCCAGATTTATAGTTTGAGCATCATCTCGGCTTACATTTTCTCTATGGAAAACATCAGCCATTACATTACTTGTCTCTCGGTTGAAATCCCAACTTCATCAACTGAAGATATTATGACCTAGGCAAGTTCATTAACCTCCTCTATGAAGTGATAAAAATAGTGTCTCTTGTGAGGATTAGAAGAGATGTTCCTCTGTGCTAAGATGATTATTATGTGCGGAACACATAGTTAAGTGCTTGATAAATTGAACTATGGTGAATCCAGTCTCAACCATGGCAAAACTAAGTTAATAAAAATGAAACATAACCTTTATTATTTTAGTGCTCATGTTTTATTTTAAAACTAGCAGTATAATTTCCACAAGGATTTTGCTAAAATTAACAAGTACATTTTGAAAGTAATTTCTGTCCCTCTTGTATCACACAAACATTACAACCAAAAAGTGAAAAACATTCTCCCGTGACCCAATCATACGCGTTTTTTTCTTTAGTGTTCCCTTCTACTTTGTTTCACATATGTGCATGCTTTTACGTTAAAATAATACAGATTAAATTTTCTGATTTTCTTTACACATAACATTTTTCATGTTTCTGAAATTATTACTTTACATATTTGATATCCTATTCTGAAGAATCGGTTTTTTTCTTTTTTGGCGGGCGGAGACAGGGTCTTGCTCTGTTGCTGAGGCTAAAGTGCAGTGGCACCATCTCAGCTCACTGCAACCTCCTCCCAAGCTCAAGTGATCCTCCCACCTCAGCCTCCTGAGTAGCTGGGACTACAGGAGCATGCCACCACGCCTGGATAATTTTTATACTTTTTGTAGAGGTAGGGTCTTGGCATGTTGCTCAGGCTGGTCTCAAACTCCTAGGCTCAAGTAATGCTCCTACCTCGGCCTCCCAGAGTGCTGGGATTACAGATGTGCACCACCACACCTGCCAGTTTTACTTTTTAATGACAGTTGTTTTATCCTGTAAAATCTGTTTGGTCTTTGAATATTAGAGCTTTCTTTTTATATTAATTCTAGAATTGGACTACTGTTTGATTTGTATGCTTTCATTATTTGACAATGACTTAAGATTCTGAGTGATGGCCGGCTGTGGTGGCTCACACCTGTAATCCCAGCACTTTGGGAGGCTGAGGCAGGAGGATTGCTTGAGCCCAGGAGTTCAAGACCAGCCTAGGCAACATGATGAAACCCCGTCTTTACAGAAAAAAAAAAATTAGCTGGGCATGGTGCTGTGTGCCTGTAGTCCCAGCTACTCCTGAGGCTGAGGCAGGAGGATTGCTTGAGCATAGAAGGTGGAGGCTACAGTGAGCTGTGATCACACCACTGCACTCCAGTCTGGGCAACAGAGTGAGACCCTGTCTCCAAAACAAATAAATAAAAAGATTCTGAGTAATAAATTATATCATTAGCCACAATCCTTTGATGAAATAAGTGAAGGTCCCAACAAGAAAATTTGTCAATAGAATGTAAAGGAATTGACCACCAGATTCTTCTTTTCCTCCATGGTATTCTGACCTTAACTCTGTGTGTGTGTGTGTGTGTATGTGTGTGTGTGTGTTATATGACAGTAGTTGTTATGTAAACAATTTATTATTTTAAATCAGTAACTAAGAATGAACTTTAATGATGAGATGCAAAATGAATACCGAAAGCTTTACTAATTGGAACTGTATCGTACTCCAAAGAATATCTGTGTCCACAGAGACAAGTGAAGGTGAGGAGTTTCAAGCAGTTAAGCAATTCGCAGGCCTCACAAAACAGCAAAATCAAGACCAACATGATGTCAGCTCCCTGCATCTCTAATCCCATGGGACAGCATTCCCAATCTCAGAGGTCAGATGACAGGTGTCATGAGTGGTGGGTCACTCTGTTGAGGAACAAACTGTAAACTTCACAAGCAGTTCTACAGATTTACACAGAAGCCTGCGGCTCTATCCTAAAGTGGAGCAGGTTGTAGGGGGCGTGGAGAAAGGAGTGGAAGATGGAAAGCCCTAGTCTCAACTAAATTAGGGACACAGATGAGAAACACCCTTGTGAGACTCTCCCACAAGATAGGGAAGCCCTGTGGGCAAGGTCATCCCTGAGCTGAACAGGAAGCTCCCTGACGTGGCCTTTTGTGTCCCCACTGCCATCGTGTCAGTTGTGGGCCTGACCTGCCATCTGGAAAAACCTGCCAAATAGGATGACATCAGGAAGGTGGTGAAGCAGGCTTCAGAGGGGTCCTCAAGGGCATCCCGGGCTACACCGAGCACCAGGTCGTCTCCTCCAGCTTCAACAGTGACACCCATTCTTTCACCTTCGATGCTGGAGCTGGCATTGCCCTCGACGACCACTTTGTCAAGCACATTTCCTGATATGACAGTGAGTTTGGCTACGGCAACAGGGTGGTGGAGCCCACATGGCCTCCAAGGAGTAGGACCCCCGGACCACCGGCCCCAGCAAGAGCACGAGAGGAAGAGAGAGGGTCTCACTGCTGGGGAGTCCCTGCCCCACTCAGCCCCACCCCACTGAGAATCTCCCCTCCTCACAGTTTCCACGCAGACCCCCTGAAGAGGGAGACACCTAGGGAGCCCCACCTTGTCGTGTACCGTCAATAAAGTTTCCTGCAGTCAATCAAAAAAAAAAAAAAAAGATAAGGAAGCCTTGCCTTGCTCCCAGGGAAATCACAGGCATTCGGCCAGGACTCAGGGTAGACTGCAGTCAGGCCTTGACTATGTGGCTATGTGGAGATGTCCAAGGTTGTCAGGGGTCTCAGCAGTGCTGTTTTATGAAAATGGGGAAATTTGAAAGACATTTAATCCTTCCTTTTTATCCCCCTCCTCCCTTTCTTCCCCCCACCCCCGCCTTTTCCTACGGGTACGATATTCATTGCATTGTAAGTGTTGGGGATAAAGCGGTGAGCCAGAGTTCTAAAGGAGGAGAAACGGTAAACAACGTAAACGGTTTAAGTTGTCAGATGATTCAAAGTGCTACAGAAAAAAAGCAGGGAAGGCCAGGCGCGGTGGCTCACGCCTGTAATCCCAGCACTTTGGGAGGCCAAGGTGGGCGGATCACTTGAGGTCAGGAGTTGGAGACCAGCGTGGCCAACATGGCGAAACCTCGTCTCTACTAAAAATACAAAAATTAGTTGGGCGTGGTGGCGCGCACCTGTAATTCCAGCTACTTGGGAGGCTGAGGTAGGAGAATCACTTGAACCTGGGAGGCGTAGGTTGCAGTGAGTCCAGATCATGCCACTGCACCCCAGCCTGGGTGATAGAGTGAGACTCTGTCTCAGAAAAAAATGAAAACAAAAGCAACACGAAAAAGCAGGGAAGAGTGGAAGGGGGTGCTAGGATGGGTGATAAAAGGCCTCCTGAGAGATGACAGATGAGCAAAGACCTAGAGGAGTGGAAGCACTGAGCCAGGCCGACCCTGGGAAGATAATTCTGAGGTAGAGACGGGAGAGCAGGAGTGCGATAGGCCTGTTAGAACAGCCGGGAGGCCAAGTGGAGTGGAAGCCCTTTGAAGGCAGGTAAGAATGAGAACAGAAGAAAGACGGAGAGAGATAGCCAGAGGCTCATAGACGAGATGACCAGACTAAAGCTATTTCTTGTCTCAAAGTCTTCCTGGAGGTGTTGCCATGTCGGCTGAGTCTTGAAGGAGGAGTTGGCTGTTAAGAAAGTGGGAAAAGGAGCTGGGTATGGTGGCTTGCGCCTGTAGTCCCAGCACTTTGGGAGGCCAAGGCAGGCGGATCACTTGACGTCAGGAGTTCGAAACCAGCCTGGCCAACATGGCGAAACTCCATCTCTACTAAAAATACAAAAATTAGCTGGGCATGGTGGCATACGCCTGTAATCCCAGCTACTAGGGAGGCTAAGGCAGGAGAATCACTTGAATCCGGGAGGTAGAGGTTCCAGTGAGCTGAGATCTCACCACTGCACTCCAGCCTGGGTGATAGATTGAGAATCCGTCTCAAAAACAAACGAGAGAGAGAGAGAGAGAAGAAAGAGAAAGAAAAGAAAAAAAAGGAAAGAAAGGGAGAGGGAGGGAGGGAAAAGAAAAGGAAAAGAAAATGAAAAGAAAAGAAGGAAAAGCGTGTTCCAGACAGTGGGGTGGCAACTATCTACCAACGTGGAGAAAGGGAACTTGAAGTCCTTCAGTTACCTGGGGTAGAGCATCCATGCCTGTGGGAAATAGCGAGAGATGTGGTTGAAGAGGTCAGCAGGACCTGGTCCATCCTGGAGGACCACATGTACCATTCAGCAAAGGAGAGCTAAATTGTCATTGCAGAGAAGAGAGCAAAACCATGGATGCATTATTTGTGATGCTTGGGTCCAACCCTACAGCCATTACATCAAAATGGTGGTGGGAATCAGGGATCAGACTGGGGTTTGTATCTTTTTTCCCAGGTAATTGAATGCACTGCCAGGGTTAAGAAATGTTCATCTTGACAGTACTAAAGATTCAGTGCAATCCCTATCAGAATCCCAATTGATGTTTTTTTATAGAAAAGAAAAAACCTATTCTGAAACCCATGCTATGGTTTTTATTTTATTTTATTTTATTTATTTTTGAGACAGAGTCTCACTCTGTTGCCCAGGCTGGAGTACAGTGGCACACTCTTGGCTCACTGCAACCTCCGGCTCACAGGTTCAAGCAATTCTTCTCGCCTCAGCCTCTCAAGTAGCTGGGATTACAGGTGCCCGCCAGCATGCCCAGCTAATTTTTGTATTTTTAGAAGAGATTTTTAGAAGAAGGGTTTTTGCCATGTTGGCCAGGCTAGTCTTGAACTCCTGAACTCAAGTGATCCACCCACCTCGGCCTCCCAAAGTGCTGGGATTACAGGTGTGAGCCACCGCGCCTGGCCCCTTCTTACATCTTGAGACAAGACACACATGGCTTGGCAATGAGATGGGGAATGGCAACCCAGGAGAAGAAAATATTTTCAAAAGAGGTCTTAAAAGAACATTCTGGATTTAGAGAATAAAGCAGAGAACAATGTAGCGTCCATCCCTCTCCTCTTCTGGATTCTTACAGCGATGATAATTCCAGAATGTCTCAGCTGAAGATATGGACTGATACCGGAACTCAGTGCAGTATTTCCCGCTGAAACACCACGGACCAGGTTCTGCCCGCAGCCAGGACTAGGCTAACAGAGGAAGGCCTGGCTGTGCTGAAGCTGCCATGAGCCTCAGTACCCCCACGGGACCTTTCCCATCGTCTAGGACTTCAAACACAAACAACTGCCCAGTAGGTTTTTCTAACATTTTGCTTTTGGTCCTTTACTTGGAAATGCACTGATTTCACCACGAAAATATTTGTGAGGAGAAAAAAAAGATTTTCATGAAAAAGCAAATATTTTAAAAATGTAGCTTTATGCAAAAGCAAGCTGAAAGGTTTCTTGTTGCATTGTTGTACGTTCAAGCTCAGTCACTTTGCCGACATTGAGTTTCTTTTTTCTCCCAGTCACCCTTCTCCACCAATGCTACTATTTAAGCGAAGCATCGGAAATTAGCTCCTCATATGAGCAGCCAGTTCGGTTCCAGTCCTTTGGAAATGTAATCCTGTTCGGTGTGTCTGCAGACTTGGAGTGACATTGGGTTTGTTCCCCTGGAAAAGTGGGTCAAATTGAATAGGTGTTTAGTCCTGTGCCTTTACCAGAATTAAAAACCAGTTAGGCTGATTGTAGCATGTGTCCAGAATTTAGATGTTTTTGCTTTATAAAGAGGAGAAGAGGTGCAAACCACAGGCCACTTTCTCTCATGATAAACAGCGTCCGGATGCAGTGTGGAGGAGACGCATCCATCATCCACGTTTCTCGGAATAATGGACAGGAGAGAAGTATGTATAAAGAAGGAATCCTGTGCTTCGGGAGGCTGAAGTGGGAGGATCGCTTGAGGTCAGGAGTTCGAGGCCAGCCTGGGCAACCTAGTGAGACCCACCCCCCACCTCTCTTAAAAAAATATATATATTTTTTTAATTTGCACTTTTAATTTATAAAATTTTTAATTTTTAAAATTTTAAATATATAAAAATAGATATATAAATTTTTAGAGAAAAAATATATAATATATATACCTAGGAAGGCCCCTCACCTCTGAAAAAATTTATATATATAAGTTTTTAATTTATAAAATTTTAAATACATATTTATTTATTTATTCTTTTTTTTTTTTTTTGAGACGGAGTTTCACACTTGTTGCCCAGGCTGGAGTGCAATGGTGAAATCTCGGCTCACCACAACCTCTACCTCCCGGGTTCAAGCGATTCTCCTGCCTCAGCCTCCCAAGTAACTGGGATCACAGGTATGTGCCACCACACCAGGCTAATGTTGTATTTTTAGTAGAGACCGGGTTTCTCCATGTTGGTCAGGCTGGTCTCGAACTCCCGACTTCAGGTGATCTGCCGGCCTCAGCCTCCCAAAGTGTTGGGATTACAGGCATGAGCCACCGCGCCCGGCCAATACATATTTACCTATATAAATTTTTTTAAATTAAAAAAATTACATACGTATTTTAAGAGAGTTGGGGCGGGTCTCTCTAGATAAATATATCTATATATATTTTTTCTCTCCTCTCTCTCTCTCTCCCCCCCTCCTCTCTCTCTCTCTCTCTCTCTCTCCCCTTTCTTTCTTTCGAGGGCATTCCAGGGGAGGCCTGTGTCCTACGGAGACCTCTCTGGATTTCTTGCAAAGAACCGCTTGAGAAAGAATAGAAGAGAGAGCCAAGAGCGGAGAGAAACTCATTTAAATTCTCCTGTCTTCGCCTTTCCATTTGCAGCCTGGGGAACCCGGCGTGCTGTACCGCTCAGCGCCCAGCGTCGCCCCCGCGCCCGCGACCAATGGGAGGCGACCGGGCCGGGAGCGCGGCCAATGGCAGCGGCCAGAGGAGACGCGGCCCTTTAAGAAGCGGCGGGTGCGAGAGGGGCCCGAGCACCGGACAACAACAACAGCAGCAGCAGCAACGCGGCCGCCGCCACCATGGCCCTGCAGGTACCCGGGGCGCGGGGAGGCCACGCGGGAGGGGCGCTCCACGAGGGGAGTGCTTAAGTGGGGCTCCGGGTGGGCTTGGCGCCCCTGGGAGCGGTCGGCGGTGACCCGGGGGACACGCCCACTCCTTCCGCAGCGCCCCAGATGGCAGTGTAGACCGCACCTGTGCCTGCTGACGGCGAGCCAGGGCTCCCAGGGCAACCCTTCCGGACCCCAGGGGCCGGGTGAGCGGAAAAGCAGGCAAGGCACGAGCGCCGGGGAGCACGGAGCGGGCCTCCTCCTCTCTCCGTCTCCGAGAGGGAGTCGAGATCCCCCGCTCCCGCCCCTTCGCTCATTGGGACCTCCAGGACCTCTCTTAGTGTCATACTGAGCAGAAGAGATCTGTGAGGCTCCTATTTTAAAATACCGTTTTACAGGTATGTGAAAAAAATTGTTAAGGGTGGAAAACTTTGGAAAAGACAACAAATATAAAGTAATAATTACTGATAATAATCCAATCATAATTCCTTCACCCAGGTGATAATCACTGCTAACACGCTAGGATAATTCCTACTATGTCCTAGTATGTTTTTTTCATGTGTGTATGTGTGTGGCATATATCTACACACATACCTATGATGTTACTGTGTATATACAGTTTTATTCCTACACTTAAAACAGTAATATGAGCATTTTCTTATTATTAAATATTCTAAAATGTAATTTTATTTTTCTTTTTTGAGGCAGAGTCTCATTCTGTTGCCCAGCCTGAGGTGCAGTTGGTGCGATTTCTGCTCACTGCAACCTCCACCTCCCAGGTGTAAGCGATTCTCATGTCTCAGCCTTGCCAGTATGGGATTACAGACGCACTCCACTGCGCCCGGCTGATTTTTGTAATTTTTTTTTTTTTTTGAGATGGAGTCTCATTCTGTCACCCAGGCTTTTTGAGATGGAGTCTCACTCTGTCACTGAGGCTGGAGTGCAGTGGTGCAATCTCAGCCCACCACAACCTCCGCCTCCCAAGTTCAAGTGATTCTCATGTCTCAGCCTCTCGAATAGCTGGGATTACAGGCGTGCGCCGCCACTCCTGGCTATTTTTCTCTATTTTTAGTGGAGATGGGGTTTCACTGTGTTGGCCAGACTGGTCTCCAACTCCTGACCTCAAGTGATCCACTCGCCTCGGACACCCAAAGTACTGGGATTTCAGGCGTGAGCCACCACACCAGGCCTCTAAAATGTAATCTTTTACATGCACAAAATTTCATAGAACGTGGCTCACTTCTTTAACCATTTCAGTCAGGCAAGACGTTATCCTGGGTAAAGTTATAATACATACTCCAGGGCCATCTGGGTTCAAATGTGTGCCTCACTTCTACTTAGCCTGTGACATAGTTAACCTCTCTGTGCCTCAGTTTCTTTATCTAAAAATGGAGGAGAGATACATTAAATGAGTTATATGTATAAAGCATTTAAAACAATGTCTGGCATGTGGTAAAAGTCCAGTAAGGATAAGCTTGTGGTGGAACATTTAGTTTGTTTGTTTTGAGACAGGGTCTCACTCCGTCACCCAGGCTGGAGTGCAATGGCATGATCTCAGCTCACTGCAGCCTTGACCTGGGCTCAACTGATCCTGCCATTTCAGCCTTCCAAATAGCTTGGACCACAGGCACCCGCCGCTACACTTGGCTATTTTTTTTTTTTTTGAAACGGAGTTTCACTCTTGTTGCCCAGGCTGGAGTGCAATGGCGCAATCTCGGCTCACCACAACCTTCGCCTTCTGGGTTCAAGCGGTTCTCCTGCCTCAGCCTCCCGAGTAGCTGGGATTACAGGCATGTGCCACCACGCCCGATTAATTTTGTATTTTTAGTAGAGATGGAGTTTCTCCATGTTGGTCAGGGTGGTCTCAAACTCCTGACCTCAGGTGATCTGCCCGCCTCAGCCTCCCAAAGTGCTGGGATTACAGGTGTGAGCCACCGTGCCAGGCCTTTTTTTTGTATTTTTTGTAGACATTTGGTTTTGCTGTGTTGCCCAGGCTGATCTCCAACTCCTGAGCTCAAGTGATCCACCCGCCTTGGCCTCCCAAAGTGCTGGGATTACAGGCGTGAGCCACCTTGCTTGGTTCAAATATTCTTGTGCATGACTTATGTGTTTATAGTGAACTCTCTCCAAAATGATCAAAACGTTCTTCTAAAAGTTCCTGAAAGATCTGAAAGTTTCCTTTCTAGCTTAGTACTTTGGTTTTTTGTTGTTGTTTG
This sequence comes from Symphalangus syndactylus, assembly GCF_028878055.3. Lineage (NCBI taxonomy): Eukaryota > Metazoa > Chordata > Mammalia > Primates > Hylobatidae > Symphalangus > Symphalangus syndactylus. The sequence goes on along the minus strand of NC_072432.2, from coordinate 20,480,963 downwards.
CTTTTAAAATACTCGCAACGAGAAATTAAGAGTTGAGGAACATCACAGAAAACCAGTATGCTAAGAAGTATTAACATCGACCCATGATATTACCTACTAACAATGCATTTGCGTGTCAACAATATTGGAGGAAGGTAACTTTTTTTTTTTTTTGAGATGGTGTCTTGCTCTGTTGCCCATGCTGGAGTGCAGTGGTGTGATCTTGGCTCACTGCAATCTCCACCTCCCAGATTCAAGCAATTCTCCTGCCTTAGCCTCGTAGTAGCTGGGATTACAGGTGCCTGCCACCACGGCCAGCTAATTTTTGTATTTTTAGTAGAGACAGGGTTTCACCATGTTGGCCAGGCTGGTCTTGAACTCCTGACCTCAAGTGATCTGCCTGCCTCAGCCTCCCAAAGTGCTGGGATTACAGATATGAGCTACCACGCCCAGCTGAAAGTAACTTTAAAAAATGGCAACTAATAACTGGCTGACATATTGAAACCTCTTCTGTCATTATTAACTCACTGTCATGTGCAGGGATCATATTGGTACTAGTGTTCTGCCAAGATGCTCACTGAGTGGAAATGAGAGGAAAGGTGACTAGTTTAGGGTCCCCAGTCTTCTATTTATTTACACAAGAATAAGTATACTGGCAGACTGTCATTGGAGTAGCCAAACAAATGGAATTTCTAATTCAGCTATAGCCTCCTGATTTTATCTGAAAATTACAATATGTTTCCATCCTCACCAAAGCATTTAGGAGAGCTGATTTTTATCCTAAATGGACAAATTTGTTTCCTAGATGATGAAGCTAAAAAGCAGACTTCTTCCTCTAGAATATGTATCTTTTCAAGTCTAGGGGACTGATGATTTTAACAATTGGCAAAAAAAACTAACCTCTTCCCCCAGCCCACATTTGTGTGACCTAAGAACCCTGCAGTTCCTTGAGTGTCAGAATTTTTTATCTTCTCAATTGCATTGCTCAATGGGAAACAATTGCTCAAGAAGCCCTTGCCAACCCTCTGTGTGGGATGACCATGTTCATTGCAGAAAGTAAAGTCAGAGGAGGTGAGAGCCACCCTCAGAGGCTGTCTTCAGCGGGGCTGAACTGTGAAAAGTAATTTACACAGCAGCCCGCCTAGTCAGCATGGAAGGATGCACCCAGGATGTACCCAGTGTGAGTGATGCTGGCGTAACTTCTACGCCAAAGGTGGGGTGAGGGAGCCCAGTGTCAAAAGTATGAACAGGAGAGAGTCCCGGGGGGTGGGGGCCGTAGTAGCCTTAAGGCAGTTTGTCTTGCAGAATCTCAAGCTCAGGTGACCAGGAGATAATGCACTAAACATTCCACCAGGATGCCAAGGACCCCTCGCTCAGGAGAAATCAGCTCAGCATTGGCTGCAGTTCCTGCCAAAGGCAGCAAGCCCAGCTCTGCAACAGGATACTGCATGACTGATGACCATGTGATGCCTGTGATGCCTTTGTCTCAGAATGAGGCAGGAGAATAGGGTCTGGAGGCAGGGAGCCTAAGGCTGACTCACACTGACTTTGTAGAACTAAATCGAAAGGAAAACCCCAACTTTCCACACCTATGTAATAAAAGGACCAGAGGCTACTCCCTTTGCAACCTCCTCCCCACTTTCTGCGTGGCAGATGGAAAATTGAAAGTATCTCTGACTGGTTGCTTTCTGCGACCAATGAGACATTTGCACAGGAATGTACCTTTGTAACTTCATTTCAGCCTCTGATTGGTTGCTTTCCCCAACCAGTCAGACTGATCATGAGCCAAGTCTTTATTTGCATAGAAGTGTAACTTTGTAACTTCACTTGAGCCTCTGATTGCAGGCTGCTACTTCATTTACATAGGATGCACACCAAGTAACCAATGGGAAGCCTCTAGAGGGTATTTAAGCACAGAAAATTCTGTAACAGCGATCTTGAGTCCCTGTGCTCGGCCTGCTGCCTCCCTGTGGAATGTGCTCTGGCTTTCAATAAATCCCTGCTTTTGTTGCTTCATTCTTTCCTTGCTTTGTTTGTGCATTTGGTCCAATTTTTTGTTCAAAATGCCAAGAACTTGGGCACCCTCCACTGGTAACAAGAATGGTTTGGAATTCAATGTTCATAGCTCTATATTTAAAACTGCATCTCACCTATGATAACTTTCTGATCCCCCTAAAGTCTGCTCACTAATTAACCATCCAACAAGGATGTACTTAATAGACTCAGACCAGGCTCATGCCACCCACCAGCAGTCCATGAGGCCCTGTGGGTGCTGCCACGGTGATTATTTATTGATTATTTATGTATTTGTGAGTATTTATGCAACCCCACATAGCCTTTATGTTGAGCTCCAGTGAGTTCTGTCCACACTGCTGGGAGCAGCTTTCCCTGCCCCTCTGCACCCAACAAACGCCCGATCCCCCTAGCATAATCACCATCTCATCTCAGGGATGGCTTTTTCCGTTCCATACCTTCCCGTCTGTGCTACCTCCTGTGTTCCCAGAGCAACCGTTGCGCCTCATTTGCAGCAAGTCCCATGTGGTCCCCGTTGCCCCGTTCACCTTCCACCAGGCTATGAGCGCCTTCAAGCACACTGCCTTGTGCATGCCCATCTGCCTGGCAAAGGCCTGGCCTATTGGAGGTGTTCAGTAGGTAGGTTTGTTAATTAGTATGAGCTGTGAGATGAGCTCTGGGAGGGTAGAGTCCATAGAATCAAATCAAGAATATTTTACATTCTTGGCCGGGCATCGTGGCTCACGCCTGTAATCCCAGCACTTTGGGAAGCAGAGGTAGTCAGGTCACTTGAGTTCAGGAGTTCAAGACCAGCTCGGCCAACATGGCAAAACCCTATCTTTATTAAAAATACAAAAAAAATTAGCCAGGCGTGGTGGTGCATGCCTGTAATCCTAGCTACTTGGGAGGCTGAGGTGGGAGGATCGCTTGAACCAGGAGGCAGAGGTTGCAGTGAGCCGTGATTGCACCACTGTACTCTAGCTTGGACAACAGAGCGAGACTGTCTCAAAAAATATATATATTCTTAATCGTCCTTAACCCTAGCACAAAAAGAGGCTGATACTCTCTTTTTGTGGCCGAAGCTGCATCTCAGAGGAGCTTTGTTTCTTGCATCAAGTCCCAGGGCAGTGTGCCTCAAAGCTAGAAGTCAAACCTGAGTATCGTGAGCAAGGCCAATGTTGTTTGTACTCCAGCTCATCATGGCTGGGATGGGAAAGGCCTCTTGCAGGAAGGCGCATCAGAACAGCCCCTTAAGGCAGGAATGTATTGCATTGAGGTGCTAGAACCAGACAGGCTAGACAGAGAGAATGATGCTGGCCACTGCTCTAGAACTGGGTTCCCTACCTAGGGAGGGAGAAAGAGTGGGGACCCCTGAAATGGCATGGGAAACTGTGTGAGGGCTTAGCTCTTCTGTGCAGAGGGGTCCAGGACTTTCATTAGATCTTTTTTTCTTTTTTCTTTTTTTTCTTTTGAGACGGGGTCTTGCTCTGTCACGCAGGCTGGAGTGCAGTGGCAGGATCTTGGCTCACTGCAACCTCTGCTCCTGTGTTCAAGCTATTCTCCTGCTTCAGTCTCCTGAGTAGCTGGGATCACAGGTGTGAGGCACCATGCCCAGCTAATTTTTTGTATTTTTAGTAGAGACGGTGTTTCACCATTTTGGCCAGGCTGGTCTCGAACTCCTGACCTTAAGTGATCCACCTCCCTCAGCCTCCCAAAATGCTGAGATTACAGACGTGAGCCACTGCACCCAGCCCTCATATGGGTTTTTAAGAAGGCTTAGAATTCTAATTAAGGCTTGGCACATCAAAAGGAGTCGAGTTGCTGTCACTGGAAAGTAATATGAGACTTTACAGCAAGCAGAACACCTGAGATGGCCTATAAACCTACAGAGGAAGGTCCTACACCCCTTCTGCATAGCCTTGCCCTTAAGCAGCTCTGGCCACTCATGTAGACTTTCAATTTTGTTCTTATTATAAACACAATCCATGCACATTATAGAAAATTTGGAGAGTACAAAAATATTTTAAAACTACATAACTTGCCAATAATCAGAGGCAATTACTGTTTACATATTTTTAGTATACATCTTTCTAGTTTTTATTTTTTCTCTACTACTTACAAAGCTGAGTGTATAAAAAGAATTTGTGTTCTTTGCTAAACCATAGACTAAAAGTATTTCTTATGTCTTGCTTTATTGCAAGTATCTTTTTTTTTTTTTTTTTTTTGAGACAGTCTTGCTCTGTCACCCAGGCTGGAGTGTAGCGGCATGATCTTGGCTCACTGCAACCTCCACCTCCCGGGTTCAAGTGATTCTCCTGCCTCAGCCTCGCTGGGATTACAGGCATGTGCCACTATGCCCAGCTAATTTTGTATTTTTAGTAGAGACGGGTTTCTCCATGTTGGTCAGGCTGGTCTCAAACGCCCTACCTCAGGTGATCCACCTGCCTTGGCCTCCCAAAGTGCTGGGATTACAGGCATGAGCCACTGCGCCCAGCCTAGTCACACAGCTCTTAAGAGATGGAGTTGAGATTCCAACCAAGGCAGTCTGGCTCCAGAGCCATGTTCTTAACCATGGCATTATGTATAAAGCAGCCAAGAGTTTCTTAGGAAGACACTCAGAAGACAAGGCACCCCTTGTTCCATGCCCCGTGCTTCTCAGTCCCCTGTGGGAACTGGGTAGGAGGATGGGCCATGTTCAAGGTTATTTAGGCTGAAGACCCTGAGCTCCAACTTACAGGTGATTTTGCTCTTCGCAAAACAGCTGTTCCGGTTGTGCTACTGTTCGTGGACCACACTGAGAGCCGGGCTGTTTATTCTCTCAGCTCAATAACGAGATGCAGATAAACTGGGAGAGAAGAGATTTGATTTCTGTAACTGGGTGCAAGGAGAAGGCCTGCAAATTATTGCGAAGCCAACTCAAAATTACAGAGTTTTCCAGAGCTTATATGCCTTCTAAGTTATATGTCTGCCTGTAAGTGTGCATTTATCTAAAGCCTTAAGTGATTAACTTCTTCTAATCTATAACTAAGGGCTGAGTTCTGAAGACCTTCCTCTGGAACCTCAGTAAATTTACTTAATCTAGATGGGTCCAGGTGCTGGAGTGATTACCCTTATCTTATTTCCTGCTAAATCATGGAGGTTTGGGGAGTTCCTTCAGACCCAAATAAAACTTGTTTGTGGAGGTGTGGGGATTTTCTTCAGACCTGAATAAAACTTGTTTAATCCTAAATGGGTCCTGTGAAGAATTCCTTCATTATCTTGTCATGCCTCAAGCCCCAGGAAGGGCCTGGGCAAAGCTCTTGGTGGGCTTTTGTTACCTTGGAGTCTTCTTATGAGGGCGCTGGTTCTTTCTGCTTTTAATATTTAACGTAACCACTCAGTCAGTGCTGAAACGGTTGCATGGAGCCCTGCCTATTCAGCCATTAGGGAAACCTGGCCTGCCACAGTACTGCCTGTCTTTGGGGCTGGAAGGAAACTTGACCCAGCCACTCCGCTGAGCCCACAGGGTACTGAGGTTACAGTGGGGCTATCCACTTTCTCTCCTAGGCCTTTGGATCCAAAGGCAACTCTGGCATCAGAGAAGTAGTGTGGGGGGCGGGGGTGGCCAGCATATGTCCTTGAACTTCCCCTGTTTGACAGCCAGCCTACTGACAATTCCTGCTTATCCTGCGTTTTAAAAAATAAGGCAAGGTAAGACACAGTTTAGTTTAAAAATCTATAAAGGAAAATAATCACGAAGCTCTTTGTAGAGTATAAACTAAGAGGTTAGAAAGGGAAAGGGATAAAGCATCTGGGAACACTCAGGCTCTGGAGTAGACTGGACTTCTTGTCTATTTCAGCCACTGGCTGAACCCTGGGCCAGCCTGAGGGTCTTGCGGGGTTAGGGAGGTCCCAGTTATCAGAGTTAACTCAGGACAAGCCTTACTACTTAAGTACGTTTGGTTTTTTGTTTTTGAGACAAGAGTCTCACTTTGTCGCCCAGGCTAGAGTGCAGTGATGCTATTTCAGCTCACTGCAACCTCCGCCTCCCAGGTTCAAGCAATTCTTGTGCCACAGCCTCCTGAGCAGCTGGGATTACAGGCATGCACCACCAAGCCCAGCTAATTTTTGTATTTTTAGTAGAGACAAATGCTATGTTGGCCGGGCTGGTCTCGAACTCCTGACCTCAAGCGATCCCCCCTGTCTTGGCCTCCCAAAGTGCTGGGATTACAAGCAAGAGCCACCACGCCAGGCTTAAGTACATTGTATGTAGAGTTTCCAGGAAGTCTAAAAACATACTACTCAAGCATATTGGTATACAAAGTTTTCCCTAATAAGCTCTAAATTGGCTAAGCAACTCCTCTTGTCTAGAAATCAGTTGCAATAAATCTTATAATTTAGGTCTAGTTGTGGAAAGGAATCTGTACAAGCAATTCAGCCAAATCAGGAATATTGATTACCCTCAGAAACTGGCTAGGTCTAAATAATACTGATATTAAAGAATGTAGGCATGAGGGCACTGGAACAGAAACGCCCTAGACGATGGTATTAACTGGTAGCAAAGCCCCTGCATGTAGTAAAGTTGGACTGAGGCAGAAGAGGAAGGGCGCATCTGCGAGGTGATTGAGAAACCTTCATTGAGTACAAATAATGCCAAAAAAAAAAGCAGCTGGGCACGGTGGCACACACCTGTAATCCCAGCACTTTGGGAGGCCAAGGTGGGTGGATCACAAGGTCAGGAGTTCAAGACCAGCCTGGCCAAGATGGTTAAACCCTGTGTCTACTAAAAATACAAAAATTAGCCAGGTGCAGTGGCAGGCGCCTATAATCCCAGCTACTCGGGAGGCTGAGGCAGGAGAATGGCACGAACCCAGGAGGCGAAGGTTGCAGTGAGCCGAGATCTTGCCGCTGCACTCCAGCATGGGCAACAGAGTGAGACTCCGTTCCAAAAAAAAAAAGGCAAACTCACCACTAGGTGCAGTGGCTCACGCCTGTAGTCCCAGCACTTTGAGAGGCCAAGGCAGGAGGATCACTTGAGGTCAGGAGTTCAAGACAAGCCTGGCCAACATGACAAAACCCCATCTCAACAAAAAATACAAAAACTAGCTGAGTGTGGTGGTAGTCCTCACACCTGTAGTCCCAGCTGCTTGGGAGACTGAGGTGGGAGAATGGCTTGAGCCCCAGAAGTAGAGGTTGCAGTGAGTGGAGACGGTGCCACTGCACTGCACTCCAGCCTGGGTGAGAGAGCCAGACCTTGGCTCAAAAAAAAAAAAAAAAGGTAAACCGAACATTTTCTGTATTAAGAATTTTCTGTAGTTCTTCGTATTAGGTAAGTCCCAGGAGAGGTGAACTCCTAGGAATTCAAGTAAATTAAGATGATTCTGATAGAACCAGAGCAGCAGAAGTTCATTTCTACTTGAAAGCTTCCTCTTCCTGCTCTTTGAGTTCCTCCTATTCCTTGGTGGTAAAATGCTTTTTTTTTTTTTTTTTTCCTTTAGGCTGATTTTGACAGGGCTGCAGAAGATGTGAGGAAGCTGAAAGCAAGACCAGATGATGGAGAACTGAAAGAACTCTATGGGCTTTACAAACAAGCGATAGTTGGAGACATTAATATTGGTATTATATATTATTAATATTAATATATTCATGTTACAGTTAGTATATTAATAACTATAATATATATCATTACTTAAAATATAATAATATACTCCGTTTTAACAGTGTCTATAGAAGTGCACAGTAAAATGTTAACCTGCAAATGCATCTCTCCTTCTTTTGCCAGCGTGTCCAGGAATGCTAGATTTAAAAGGCAAAGCCAAATGGGAAGCATGGAACCTCAGAAAAGGTTTTTTAGTCTTTCACAAGTTTAAAGCAAACTTTCTTAATTTCCCAGTGCACCAATCAGGGAGATAACCTGTTTGTATCTTTCTAGGGTTGTCGACGGAAGATGCAATGAGTGCCTATATTTCTAAAGCAAAGGAGCTGATAGAAAAATATGGAATTTAGAATACAGCATATGAGGAATTTTTCCTTTTGAAGCCTTCCGAATGCTATCACGACCTAACATTTAGAGGGAGAGGCATACTGTTAACTTCATGTATCATGTATATTTTTGCTATTAGCATGAGCTGTAATACTTAGAAGTATACTGAAACTACATAGTTAACTCAGTTGTACTTGCTTAAACCAGGTGTCTCTAAAAGTTCTTTTTAAGAAAATGTGGGCCGGGTGCGGTGGCTCACGCTTGTAATCCCAGCACTTTGGGAGGACAAGGCGGGCGGATCATGAGGTCAGGAGATCAAGACCACGGTGAAACCCCGTCTCTACTAAAAACACAAAAAAATTAGCCAGGCTTGGTGGCGGGCGCCTATAGTCCCAGCTACTCGGAGAGGCTGCGGCAGGAGAATGGCGTGAACCCAGGAGGCGGAGCTTGCAGTGAGCCAAGATCGCGCCACTGCACTCCAGCCTGGGCGACAGAGTGAGACTCCGTCTCAAAAAAAAAAAAAAAAAAAGAAAATGTGGCACATATACACCGTGGAATACTATGGAGCCATAAAAAAGGATGAGTTCATGTCCTTTGCAGAGACGTGGATGAAGCTGGAAACCATCATTCTCAGCAAACTATCACAAGATCAGAAAACCAAGCGTGTTCTCACTCATAAGTGGGAGTTGAACAATGAGAACACATGGACACAGGGAGGGGAACTTCACACACTGGGGCCTGTCAGGGAATGGGGGCTGGGGGAGGGATAACATTAGGAGAAATACCTAACGTAGGTGACCGGTTGATGGATGCAGCAAACCACCAGGGCACGTGTATACCTATGTAACAAAACTGCACGTTCTGCACATGTATCCCAGAACTTAAAGTATAAAAAAAAAATTCTTCTAGAAAAGTATTTTATTTTTTATTTTTATAGAGTTAGGGAGTACAATTGCAGTTTTTGTTTGTTTTTCCTTGAGGAGTCGCGCACTCTCACCCAGGCTGGAGTGCAGTCGTGTGATCTCGGCTTACTGCAACCTCCGCCTCCTGGGTTCAAGCGATTGTCTTGCCTCAGCCTCCCGAGTAGCTGGGATTACACGTGCTTGCCACCATGGCTGGCTAATTTTTGTATTTTTAGTAGAGACGGGGTTTTGCCATGTTGGCCAGGCTGGTCTCGAACTCCTGACCTCAGGTGATCTGCCCACCTTGGCTTCCCAAAGTGCTGGGGTTACAGTTGTGAGCCACCACACCTGGTCACAAGTGCAGTTTTCTTACATGGATCTATTGTGTAGTGGGGAAATCTGGGCTTTTAGTGTAACCATCACCCAAATACTGTACATTGTACCCAAAAGGTGATTTCTCATCCCTCACCCCCTTCCACCTTTCCAAGCCTCCAGTGTAACCATCACCCAAATACTGTACATTGTACCCAAAAGGTGATTTCTCATCCCTCACCCCCTCCCACCTTTCCAAGCCTCCAGTGTCTATTATTCCACACTCCATGACCCTATGTACACACTGTTTAATTCCCACTTATAAGTGAAAACGTGGTATTTTTTTTTTTGCTTCTGAGGGTTTTGTTTTTTATCTTTATTTTCTTGTTTGTTTTTTTTTTTTCTGAGTTTTTCCACTTAAGATGATAGCCTCCAGTTCCACCCATGTTGCTGCAAAAGCCATAATTTCATTCTCTTTATATGGCTGAGTAAATCCCCTGGTATATATATACAGCGTTTTCTTTATCCCATCATCTGCTGTTGGATACTTAGGTTGATTCCATATCTTTGCTATTGTGAATTGTGCTGCAGCAGACATGCAAGTGCAGGTATCTTTTGGATAGAATGATTTCTTTTCCTTTAAGAAGATACCCAGTAGTGGCATTGCTGGGTAGAATGGTAGTTCTATTTTTAGTTCCGTGAGAAATTTCCGTGCTGTTTTTCATAGAGGTTGTACTAATTTACATTCCCACCAATAGTATATAAGCATTCCGTTTTCTCACCAATATCCTGATTGTGATATTATACTACAGTTTCGCATAACAGTTACCATTAAAGGAAATTGGGTAAAAGGCTACACAAATCTCTCTGTATTATTTCTTACAAATAAAAGGGAATCTGCAGTTATCTCAAAAGTTTAGTTTTAAAAATTGAGGTTGATTTCTCATCGGGAAAATTTTGACAATCAAGATAATTCTCATCTTTCTAAATTTCGCCTAATGATAGACATCTTCCACCATGATACCAAGGCCTAATTCCTTCAAAGAGAAGACATCAGCAATGACAGACTTGGTGTCTTACAGTTGAGGGCTTGAAAACTCCTAAAAGTTTTTCCCATGTGGACTTTACCTCCACCAGGTAGAGATGCAGGGGAAAAAGCTCACCCCCAAAGCCTGGAATTGGTTCCATCATGAAACTTCAATTTGCAGACTATATTGACTAAACATTTTTCAAATTAATAATCACGAATCCTAATTATTATTATTATTATTTTTGAGACAGAGTCTCATTCTGTCGCCAAGGCTGAAGTGCAGTGACACAATCTTGGCTCACTGCAACCTCCGCCTCCCGGGTTCAAGCGATTCTCTTGCCTCAGCTTCCCTAGTAGCTGGTATTACAGGCGCCCGCCAACATGCCTGGCTAATATTTTTGTATTTTTAGTAGAGATGGGGTTTCGCCATGTTGGCCAGGTTGGTCTCAAATCCCTGACCTCAACTGATCCTCCCGTCTCGGCCTCCCAAAATGCTGGGATTACAGGCATGAGCCACCACGCCCGGCCTCCCAATTACTTTTGTACCAATCTTTCAGTAAGGGAACCCTGAAAATAGTATCAAATTAAAGGATAAAGTACAACACATACTACAACATAATTTGCTTAAGGCTATTTGTAGCCTAAATTTATTACATGAATTCTAACTCAAAGTGCCTCCCCCAAATAGTTAATTTTATATTTTTTGTGCTTTGTTTAAAAAGAGTGATAAATTTAGGAAAATACCACCTGTATGCATTTTCCTTAATCTTATTTACTAAGACCTTATGTACTTTTTATTTTTGAGATAGGGTCTCACTCTGTCACTCAGGCTGGAATGCAATGACATGATCCTAGCTCACTGCAGCCTTGACCTCCTGGGCTCAGGAGGTCTTTCAGCCTCAGCCTTCCAAGTAGCTGGGACTACAGGTGCACGCCACCATGCCTGGCTGATTTTAAAAATCTTTTGTAGAGACAGGGGTCTCCCAAACTCCTGACCTGAAATGATCCTCCTGCTCAGCCTCCGAAAGTGCTGGAATTACAGGTGTTGAGCCACTGCACCTGGCTCCTATTTCTGCTTTTCTTTTTCTCTTGGTTCCTGTTTACTTCCAGCTGTTGTGCTTTCTCCCTAAGTCAAGTTCAAGTTATTGCTGAGTGAGGCTGAGGCATCCTCTTAGGTGTGAGATTTGTGCTTGGCCACTCCCTTTGTCACAGGCCAGCCTCTAGATTGGTCGTCCACTGGGGGAACTGGATCCAGGTTGCAGCCAGACATGCCCGGGTGGCAGAGCCCCCCAGTAAGTGGTGTAGAAGAAACTCCTTAGAGGGGTGTGGTATAGGCATTCTGAGGACTTGCCTGCACAAGTGACAATAATTATTTAGGGCTATCTTCTTTTAACAAAGCAGTAGGTTACATTTTCTTACTATGTGGGGCTATTCTACATTTGAAAAAATGAGATCAAGCTTTGAGACAATGTGTGTCATTGAAACAATCATTTACTTCAAGCATTTCCCCTGTTAATCATCTTCACCATTAAACTAACTGAAGGAAAAAAATAAAAATGGATAATTTACTAATCATGAATTTTGTTGACAAACTTCCCATAAAGGAGAATCAAGTGAGATTTTAATAGGAAGATAAAAGACTCTGCCAGAAGTTTTTTTTTTTTTTTGAGACAGAGTCTCACTCTGTCACCCAGGCTGGAGTGCAGTGGTATGAACTTGGTTCACTGCAAGCTCCGCCTCCCAGGTTCACACCATTCTCCTGCCTCAGCCTCCCGAGTAGCTGGGACTACAGGTGCCCACCACCACGCCCGGCTAATTTTGTGTATTTTTAGTAGAGACGGGGTTTCACGGTGTTAGTCAGGACGGTCTCGATCTCCTGACCTTGTGATCCGCCCGCCTCAGCCTCCCAAAGTGCTGCCAGAAGTATTCTTTACTGGCTTGACCTTTGTCCCCAGATACATAAATATATTTATGTAACGAATCTCCCTGACAGTAGAAAATGTGTAATTTCCAATCTGAATAAAACTGAGCTACATCTGAATAACTGAAAAGAGTAACATGTTACTTTGATTATTTTAAAAGTGAAAGGAAAAATATCTAAAAATTGGCAATCGATGATACTTCTAGACACTTGATTATGTAGTTCTTGATTAATTTCTCGTTCGCAGGATCCAGAAGATAAAAGTGACCCCCTGGAAGCTGGCAAATGTTAGCATTTCCACTGGTTACATCTTTCCAGGCTGAAAATAAACAAGATTGTATTCAGTAACAACACCAACAGCAACTAAAGATTCACTTCGAGACATCATTTCTTTCAGAGCTGACACCCTGGAGTATGGTTACTTTCAAGGCCTTACATTCTAGGTGATGAAGCAGGAGCATTGCCATCTTGGACGGGCCCCTCATTCTAAAGTTTACCTTAATCAAAAACCACCTAAATCCAAAAGGCATCAGCCTAATGGCTAAGGTCACCATAGCCATAAACCATAGATAACATCTCCAACCAGAAACGTTCCAAACTCCTCCCCGACCAGAGACATGTTAGCCCCAGGATAACCCCCCTCTGGCCAGGAAGATGACGGCCTCGAGATAACTCTGCTTCCGGCTGCCAGAAAGATGTCTGCCCCAAGAAAGCCTCCCCTCCTCCCAGAGACGTTCCAACCCCACCATAAAACTTCTCGCTCACACAGAAACATTCCAAGCTTGTAATAAGCCCCTCACCCTAAAACAAATAGATACTCTTCATCTGCAAGAGAAAGTGCTCCTGACTGAAATCTGCCAGGAGCCCCTCTCAGGTTTTATCTAAAGAAAACCTGTCTTTGACTGTTAAGCTGCATTTTGTGTGTCTTTCCTCTTTCTTTAACTCTTATACTAGGTGTCCTGCATTTTTTATTTCTTTGAGACCTATCAGTATACAGCAGTTCTCTCATTTTACATAAGACCAACATCTCTCCTTTTACACTAAATACAACTTCAACTAATTTTTTACTCATTGCAGTAACTGCTAGTTGACATTGGTCAAAAATCATCGAACATAGATATATACACCTACTATGTACCCACAAAAATTAAAAATAAATTTAAAAGCTGGCCAGGCATGGTGGCTCATGCCTATAATTCCAGCACTTTGGGAGGCTGAGGCAGGCAGATCATGAGGTCAGGAGTTCGAGGCCAGCCTAGCCAACATGGTGAAACCCTATCTCTACTAAAAATACAAAAAATAGCTGGGTATGGTGGCCAGCACCTGTAATCCCAACTACTCAGGAGACTGAGGCAGGAGAATCGTTTGAACCTGGGAGGCAGAGGTTGCAATGAGCTGAGATCGCATCATTGCACTCCAGCCTGGGTGACAGGGCAAGACTCCGTCTCAAAAGAAAAAAAAAATTTTAAAGCCATCAAACATATATTTCAATACAATACTCGAGACTAAAAATAATTTCACCTTCCATGTCCTTTGCTATGTCTTCAGATCCAACAAAACATGTTAAGTCACAAGAAAGAACAGCCTTAGATGGTACAGTAGAGCTGTAAACATAAAAGAGCTGGTTAGTAATTGTTCGAAATCAACATCCCAGAATCTTTTCCTGTTCCTAATGTCAATGAAACTTGGGGTGGGTTCACTTCTTTTCTTTGGCTACTTCTAGCAGTGTAAAACATTTTTCACCAATGGCACTTCTACCTGTCAAAGCCTGCCTGAGACTCAGTGTGAAGACTAATTTCCAATTATCTAACTTCTAGGATGTGACGAGTGGCAGCAGGATGGCACTGGGGCACACAGTTCAACTCAAGGTAAGGCTGGTGGAACCAGTCCTTTAAACTGTCATCAGAAATGAAGACCTCTTTAGTAACTCTTAGCTCTCCTTGGCCAAGCAGAGGGTTGCTCTGCACAGAACCTCACAACAGCAGCAAACGTGTTTATTGAGGCAGAGGCTGAGTGCTGCACTAGACACTAGGGGCACCTGGAGAAACAAACACAGTCCCTGCCCTCTTGCAGCTGAGAGACTGGCTGGGAGAGAGACATTACGGAAACAATGATTCAACTAGAGAGAGATGGAAGGTGCTATCAAGTCCAGGGGGATGGAGAACTGTTGGCAGGAGGGAGGAGGTGGGGACAGGGTCAAGGCAAGTCTCCTGGGAAAGGGGAGAGGATCTGAAGCCTGAATGAATAGAGAAGAACCAGTCAAAGGGCATAGAGCCAGCAGGGAGAGAGGGAAGAGAAAGATAACAAATTAATGGCTAGGTCAGGTGTGATGGCTCATGCTGTAATACCAGCATTTTGGGAGGCCAAGGCGGGAGGATCGCTTAAGGCCAGGAGTTTGAGACCAGCCTGGGCAACATAGCAAGACCCCATATCTACTACATAAAAAAATTAGCCAGGTGTGGTGTCATGTACTTGTAGTTCCAGCTACTCAGGAGGCTGAGGTGAGAGGATCACTTGAGCCCAGGAGGTCAAGCCTGCAGTGGGCTGTGATTGCACCATTGCACTCCAGCCTGAGCAACAAAGTAAGATCCTGTCTCAAAAAAAAAAAATTCAGGCGTGGTGGCTCACGCCTGTAACCCCAGCGCTTTGGGAGGCTGTGATGGGTGGATCACCTGAGGTCGGGAGTTCAAGACCAGCCTGACCAACATGAGAAACCCCGTCTCTACTAAAAATACAAAACTAGCTGGACATGGTGGTGCATGCCTGTAATGAGCTACTTGGGAGGCAGAGGCAGGAGAATCCCTTGAACCCAGAAGGCAGAGGTTGCGGTGAGCCAAGATCACACCACTGCACTCCAGCCTGGGCAACAAGAGCGAAACTCCATCTCAAAAAACAAAACAACAACAAAAAAGGCTATTGTTCAGAGAACAAAGTGGAGTATTGGGACAAATTAAGGTATAAGAGGTATGCACATATAAGTCTAGGCCACATAAAGGAATTTGGTTGTCCTAAGGGTGAAAGGAAGTCACCAAAAAATCAAACAAGGTACACCATGATCAAACTGTACTTCTATCCTCTGGATAGAGTGTGGATAATGGATCGGAGGGGACCAAGTGAATGTGATAGGCCCAAGTGAGTGTTTCTTGCGGTAATCCCAGCAAGGATTTGCTCCTGCCTAGAAGGTAAAAAAGCAGCAGCACCCCACACTCCATCCTAACAATGAGAAAAACAAAACAAAACAGAGAAACTACAGCATCATGAGTTGTTGTGAACTCAACAGAGAGCTGTGTTTGCAAGGCAAGTTAGAAATCAAATTCCAAGGAGGACAGACTCCCACTACAGAGAGATGGGGCCAGTAGCCAAGGTCAGGTGGCGCAACGTCCAGGCAGAAGAGGTATCTGCTGTACATGCAATAAGACTCAAATCAGCCGAAATTTTAAAGTGTTGGACACACAGTGAGAACGGTGTGTTAGATGGAGTTCACACTCACTCACAGCCTCTTTTGTCTTTTTTTGTTTTTTTAGATGGAGTCTCGCTCTATTGCCCAGGCTTGAGTGCAATGGCATGATCTCAGCTCATTGCAACCTCTGTCTCCCGGGTTCAAGCGATTCTCCTGCCTCAGCCTGCTGAGTAGCTGGCATTACTGGTGTCTGCCACCACATCCAGCTAATTTTGTATTTTTAGTAGAGACGGGGTTTCACCATGTTGGCCAGGCTGGTCTCGAACTTCTGACCTCAAGTGATCCGCCCACCTCAGCCTCTGAAAGTGCTGGGATTCCAGGCATGAGCCACCATGCCCAGCCATGCAGCCTCTTTTCCATGGGCCTTCACTAGAGGTTGACGAGGAAAATTAGGAGTGAGGCAAGAGGCTAGAGAGACACCTCCACAGGACAGTTAGTTAGCTGTGGCAACTGGACTGGCACTAGACTGCCACCTGACCAGGTCTGCTCTCATTTTAAGCAGAAGCCTTAAGCTGCTGGAAGAGAGGGCATGAAACCCTCTCACCACCAGGGTGCAGGTGAAGCCCTGTGGCTGCTGCAGGGATGATAAAAGCATAAGCCCTCTACCCCTGAGGAAGGGATGAGAAACAATTCTGCACCAAAACCAAGCAGAGTTCTGCTGCCTGTAGGAAGGGGCAGGAATCTTCCACCAAGGCAACCACAGATAGAAGGCAAAAGTGTGTTTGCAAGAGAGAAGGAGCAGGCATGCTGAGAAAGCCCCACTCACAGAGCCCAGGCACGGGGGCGCTACCTAGAATTCACGCTTCAGACTATCTAGGATGTCCAGGAACTCCCTGTGTTACCCACAGGCTAACATACATTGAGTAACAAGCAACAGCTGTCTACACTGGAGAGGGCAACAGGAGGAAGAGAGGCTGTTCTGTGAGTCACAGGGAACATTGAACGGCAAGGGTAGGGCAGGACCGCTAAGAAAAAGTCTGCAACAACTGCAACCCACACCAGACACAGAGTAATTATACCAGACGATTTGAGAGCTGGTGGTGCACTGAAGGTGATCACAGCAACAATAAAACCCTACCCAGCTCAAGCCCAGTCTAGACTAATTCAACTCCCCACACTAATGGCCTGTCAAAAAGGAGAGACGTGTTCAAATTCAGGTGTAAAACATTACCTTCAGTCTCTACTGTTTTTATGCATGATAACTGGCTTTTGATTTTATAAAATTATCACTGGGCACGGTGGCTCATGCCTGTAATCCCAGCACTTTGGGAGGCTGAGGTGGGGTGGATCATCTGAGATCAGGAGTTCGAGACCAGGCTGGCCAACATGATGAAACCCCGTCTCTACTAAAAATACAAAAAATTAGCCGGGTGTGGGGGCACGTGCCTGTAATCCCAGCTACTCAGGAGGCTGAGGCAGGAGAATTGCTTGAACCCAGGAGACGGAGATTGCAGTGAGCTGAGATCGCGCCATTGCACTCGAGCCTGGGCAATAAGAGCAAAACTCCATCTCAAATAATAATAGTAATAATAATTATCAGACACACAAGAAAGCAAGAAATAACCCATTGTTAAGAGGCAAAGCAGTCAAAAGAATCAGACACAGATAAGACCCAGATGTTGGAACTCTCAAACAGGGACTTTAAAATATATAGGATTAATTTATCAACAGATTTAGTGGAAAAGGTGGGTAACATTCATGAACACATGGGGAATTTCATTAGAAAGGTAAAAACCAGAAGGGAGTCAAATGGAATTTCTAGAAATAACAGAAATAAAGAAGTCCTTTGACAGGCTCATCAGTAGACTTGATACAGCTGAAGAAAGTCAGCGGCCTTGAAGACAGAGGAAATTATTCACACTGAAACGCAAAGGAAACTTTAAAAAAAGAGACAAAACAGAACTTGCAAAAGATTTGGGATGATATTAATTATGAAACACCCTAGTGTATGTGGCATCAGGATCCCAGAGGAGGAACAATAACAATAGTCCCAAGCAAGAGAGGAGGACAGCTTATATGAGCTGAAGTAGTCACAGCTTCTGGCACTTCTCGGCTGACAATTTCCATTTTGGCCAGTAGCTCTGAGCTTTAGTGGTAGTGATGGGGAAAGAGAACTGGAAAAATCTCTGTAGGCCTGATTTCATTTATATTGGAAAAAGCAGGGAGATAACGAGGACGTGAGAGAGATCAGATTGAAAAGTAGAAGGTGCAGGAGGGCAGGATTTGGAAGAGTTTTTGAAATTTGGAGAGAGGACGTTGAAATTTGTGAGTAACTACTGCAATTTGGCTCACTGGGGAAAGGGTGAGAATGTCAACATTTTCTACATTCTATGAGTAGAATATCCCCGTGAACGATTTATGTTAATGTGTTATTTCTGGTGTTTTGGAGGTTTCTTTGGAGTGAAAAAACTCATTGGTTGTGAGTTTCTTGGTTGTGTTTTGTTTTTTAAAAATAGCTCATGGTTTGTTGTGTGCCAGACCCTCCCCTGTACCAAGCAGTTAATTCTCACACAACACCTTGAAGAGTTGCTATTCTTATCCCTTCTTTGATGAGATGAGACACAAACTGTTAAAGAAACTTGCTCACAGTCTCGCAGTAAGACACAGGGTTTCAGTCTGCTAAGTGGACTCTAAAGATAGCATGTTTCACTATTGTGCAAGGCTTAATTATTAAAAGCCAGCTTTTGCATCCATGATTGCATTGAATGTCCGTAGTGATTTGGATTAGTTCTCAGTTTTTTTTCAATTTTGTTTTAAATTCTCTAACAATTGTATAAATTGGTGAGGTCCAATGTGATATTTTGATATAAGTACACATTATGGAATGATTAAGTCAAGCGAATTAATATATCCATCACCTCATATACTTAACTTTTTAAAATGATGTGCACATGGAAAATCTACTTTCTTAGCAATTTTGAAATATACATGTGTAGTCACCATGCTGCATAGTAGATCTCAAAAACTTATTCCTTGCCGAGCACAGTGGCTCACACCTATAATCCCAACACTTTGGGAGGCTGAGGTGGGTGGATCACCTCAGGTCAGGAGTTTGAGACCAGCCTGGCCAACAAGGTGAAAACCCATCTCTACTAAAAATGCAAAAGTAGCTGGGTGTGGTGGCAGGTGCCTGTAATCCCAGGTACTCGGGAGGCTGAGGCAGGAGAATTGCTTGAACCTGGGAGACAGAGGTTGCAGTGAGCCAAGATCACACCACTGCACTCCAGCCTGGGCAACAAAGTGAGACTCCATCTCAAAAATAAATAAATATATAAAATAAAATAAAAATACAAAAGATTATTGGGGAAGGATTTACAGAGTATCAGGACTTCAGTTCTATCAGAAGAATCAAGCGTCTATACAGACATCCCACAAGACAAGGGAATGGAGAGATATTCATAGAACTTAATGAGTTCTGGAACAAAATGTACAAAAAGGCAAACCTAGCAAATTTCTCCACCCTGGTTTGCCTCCACACTTACAATAAGTAACAATCTATTTCTGCTGACTCTTCTAAGAAGATGAAAATGCTTTGGCATTAATTTATTCAACAAATATTTACTATGTTATTATGTGATAAAATATGCATGTCTAATCATATATTTTTTAAAGAAAAATACATGCTGGACTTTTTTTTTTTTTTTTTGCGATGGAGTCTCACTCTGTTGGCCAGGTTGGAGGGCAGTGGTATGATGTTAGCTCACTGCAACCTCCGCCTCTTGGCTTCAAGTGATTCTCCTGCCTCAGCCTCCCAAGTAGCTGGGATTACAGGCGTGCACCACCACGTCCAGCTAATTTTTGTATTTTTGGTAGAGATGGGGTTTTGCCATGTTGGCCAGCCTTGTCTCGAACTCCTGGCCTTAATTGATCCACTGGCCTTGGTCTCCCAAAGTGCTGGAATTACAGGCATGAGTCACTGTGCCTGGCCATGCTAGACATCTTTTATAGATACAATTTCTGTGCCTAGGCTCCATTCTAAACCAGTATACATACCATAGGTGGCCCCAAAGGAAATGAAACCAAACTCTTAGAAATTTGTCTTCCCACATAAGCAACCTCAGAGCACTGCCAATCTATGTTTTTCTACAAATAATTGTACCAAAACAAAGAAAAAAGCTTGTTTCTGTTACTTACATGCAACTACTAACAATGTTCAGATCTGCCCTTATGATGGTACTACATTGTTTCACAAATTCCTTGTCTTCAACCAAATGCTTGGGGGTGCCTCCAAATTCCATAAGGTAATGACTAATTTGTTCTTCTGACAATTCATCATCTTTGGGAATGCGAGTCCAGGCCTTTGACTTGAAACATGAACAACAACACAGGCCTGATATTTCACATAACACACTTGGCTCATAAACTGAAAACTTGATCTAAGGGAAAAGTCATTAAACGAAAGCTGGGAAGTAGACTGCTTTATCTACAGGCTTCAGGAAAGAACTATGTCGTTTTGAAAGCAGGGAGAAGAAGGCTCATCCGTAATAACTGCAGCATCATAATGCCACCAAAATGGCATTGTAGATTTAGAATCCTGGGACAGGCAGGATCTTTCTCCAGATGAAGTGGGAAAGACCAAAGAGGTAGGAGGAAGAGCAGCAGGAGCAACAGCACCAGGTTTAAAAAGCCATGGTAGTTCTAAGAACTTGACATCACTGTCCCCTTTTAACATTTCAAGGAGTCATTCCTGGTTCTGATCCAGTTACTTTGCTCAAAGTTGGTTAAGTTCCTAGCTGACCCAGAATGAAGGAAAAAGCACTGTGGTGAGCATTAGCTCAGAGATGCCAGGAATAGTACCAGTAGGAAACAGCTGAAGTGCATTTCAGGGAAACAGAGAATGATATTGAAAGAGATTTAAGGGACTTTTCAACAGCAAGTATTAGGTTGGTGCAAAATCAGTTGTGGTTTTTGCCATTGAAAGTAATGGCAGGCTGGGCGTGCTGGCTCACACCTGTAATCCCAGCACTTTGGGAGGCTGAGGTGGGTGGATCACCTGAGGTCAGGAGTTCAAGACCAGCCTGGCCAACATGATGAAACCCCGTCTCTACTAAAAATACAAAATTAGCCAGCTATGGTGGCGCACACCTGTAGTCCCAGCTACTCAGGAGGCTGAGACAGGAGAATCTCTTGAACCCAGTAAGTAGAGGTTGCAGTGAGACAAGATTGTGCCACTGCACTCTAGCCTGGGCAGCAGAATGAGACTCCATCTCAGAAAAAGAAAGTAGTGGCAAAAACCTCAATTGCTTTTGCACCAACCTATTAGTATCCCCACCATCATCATCATACTGGACCAGAATTTACCAGATAGAGAAATAATGGCTTATTTTTATCCCCATTTCCCTGCTCTCCACTGCCCTTCCTAGGAAAAAGCTAAATTACTTACGTGTATAGGAGTTGCACTTGACAAAAATAAATGCAACGGTTCTGGTTTATTGTTTTCTTTTAGGTGTAGTGCAGTCCTAAAAGCAATGTGGGATCCCATACTAAATTCAGGAAAGAAAAACATGACAAGAACTGTTAAGCAAAACTCATGATGATCCACCGAAAGTCAAAAGGAACAGTATCATAAACACAACAATGATCACGTAATAGACGAAAGGAAACCGTGAGTTGATTAAGAAGTCTATCTTTTCAGTGATTTATAGCAGCATAAAAACTGTTTCAAAGACAGCCTAGATAATTCACTCTAAGACTTAGCACTGATTTGCACAGTGTCTTCAAATTAATTTAAATTTCCTTTTCTTCCTTAAAGGTGTGTATTACTATGCCTCTGACAGTATATATCTGCAGTTCTCAAAATATGGTTTAGGTACCCCTGGAAATTTCTGAGATCCTAATGGATGGTCCATGAGGTCAAAGCTATTTTCAGGATAAATACTAAAATGTTATTTGCCTTTTTCACTCTAATGAATACACAGTGGAGTTTTCCAGAAGCTATATGACATGTGATATAGCAACAATTTGAATGCAGAGACAGAAATGAGAATCCATCTGCCTTCTATTATGTCAGACATTAAGCAGATTTGCAAAAGTATCAAATGATGCCACACTTCTCACCTTCTCACATTTTTTTGGAAAATATAGTCTTTTTCATTAAAATATATTATTTATGTCAACGTATAATAGGTTTGTTAATGTTATTTTTAGATAAGTTAATAAACGTCTTTAGAATTTCTTAGTTTTTCCTTCCAGTATGATAAATATCGCCAGATATATCACATATAAACAAAAGCTCTTTGAGTTCCTCAATGCATCTAAAAGGTATAAAGGGGTACTGGGATCGAAAATGTTTGTGAACTGCTATTGATATTATGTAAATACATTTGGTTGACAGAACTGCCAGAGGTTGCTTATTTGTAAATTGCATATGAATATATTTTCTGAAAGAAAGGGAAACTGAGCCCCATGTTCATTGCGCATGGAGTGTAAAGTGCAGGTAATTTGGAAATATATAGCAACAAGTTTTACAGGCTGGATGCAGTGCCTCGTATCTGTAATCCCAACATTTTGAGAGGCAGAGGTGGGTGGATCACTTGGGCCCAGGAGTTGGAGACCAGCCTAGGCAACATGGCGAAACCCCATCTCTATAAAACATCAATGACAAGAAATTAGCAGTGTGTGGTGGCATGCTCCTGTAGTCAGCTACTTGGGAGGCTGAGGTGGAAGAATCACTTGAGCCTGGGAGACAGAGGTTGCAGTGAGCTGTGATTGCACCACTGCCCTGCAGCCTGGGTGACAGAGCAAGACCTTGTCTCGAAAAGAACTTTAACAATGTGCATATTATTTAACATAAATTCTGAGAATTTATCCTAAAAAACTGATAGGAGATTTATACTAAATTTTCTATAAGAATGTTCACTGGGCTGGGTGCCGTAGCTCCCGCCTGTAATCCCAGCACTTTAGCAGGCCAAGGCAAGTGGATCACTCGAGGTCAGCAGTTTGAGACCAGTCTGGCCAACATGGTGAAACCCCAACTCCATTAAAAATACAAAAATTAGCCAGGTATGGTGGTATGTGCCTGTAAT